>NC_053170.1:35109802-35428135 GCF_016835505.1 Polypterus senegalus | reverse complement strand
TCATAATAGATAAAGGTACTGTGAGCAGAATAAACCAAGAACTACAGTACATTTTAAAATATAGTTTTCTTTTTTCTTTTTTGCTTAATCTACAAAAGGAATGGATGATCAAAGGGAGGAACAAAACTAGAAAAATGACCAAACACAGGAAACACTGCTCCACAAGGCCTGGCTGCACAATGTGTCAGTTCCTTTCTTTCTGTAAGGGCTGCTGCCTCATATGTCTTCCCAATATCATTCTGCCTCTCAGCTCTCTTTCACTCCCATTTTTCTCTTTCTCTATGGCCACACATCCTCCCTATAAGATGGATATGTGCATTGACTTCCCTTTGGATTCCAGGCTCAATAAAGTCTATAACAGAAAACAGTCTTTAACTCTTTGAGGGCTGAATATTTTTTCCAAAAAACTGAAAAGCAATGGTTTCTCACAGAAATCAACATAAAACATCTGTTGCTGCATGCTGCGGCTACCGGTTTGCCAAGAATGTGCAGTAGGCTTACTGCCAGGCTGTCTTCGCGTGGCTGGGGCAGCAGCAGGGGTCACGGTCGCAGTGCATTGCAATCTGGTTTCTACCTCTTCCCATTGTTAAGTGGCAATCCTCTTGGTGAACATTTCCGTAGGCGTGTAAGCTACATGAACCTGTTTAGTACCACCACAATTAGCTGGGGACCAGTCAGTTGGAACCTCACACTCGTTTTCGATCACTTGTATCAAAATTGGAATCCGACAAGTCATAATCCAGATCAGAGATAATAGGCAAAGCTTTGTCCACGGAGTGTTTTGCTTTACGCATTCGCTTTGATCTCTCGCCATTATGTCAGTGCCATGTTTGCTTTTATTTGCGCCTTACTACTCACACAAGTGCAGGGAATCTCGGTCAAACCAATGAAGCTAACTTTACTTCTAGCAACGAGAGTCCAACTAAAACATAACAGTTGGTTTATAGTCGATTACCATCGTCAACTCCTCCTTTTGACAGAAGTCGACATCATCCCTGAAAGAGGCTAAATTAACCAACCTAAGGTTAAATGTCAGAGGCAGGGATTGTCCTTCAAGATCCCATGACTGCCAGGTTAGAGTGCCCCCTAGAGCTCCTCTGGTATAAACAAACCTCAGGACCCACAGGCACTCTGAAGCACTTTAGAGCAGCACACATTTTCTAATGACTAGCAGGTTGCAAACAGTCCTGCTCCTCTGCTTACACGTTTTGGTGTTGGAGAAATTCAGTAACTATGTAGCCTTTCCTCCTTCTAGTGGTCTCAGAGTAAGTAATTGCAGGGCACCCTCTACATTCACATGGATCTTTGCTCACACTAGCATGCAGCACAGCTCACAAAGTGCCTGATTGTTCTTTCTCCATCTTTAGCCCCCACTGGTATCTTCCTTCATTCCTTGTTCTTTCTCTTCCTCTTCCTCTTCCACTCTTGGAACATCTTTGCAATGGAACCACTTGTTACAATGTCTTGCTCTCCATCCATCCATCTATCCACCCATCTCTCTAAACATAGTATAAATATCTACAGCTATTTGAAAAAGTTTGGGAACCCCTCTTAATTCTTTAGATTTTTGTTTATCATTGGCTGAGCTTTCAAAGTAGCAACTTCCTTTTAATATATGACATGCCTTATGGAAACAGTAGTATTTTAACAGTGACATTAAGTTTATTGGATTAACAGAAAATATGCATCATAACAAAATTAGACAGGTGCATAAATTTGGGCACCCCAACAGAGATATTCCATCAATACTTAGTTGAGTCTCCTTTTGCAAATATAACAGCCTCTTGACACCTCCTATGGCCTTTGATGAGTGTCTGGATTCTGGATGGAGGTATTTTTGACCATTCTTCCATACAAAATCTCTCCAGTTCAGTTAAATGTGATGGCTGCAGAGCATGGACAGCCTGCATCAAATCATCCCATAGATATTCGATGATATTCAAGTCAGGGGACTGTGACAGCCATTCCAGAACATTGTACTTCTCCCTCTGCATGAATGACTTTGTAGATTTTGAACTGTGTTTTGGGTCATTGCCTTGTCCTGAGTAACTTCAACTTTGTGACTGATGCTTGAACATTATCCTGAAGAATTTGTTAATATTGGGTTCAATCCATCTGACCCTTGACTTTAACAAGGGCCCCAGTCCCTGAACCAGCCACACAGCTCCACAGCATGATGGAACCTCCACCAAATTTGAGAGTAGGTAGCTGGTGTTTTTCTTGGAATGAGATGTTCTTCTTCCACCATGAAAGTGCTTTTTGCTATGACCAGATATCTCAATTTTTATCTCATCAGTACAAAGCACTTGTTCCAAAATGAATCTGGCTTGTCTAAATGAGTATTTGCATACAACAAACGACTCTGTTTGTGGCGTGAGTGCAGAAAGGGCTTCTTTCTCAACACCCTGCCATACAGATGTTCTTTGTGCAAATTGCGCTGAATTGTAGAACGATGTACAGATACACCATCTGCAGTAGATGTTCTTGCAGGTCTTTGGAGGTGATCTGTAGGTTGTCTGTAACCATTCTGACAATCCTGCACATATTCCGCTCCTGTATTTTTCTTGGTCTGCCAGAACTGGGTTTAACAGCAACTGTGCCTGTGGCCTTCCATTTCCTGATTACATTCCTTACAGTTGAAACTGACAGTTTAAACCTCCGAGATAGCTTTTTTTACTCTTACCCTAAACCATGATACTGAACAATCTTTGTTTTCAGATCTTTTGAGAGTTGCTTTGAGGATCCCATGCTGTTACTCTTCAGATGACAGTCAAAGGGAAGCACAACTTGCAATTGACCACCTTAAATACCTTTTGTCATGATTGGACACACCGGTCTATGAAGTTCAAGGCTTAATGAGCTAATCCAGCCAATTTGGTGTTACAAGTTATCAGTATTGAGTAGTTACATGCATTCAAATCAGCAAAATTACAAGGGTACCCAAAGTTTTGCACAGCCAGTTTTTCACATTTGATTTAATTTCATACAACTAAATACAGCTTCACTAAAAATCTTTGTTCGGAAAACACCCCAGTACTCAGATGTTCCTAGGAAATGAAAGACATACCACTGTTATCTTTTTTGTTGAAAGTAGAGTCAATTATTATGCAGGCTGAGAGGGGTTCCCAAACTTGTTGATATGACTGTATAACCTCCTGACTTAAAGCTCATTGCTGAAGAAGTGGCTTTATATCCCAGTTACAGGCTACTTCTTAAACAATTCCTGCAAATCATTGTAGAGCTAGAAATGTCCCAAAATGCCCTGTAGCCTACCCAATAGAGTTTTTTTTCTGTATCACTAAACCCCACAGTCAGTCACTGTAGGTGTTGTTCCCCATCACAGGACACAGAGCTGAATCCACATCATGTGGGTGCTGTGTGCTGCCATCTGCAATTAGAGTAAATTCAGCCAGGCCTCTACCTTTCTTCCATAGTCACTTATTAAGCCTGTCGTCTTCAGTTCCTTCCTCCTAGTGACTGGTTTCTTGCTATACGTGCCATCTCCTATTCAGTAGACTTAGAGGTCACTCCTAGCCATTCCCTGTTGGCTATTTACCCACACTGGTACAGTATGTGAAGGGACTTTATTAACATTACTACTATTGCTTATTTCTTACAAAGTACATTGGTATAAAGAAAATGAAAAAAATTGTGGAATCATTATTTTCTGTAAATTCTTGATATCCCAGGATATCAACATTTCTAATATTTTTTATACTGAAGATATTTAACATGTCCACTGAAATCCATGAAAATCATTAGCAGGATGTTTTGGGGGGGTGCTCAACTCAAACCTGATGTTCAATGTACAAAATTGAAATAAGTACATTTTTTATCATAGATGACATTTACATTTTCATTCACAATGGGTGATGAATTCCTGATGGCTGTTTTGAATTTGCAAGACTCTGCTTAACTTGATACATCTGCATTGTGGCATAAATATTGTTGGAGAGCCACAACAAACAGGAAGAAAAAGGTTACAATTTTACTTAAGATCCTGAAAAATGTGGGACCATCCTAGGATCCTTGGTAACTGTTGATCTCACCTGCAGATTAAGTTGCCAGATGAGCTCGCTTGGCAGACTAACAATAGACACCAAGCCTGAAAAGTGATGGTTAAATTTTTATGGTGAAACATGATCTGGATTTCAGGTAGCCAATCACATGGACTTGCTGCAGAGTGCAGGTACGTGAACAGATGCTGGGCTGACCTGGCACACGGCTTTGGCTCTGGTAACACAACAGTCCCCCCCTCCAGCTTCGTCGCTCTCCTTAATTAGGGGAAATAAAAAAAAAATGAATACCCCAAACTTCAAAGCAAAGAGGATTTAACACAGCAACTTTTCATTTTTGGAGATTTTCAAAAACTCATTTTGACTTTTGAAATTTATGTGGACAAAAACAAACTAAAAGAAACTACAAAATAAATAAAAGAATAGTTGATGGTGCTGTAGAATTGCTAATTGCACAGGAACAAAATGAATTCCTCTGTCTGGAAAATATACAAGAGCAAAGTGCTGAAAACGTTCACAGACCAAGAAGAGGAGGAGGAAGAAGAAACAACTGCACCGGTAAGAAACTACATCTCTTGTAAACTGCTGCAATGTTAAACTGGCAGCAAATATTCATATGTCAGGCTGAAAGTCACCTAGTAAATGCAGTTATTTGTAAGTTGATGAGCAATGTGATTCTATTTCCAAAAATATTATTTATTCATCTTATTAACAATTACACAGTCAAAATTAGCAGAAACAAATGAAAGAGTTATAGAGGCTTATCATGTCGAAATGCAATTTTTTCTTTTATTCTGCATATTTCATAATAATGCTTGCAGTTCACTAAGAATCTGTTAATTTCATTTTATATATAAAATATCTATCTATCTATCTATCTATCTATCTATCTATCTATCTATCTATCTATCTATCTATCTATCATCTTTTATTATATAGTGCATTATCTATCTATCTATCTATCTATCTATCTATCTATCTATCTATCTATCTATCTATCTATCTATCTATCTATCTATCTAATATTGTCATAGTACTATTCAAACCCAGGGACTGTGCTGCATATCCCACATATGTGCAGGTTAAGTGGTTTGATAACAGTAAAAGAACCAAATTAAACATGTTTTGTAAAGGATGATGATGAATATAAATAAATAAACAAGGCACAACCCAGAAACAGTGCTATCCTATGAATATTATGGTGATAGAAGCTAAATAAATGGGCTATTGAAGAAAATCATTTGATCAATAAAAGTGAGGCGTCCAGAGTCATGCTAATATTCTTTACCATGACTGATAAGAGGATGACATCTTCAAGAGCAATACTGAGAGACAAACCTGGGGAAGGAAAATCAGAAGGAAAGTACAGGATATCTGACTTTTAAACAGTTACCCTTAATATGACGAGCATACATCCATGATGAGATTGCAGAAAGTCAGCTGGAGGTCTGGGCTGAAACTTGAAGAGGTCATCTATCTATCTATCTATCTATCTATCTATCTATCTATCTATCTATCTATCTATCTATCTATCTATCTATCTATCTATCTATCTATCTATCTATCTATCACTTAGTGCCTTTCTATCTATCTATCTATCACTTAGTGCCTTTCACATATCTATCTATCTATCTATCTATCTATCTATCTATCTATCTATCTATCTATCTACAGATTATTACAGACTTCCAAAAGGCATCTGTTTATTTACCCAAAACATGTAATGATTTATTTTTTTGTGGAATAATATAATTTTGAAGGAGAATGATGGGATTTATGAACATACTCTCCTATAGTATATTTCCCAGTTACTCAAATTAGATGAGCACAGGCAGCAGGAAAGAGAATATGCATGAAGCTCAGTGGAGGGATAATTTGGTGCACAATTATTTAAAGCCATGTTCACAATAACACCATCTTGCTATTAATCTTTACATTTAAAAATGACCAAGACTGTTGAGAGTCAAGCTGATACATTGCTAGAATGTGTTAAGTTTTAAACAAACTGCAGGTTTCTTCGACTAATTCTAAGTTGCCCATTTCAATGATTTGGTCATGGGCATGGACATTTGTTTCAGTATTTACTGTCTTCATTCAGTAATTTGCTTAAAATGGAAGGATGATATTTTATATAGACCTAACAACACCACAAGAAATGTTGTTGTGTTTGTCCAAAGCTTGGACATCGAGAGACAGGTGCCACCATCTTTTATTATGTGTGCAGTAACGACATGCATAGTGATGACTGATAAATTGGCATTTTTGACATTTAGAATTGTTTAACATTGTTTCATTTTTTGGAACACGTACATGCTTATTTGTTTCTATTTATTTGTTTTGTTGCTTATCTGGTGACGTCATTTTCTCCTCTGTTTTTGGATAGTTCTGGAACATTCTTTGGATGGCTGCAGCCATGATGTTAATAGTTGTTGTTATGATGCCTGTTTCTGGTCACATGACAAATACCACGTTGTTTCATTGGACTACCCAACTCATTACCCTTACTACCCTTGTTTAAAATGGTGTCAGGCAGCAGTTTGCCAGGATGGATGTTTTCTAAAAACAAACTCTGCATCAGTGAATGGAAAAATTCCAAGATATTAATAAGACTCTGTCTTTTTTTTAACTTTGATTCTGTTTTTTTATCTTATTTGATTTTGTTTAACTGATCTGGAAATGTAAACTTCTTGTTTATCCCCTGGCTATGTTTTATGTTTTTTATATGACTTTTTACATTGCTTTGAATCTCCTGGTTTCCTCCACCTTGCAACAATACATCTCAGAGTAACAGTTTCTATTTACCTATTCAGTGAGCAACATTTGATTGGTAAATGGCAGACATTTTCCAAAACAATATGACAACAACCATGAAAATAGAATCTAAAATGACAATACCTGGGGAAAAAAGAATCACACAATAAAGCTGTAATGACTTTAAAGAAATACATATTAAGATTAATAAAAATAGGAAAAACAATATAATAACAATAATACTAGTTTTAGCCAGTAGGGGGCAAACCACAGACACAACCACACAGACACAAGTCCCAGGTACAAATGCACGGCATATTACAATTATAATCTTACAAAAGCTTCCTTGTAATAATGGCACAGACACAGCTTTCTTTCTTTCTTTCTTTCTTTCTTTCTTTCCTCTCCTCGACTCCACTCAGGTGAGCTCTGTCTGTCATCCACATCCGACCCCAACTCAGCTGGATGACGCTGCGCAGCTTTGTTTTCTTATCTATGACCCAGGAGTATTTCTGGTTCTAGGGCATAGCCCACTGGCAGCACTTCCAGGTCAAACAGAAGTCCCCAAAAATAGGGATTATGAATCCTGGCAGCTCCTCCTGGTGGCCCCCACAGAACCCATCAGGGCTGTCCCATAGGACTACAAGTCCCAGCATGCCCTGCGGGTGTCTGCATGGGAATCCTAACACAGGGATGCTGCCATCTAGCGTATCCGGGGAGCAAACTGACTGAGAAGATTAACTCTGCCATAGTATCGGTCTCCAGGCCAAGGAAGGAACCTGAAGCTATCCCAACAGAGATGCCAGTGTAAGGAGTTGTCTGTTTTCTTCCTGCTTTTTTTTTCCTCTGGCCTCCTGGCCAGGCAATGGACTGGAACATATCCTGGCAGGGATGCCCACCGATGCGTGCTGTCTATTACACAGGCTAGACTGGTCTTCGAAGTTCAAGACATTACATTCATAACACTGGCAGGTGGTACATGACAGGTGTTGGCAATAGTACAACTTTTCTTAGCAAGCTTGACAGGTTTAATTTTCCCAAAGGAAGTTACCAGACTAAAAATGGCTGCCATACCCCAGGAATCCCTTTGTGAGGGCTGCACTCTTGAATGGCAAGCTGTATCCCAAGATCTGTCACTGATAGCAGGTGTGGAAAATATTATCTGATGACAAGTAAAGCCGTCTCTGCTTCCCTGTCAGACAATTACCTTTCTGGAGGATCAATTGCACAATATTTTTCTTATGCCACAGAAAAAGCCAAAGGAGATTTTTAATGATAAAGAATCAAGAGATAAAAAGTAGTTGAAAGCCTTTCAAGATTCGAAGCCAGCAAGTCTAAATTGATCCATCTTCATGCCTGATCAAAATAATAGGAGTCAAAGTCAAAAGAAAAAATAGCCAAAAGCAGAAGACTGATAAACAACATGCACTCAGCACCTCTGGTGGTCCGGCATAGAAATGTGGCTTAGGCCAAAATGGTGGCACCATTGGAAAAACAAAATGGTGCTCTGGGAAAATATTAAACTATTTTAATGTCTTTAAAAAAATGCTTTATACAAAAACTGCAATTCAGAACCTTTAAATGTAGCAAATGTACCAGGAGAAAAAGAAAATAAAGCCGTAAAAGATTTATAATGAAATAAAAGCTCAAGAATTTTATTAAATGCAACACAGAATATCATTGAGGAGCTAGTAACAACAAAGGGCATCTGAGGGAAGTCTTTTACATGTAGAACAAAACTCAAGAAAGACAATAATTAAACAAAAATGGAGTGTTTATTGCAAAATAAAACAAGGGAGAAAATACAGGAAGAACACAAAGTAGCAAAGTAAACAGAACTGCAACAAACTCTCCTGCCGGTCTTAGTCTAACAACATGGATCTCAAACCCTAACGTGTGCGGTGGAATTGTTCACCCACTTGCCTACTTCTCTTTCCTTTTCCCTGTCTCTCTCTTTCTCTCTCTCTCTCACTCTTTCTTTCTGTCAGTCCTAATCTCTCCTCCTCTCAATGTTTGAACATTTACAACAAACTCTTATCCCATCTCTAGACTCAAATGACCTTAAAAGGCAGCATTAAACTTCTTCCTGGGGCACAGGCTGGCCCTTCTTTTTCCTTTTGGGGCACAAGCCTTGGACGTAAGCTTCTGTGCTTTAGTGTTTCTACACTTCCATGCCTTCTGCTAGCCTTAATGGCGCAGGTCTAGCAAGCAGTTCCTATGCCGCAAACTCCAATAAAGGGACCCTGAAAAGCTACACATTCCAAATAGGATCCACACGCTCTGTAACAGCCCCTTCTTTTCTTCTCAAACCTCACTTACTGTTTAAGGGGATTGGCAGGTATTCCTGTTACCTGCCAAACTGACTGAGTGTCCTCTAGTGTTCTGGCAGATATAGCAAGCTTTCCATCCAGAACTCCCTTTTCTTTCACTTGTATTGTAGTGTCTATGGTTGCTTGCTTGCTTTCTTTCACGGTCACACTTAACATGCCACAAGTTTTATCTGTGCTTCTGACTGTCAAGAGCAGAATCTCTGCTGCTGCCAGTTATTTGCTCTCACCTGGAGAACATCTACAGGACTTATGGCTGCCCACTGCCAATCTAGTCCTGCTCTTGCCCTTGTGATTATCTTACTAGCTACACACCCATTTACAACCCGTATTAACCCATTTCATAATGGAGTTCTGCTTGGATAGCCAGCCAAGGAAGTGTCACCAAATACTAACCACACAGTTGCTTCTTTTAGTACTTGGTCACATGCCACCTGTTCTGAACAAAAGAGTTTATGTAAATTGCAGGACAGCTTATTTTACTTTATGCTAATTATATATATATATATATATACTGTATATACAGTATATATATACTGTATATATATAGTATATTGTGACGTGTCTTGTCATTGCATGGACTGTAGGGAGTGGAAGCAGTGTTGCTGGAGCGAAAGGAAGAAAGCATCATGTGGTGAAGGGAGCGAACAGTTAAAGAGTAGGCAAGAGGTAGATAGGACGAAAACAGGTTATTTTTGTTATTTTGCAATTTTTTCTTTTATTCTGCATATTTCATAATAATGCTTGCAGTTCACTAAGAATCTGTTAATTTCATTTTATATATAAAATATCTATCTATCTATCTATCTATCTATCTATCTATCTATCTATCTATCTATCTATCTATCTATCTATCTATCTATCTATCTTTCTTTCTCTTGTTTATTTATCAGATCCCTTTATCTAAGGTATCGCCACAGATGGAAGGAGCCCTGGGATCCCAGCTAGATGGATGGACCAGGGGAGATAGCGTGTTGAGGTCGTTCTCTCCCCCCGTAATGCTAAAGGGGAGCCCCCCGGGTTGCTGTGGCACCATCGATTCCTGCAGGGCACACTGGGATTTGGGATTTACTGCAGCCCTGTGGGTGCCGCTGCGGAGGCTGCAGAGCCCTATTATGTCGGGCTTCTGCCACACCTGGTAGTACATCCAGAACATGCTAATGGGCCACGTGGAGTGCAGCTTATAAGAAAGCCAGCTGCCACTGCTCAGAGTGCCAGAGTCAAGAGGAAGAGAGACAAAGTTTGCCTGAGTTGGAGTGAAGGTGACTGAAAGAGAAAGAGAGAAAGAAAGCTGAAAAGAAGGCAAACAAAGTGCTGTGTTGATTTGTATTGTATTGTACTGTGCTGCTGTGGGAATGAAAGGGAAGCATTTCCCACAGAACTAAACGTGTGTTGTGTTTCAAAACTTGTGCCTCATGTCTGTCTGTATCAGGTTTGGGCGATTCTCTTGTGTCCCCTGCAGACCACGTTGTATTACAAAGCAAGTTATAACACATGCAAGAATGAATATTGTTACTACAAATAAAAATTAAGGATTAAGAAGAAATTAGTCAACATATTCCTTTACTACGCATGCCCTGTAATTTTTTTCCACATAGCAATGACCCTGTGTGAGAAGAGGTGGTTCTGTTACTTTTCCTTTTGTAACATATCTACTGCTCATCCATCTGTGTATTCATTTTCTCAATTTGCACAATCCCATGAAGGATCATAGGGCAGACCAAATTTCAGCAGCACAGTGCACAAGTCTGGAGCTAACATTATACGGGTAGGAGACAGCAATTCAAAATCATGTATGCACTCACATTTGCTCTTTGAAACTTGGCCAGTTTTGACTCACTGGTTGGTATAACCTACATGAATTTGTGATGTGAGGGAAAAGCAATCCAAGCTTGGAAACAAAATTATGTAAGCCTCACAGAGACAGCAACCATACTGGTTTGCTGGAGTGGTGAGGCAGCTGTGCCAACCACTGTCTCCTTATACTACTTACTACCAAGTACAGTACATGGTTTATTATTTTACTGGAAGAGTTCTGCCTGATCAAATGAATTAATGCTTTTGAGAATTTTCAGTATCTGGATTAAGACTCCATGCAGGTCACCATTTCAATTTAGGTCTAAAGAAATCCATTTGCCCTTAGCCTGCCACAGTAAGCCGTTGTCTTCATTCCAGGGATAGCCAATTTCTGTCAGAGAAGGAGCAAGACTTTGAGCAAGTGAAGCGTGAAAAGGGATGTTGCAGCCCGAGTGGTGTTTTCAGATTGGCAAGCATAGCGATGATAATGAGTTAAAGGAGGATCATGAAAAAGATTAGCAATGTAGTGTAATTTAAACTTTGCCATGGTGAAACCTTAAATTAACATCTAACAGAATTACAGATGGCTTACTTATTGATTTATGAATTTGTTTGTTTGTTTTTTTAGGAAGAGGAGCAGACCGCTGTAACCCCATCTCAGGCTGAGGATGGCTCAAGTACGATGTCCCAGTTGGCCAAGAAAGTAAGCTTATCCCGTTTGCTGTCAGTTGTGTGTTGTGCATCTCCAGATTTAATGGCTTCCTCACCTTTCCTTATAATTTTTGTAAAGTCTGACTGACTCACTATGATAAAGTTGTCATTGTACTATAAGTACACGGTCTAAAAATACATGCAAATACATGCAAAACTAAATATACTGTAATTCAGATTTATTTGCTTTTTAACTGTTGCATTAAGGATTTCTAAACATTTAAAAATGTGTGCTTACATCCGCATCCCCATTTAGGAGAAATCAGCTACCAGAGAAGGATGAACGTTGTAAGGTAATGACATCTGCAATGAAAATAAGACTATAGCAGTTACATTAAATTACTCACTTGACAATTTCATCCAAAAGGATATAAACACAAGCATAAAATAATTAATCTAAATTCAATTTATTTTTATATATTTTTTATTGACAAACTCAGAATGCTATACACATTAAAAATATAGTTAAAATAAAACACATTATAAGATTCAAAGCTACGCAATGAAACAGCTTACAATTTGTATACACTCTACACATATTGATTTCAGTGTTCATTTATTGGTCTGTATGATGGCACATTCAGAGTGTTAATTGACATAACATAACATGCATCCGCATTCTCCAACCTACTTCATCTAAGGCAGGATCATGGGAGGTAGACACCAATCCCAGCACCTCTGGAAGCAAGATGGAACCAGACCTGGATGAGGGATCAGGGCCATCTTACCAGCATCATAGGCCCCCGGGCAAAGCAGCACACTGGGCTCTATTTTGATAGCAAAACAGAAACAGACATAGGCATCAGAAACATCGTGGGCCCCTATGCTCTTAGGGCCCCCGGCCAGTGCCCATATGTTAAGATGGCCCTGAGGTGCCATTTTATCAATGGGCTTCTGTCTTCTGCAACCTTAATTTGGATGGACAAGTTCAAAATTGAACAGTATACTTATTCTTTATTAGTTTCAAAGGGCTATTAAGAGTATAAATATGATAAGTAAATTGTAAATATCTACCATAGGTAGGATAAATAATTAACCCGGGCTCACACAGTGAGCAAGCAGTCAAAATTAAATTCAGTAATGGATATTAAGAGTTTAAATATAATACATAATTTGTAAATATCTACTGTTTCTACAGTTGAGACACAGGCAGGATAAATAATAACCTGGGCCTGCATAGTGAGCAAGTGGTCAAAACATTGGGGATTACTGTCAGGTAACAAAAATTAATTTATAGACCTCATTTTGCTATACAGCAACAAGTGAGTCAAATTTCTTTACAAAAAGTAAAATAAGAATTACACAGCTATACATTTAAAATAAAACAAAGAAATTAATAAATAAACAGGAGTAGATACATCTCTATATAGGGCGGCATGGTGGCGCAGTGGTAGCGCTGCTGCCTCACAGTGAGGAGACCTGGGTTCGCTTCCTGGGTCCTCCCTGCGTGGAGTTTGCATGTTCTCCCCATGTCTGCGTGGGTTTCCTCCGGGCGCTCCGGTTTCCTCCCACAATCCAAAGATATGCCGGTTAGGTGGACTGGCGATTCTAAATTGGCCCTAGTGTGTGCTTGGTGTGTGGGTGTGTTTGTGTGTGTCCTGCGGTGGGTTGGCACCCTGCCCAGGATTGGTTCCTGCCTTGTGCCCTGTGTTGGCTGGGATTGACTCCAGCAGACCCCCGTGACCCTGTATTCGGATTCAGCAGGTTAGAAAATGGATGGATGGATACATCTCTATATACAGGGTGAGTCAAAATGATTTTTTTTACACTAATGGATTATTTTTAGAGTGGCACGGTGGCGCAGTGGGTAGCACTGCTGCCTTGCAGTATGGAGACCCAGGTTCGCTTCCCGGGTCCTCCCTGTGTGGAGTTTGCATGTTCTCCCCGTGTCTGCATGGGTTTCCTCCCACAGTCCAAAGACATACAGGTTAGGTGGATTGGCGATCCTAAATTGTCCCTAGTGTGTGTGTGTGCCCTGGGATGGGCTGGCTCCCTGCCCGGGGTTTGTTTCCTGCCTTGCGCCCTGTGTTGGCTGGGATTGGCTCCAGCAGACCCCTGTGACTCTGTAGTTAGGATATAGCAGGTTGGATGATGGATGGATTATTTTTATCTTGACCACACCTTTCCAGGTCAATGCATATGTCATGGTGGACCATTGCCATGGCCTCCACACTCCCCTGATTTGACACCCTGTGATTTCTGGTTATGGGGTATGGTGAAGGAGTGCATGTGTAATAGGAAAGTTCATGATATTAATGACCTGAAGGACAGAATACAGACTGTGGTATCATCTATTCCCCACGAAATGTGTGTCCGGGCTTTAAATGGTACTGTTGCTCGTTGGTTTTTGTGTGTTGAACATGATGGTGAACAGGTTTAGACATTCCTGTAAGTCATCTTGCACATATGAAGTATGTTTTGTGAATAAATTGTTTCCACCATTCAAATGTTAACATAATTTTCACTCACCCTGTATATAAAATCTATCATCTGTCTGTATGTCTGTCCGTTTTTTACGAGAGAACTGCTTAACAGATTCTGATCTGGTGTTTTTATATAATTTGCTTGAACATCCATAATCATAGTTTGCTTGTGGTACCGATTTAGAAACACGCAGCGGGACACGGGGAGGGCCCTCCTCATTCACACGCCAGCCTCAGGGCCTATCTTACATCCACTTAGCTAGCGATCGAGAGAGAACTACTTAATGGATTTAGATCAGGTTTTTTTCTATAATTTGCTTGAACATTCTGGACGATTTTGTGATTTCTCTCATTGTGCAAGAATCATAGTTCACTTGCAAGAGCGATATATTTTAGGTAATCCGAGACAGAAGCTGCGGGCCAAGGGTAGGGGGAAGCGTGATGTCAGGAGTGGGGAGCCGGGCGGGGTCCTCCTCGCTGTCCTATTTCACTACTATGTGGGTGGAACTGTGGGGGACGGCTAGTCTCATATATAAAGATCAATGTCTGTGTGTGTGTGTGTTTGTTCTTTACGAAATTCCGCACCCTTGCTCCAGTCTCAACAAACTTTTGTACACAAAACTAAACTATTTTGAAAGACAAAATTTTGACCCTGGGAGTACATTTGGGGGATTTTTTTTCCTTTTTACTACAATAAGTTTCAAGTACAGTGCCACCTGGTGGCTCAGAGCAAAAGAAACACCAGAACAGAGTGAAGCCAGACTATCAAACAAAAAGATCGGATCTTAAAATTACTTACCTTGTACAATGCTGGGTGCTGCTGCTTGTTAATAAATAAATAAATAAATTAATTAATTAACTAAAGATAAAGTCCCTCACAAAAATAAGCATAACTTAAATTATTTTAAACTTTAAGCATTTTCTAAGTCTAGAGTTATAGTAGCTAAAGCCACAGTCCAGATTAATAACGTATGCTATGGTCAAATGACAGGGACAGGAAAACAAAACCCCAGATGACGAGAAGTTGGTGAAGGTAAACCTCAGGGATTCCATGGCTAAAAGGCCGCCCAGGCCCCTGGTCATTTTGCAGTCCATAATTGTCAAAATGTTATTTATTACTGTTGCAATGCACCATCCTGGAGGACTTGATGGAGACACATTCATAGTTGTAGATGTTCATATCTTTCCCAACATGAAAAGCTTTGTCCAGGTGGCTGTGAAGCAAGAAAAATGAAAACCAAAAAAGAAAACAGAGATAAATAGTAGTTAGTGACAAGTGCACATCTTTTAAGTATGCAATCCCTCATATTATGTTCTATTAAAACAGATAATAAAAAGGAAATTATGAAAAAGACAAATTAAAAAAGTGGGGATTTAAACGTATCTCATAAATGTTCCGTAATGTTAGTCCAGCGTTTCTGTATTGGTAAAATATTCCTGAGTTTTGGCACATCAGATCTCCAACTCTTTTATACTGTAGATTGCTCTGCCACACTGGTGAGACTTTCACAAGTCCTCACAGTGCTGTGTTCAGCCACACTGATGTACTGTATGTGTTTACAGTTCTCAGCAGGAAGAGCTTTGTAACATTTATGTGAAGTTTACCTTCAGTAAACTTCCAGCAGTAGCCCGTCTAAACCATTTATCATGAACTTTTCTTGCAGACCAATTGCTTATGATCTAAAACAGGCGCACAGGAAATGTCTGCCCATCAGCGCCTTTGCTGCTCTGTGTTAATATGAAGACGATTTGGGATTTTGCTTTGATTGTCCTTTGTCTCTAGGCACCATAAAATTAACGACAGCACTTTCTGAAATTACGGTATTTACGTGTGCCTTTCTGTTAATGCTAAATGCAAATGTATCATGTCAGGCCCATGTCTTTGAATTGTAACATAACATGACTCCAATAGAGTCCAATTTAGGGCTGGAGGAGGCTGAAGCCTATCCTAGTAACATGGTGCCTAAGGCAGCAAATAGTCCTGGACAGTCGAGTCCTGCACACATTCACACTCACACGCACACCAGTTAACCTAACATACACGTTTTTGGGAATATGAGAGGGAAAGAAGAATGCAGAAATGATGATTGTAAAGTAAGTGTAGATCAGTGGTCTCAAACTCCAGTCCTGGAGGGCCGCAGTGGCTGCAGGTTTTCATTCTAACCCTTTTCTTAATTAGTCACCTGTTTTGGCTGCTAATCAACTTCTTGTGAATTCATTTTAATCGACTTGATTTTTTAAGATTTGTTTCCCTAAATTTCTTCATCGTTCCTCTGAATTGCTTCATTTCTTTCCTTAAATGGCACCCAAACAGAAATCAAATGTTAAGTGAGGAAGACCGACTAAGTCAGGGTCTCAGACTCCAACCAATTTCACTCCAACCAGCTGCTTAATGAGGTGCCAAGTCTTCTTGTTAATTAAACCTGTTCTTTAATTCCATGGCTTGTTGCTGCTCTCATTGTGTAATAGCAGACATTTCAGAAATTGTTGATTTTCTCTTTTCTAAGAGCACTGTTAAAATGTTTTGGGGACCTGAGCAGATCAACATTCCTTTCTTTATTTTCAGATGTTGTATGATGGACACAGTTTGCTGGTCCAGTTTTGGCACATTTTGTATCTCATTATCATTTGGCTGTTAATTAAGGAAAAAGAAAGGGTCTGACTGCGGTGGGCTGGCGTCCTGCCCAGGATTTGTTCCTGCCTTTTGCTCTGTGCTGGCTGGGATTGGCTCCAGCAGACCCCCGTGACACTGTGTTAGGATATAGCGAGTTGGATAATGGATGGATGAATAGATAAAGGGGTGGCAAGGTGGCACGGTGGGTAGCACTGCTGCCTCGCAGTTAGGAGACCCGAGTTTGCTTCCCGGGTCCTCCCTGCGTGGTGTTTGCATTTTCTCCCCGTGTCTGTGTGGGTTTCCTCCCACAGTCCAAAGACATGCAAGTTAGGTGCATTGGCGATCCTAAATTGTACTTGGTGTGTGCGTGTCCTGTGGTGGGCTGGCGCCCTGCCCGGGGTTTGTTCCTGCCTTGCGCCCTGTGCTGGATGGGATTGGCTCCAGCAGACTGTGTTAGGATATAGCGAGTTGGATAATGGATGGATGGATAAAGGGTCTGAGCCTTCAAGAGCAAGTCAATTAAAATGAATTCAAAAGAAGTTAATTTGCATCAAAAACAGGTCACTAATTAAGAAAAGGGTTAGTAGAATGAAAAGCTGCAGCCACTGATGCCCTCCAGGACCGGAGTCTGAGACCACTGGTGTCGATGCTTATCATTTCACACAGAGCTACGGTGTCCTTACCACAGTGAGGCTGTTATATCAAAAGCTGACAGTAGGTGGCACCATTTTACCATCTTTCTTAGCTAACTCCCTTTATTGTAACTTACAAGTTCTGAAATAAAGCGCGTGCCTCTGTAACAGAGAGACTGGTCACACTTTAATTTTTATGTCTCTAATTTAGGGTCTCTTTACATTAGTCTGGAATTGCCTGTACAGCTACAGTACATCTATGCCTTACAATTTTGATACACAAAAGCCCCCAATCAGGTGATAGTAAAGTAATGTGTTGACTGGAATCCATTGCTCCTGTTGCACAGTAAGTACATTCATTTTTATAAAGTTAAAGGAAGTAACACTTTATGAAGAAACTTTGAAGGATCACACTGTGAGACATGTTTTAAATTTTTACCACTTGTACCTTCAAGATAAAGTAGAAATGGAGAAACTGCACGTACATTTAAATAAGAGACAAGCAAATTGACAAAACATCAATCATCTTTTTCTTTATTATAACTTACAGAATTTCAAAATACAAAAAAAAAAATTAAATAACTAAATGAATTAATAACATAAATAATGGAATAAAAAAATTAAGAATACTTGGAAGTGGCAGAGTGGTGGGTCCTGCCACCCCACCAGTCCAACACCCACTGGTTATCTTTGTTGAGCTTCAGTGTTCTCGGCGTGTCTGGATAGAGTATTTAATTTTTCCTCCAACATTTTAGAAATGTGTGTATTACGTTAACTGGCAATTTCAAAAATGGGGCATTGGTGTGGCTGAACAGACCTTCTGATACACTGGCATCTGCCCAAAACTGGTCCCTGCTT
This sequence comes from Polypterus senegalus, assembly GCF_016835505.1. Classification (NCBI taxonomy): domain Eukaryota; kingdom Metazoa; phylum Chordata; class Cladistia; order Polypteriformes; family Polypteridae; genus Polypterus; species Polypterus senegalus. The sequence continues at coordinate 35,410,006 of NC_053170.1, read as the reverse complement.
TCTGTTGATGCTGCCAGGATAGGTTTAGGCCCCCACGACTCTTAATTGGATTAATTGGATTTGAGAAGGTAATGTCATGTAAAAATATTTATATTAAAAATTATTATGGGAATTTCTAGCTTGTTTGTCAGTATAAATAGATTTTTTTAAACTGGACAAAAATATGTGAAATTTAGACAGTTTACCACATTCATCTTAAATTCCATAAAGCATTCTATTGTGATGTAGTAATTTCAATAAATTATCATATAGACATCTTATTGGTTCTGTAGAGGTTTGCAGTTTTGTTCCATCCAGACAGCCGGACTTTCTAATTAGAAAACCAACAGTAGATTACTAAAATCTTAAAAGTCATTTTGTTCCATTATGCCTAAATTCACAGTGTTATAATGAGAGTAGCGACTTGAAGTCTCCTCAGAATATCCATTGTGTGTTTTCTTTCAGCCATGTCGGGGTGTTACTGTACGTCTGCTGAGAAGGGAAGTTTCTCAGAACTTCAGAAATTTAGATTAGAATACATTAGGTTAGGTAAACTTTATTAATCCCATGCGGAAATTCAGACGCCTACAGCAGCAGAAACATAAAAAACAAGGGTACAGACTCACAGGACAGATAATACAGCCAATCGATCAATTGGGAAATATAAATAAATAAAATAGAAAGAGTATATTAGATGGAAGCATTGAGTTGCTAGATAGCAGGGGGCAGAAAAGACCCCCAGAGGTGCTTATTAGTACACCGTGGTGGATTGAGCCTGTGGCTAAAAGTGCTCCAAGAGAGCGCCTCCTGGAGGGGATGGAGGGCATTTTTCATGATGATATTCAATTTTGCCACCATCTTCTCTTTTCCACAACAACTTCAAGTGTGTCCAGGGTTCACCATGTAATGGGGCAGGCTTTCCTGATCAGTTTCTTCAGACATATTGCACCTTTTGAGGTCAAGTTGATTCTCCAGGAGACCACAGCCTTGAACACCACACTGGCTACAATGAACTGGTAGAACATTTCCAGCAGCCTGCTGCACAAATCAAAAGGCCCGAGTCCCCTTAGCAAGTGTATTCTGCTCTGGCTCTTCTTGTACAGCACCACTGGGTTGTCTGGCCAAACCAGTTGGTTGTTTATGTGGACCCCCAGGAACTTGTAGCTCTGCACCAGTTGCATGTCCCCCCTGAATGGTGACTGGTCTCAGAGGCTGTTTGGCACACCTAAAGTCCTCCGCCAGCTCTTTTGTCTTGAAACTACCTATATTGTTTTCCTTAATATGACGTTTATGATTCTTGATCCATGAGTTTCAAACAAAATTGACTACCGTTTGGAAAACTGGTGCCACTCTGTGCTAATGATTATGTTTGCTTTTTTGTGGCCTTTGTCTTTTTTGATCTTAAAAGCACTAGAAGCTTTGAGGACTTAAGTATTATTGATTGGCTGAAGTACTGCTGTCACTGATCATGTCGAAACTCTGCACAGGACGTATGTGTTTCTTCAGCCTTGTTTGTGTGCTGCTCGTCTGATTATCTTCAGGAAGGATATTTAGCTGAACCCTGAGCTGCTTATCTACCTAAACTGCAACCACTACTCAAGTCTGATTTCTGTGTTGACAATAATGTCCTCAACACCAGATAAACGGGCTACTTTAAGGCTGTCTAAACAAGAACGGTTCATTAATATTTGAATTTATTCTCAAACTGGAGCCCTGATACAATATACACCATGTGTAACAGAAACATTGCAAATGCTCATGAATGTCTGCCCCTCAGTCAGACTACATCCCAAGTTTTACATACTTTATTTATTTAAAACCAAGTTAGCAACAAGGAATTTGTGGTAGGTTCACAGTAATGTATTGTGGTCATCAAATGGCAGCCATGCCCAAGTTTAATGTTTTGTACTGTCTGCTTGTCAACCAGCATGGCCTTCAGTTAAACCATATTCAGTGTTTATTGATTAGCTTTCTGATTTGTTTAATTCTTCATTTCCTGCGCCACTAGTACTTTGAAATTTAGGAATATCTGTTGATTCTACTAAATTGTCCATATGCACTTATGTATTACATATTTAGTGTGTAAATTATGCTACATTGTGATTTGTGTGTAATGTTGTGGTGATGTTTGATACTGTATTGTGTGTTACTGTTAGAGAGATAAGAAAGGCCCTTTACATTTTCCTCCATGACTACAGCTGGAATATCTGTAGCTTGTGAATGTCCCATCGATTTTAGGTCTACAAAAGTTGATAATATTTATTAATTACAGCATATAGGAAGTAATAGTAGGGTCTTGTACTGTGTTACTCATTATGGATACAATGAGAAGTGAAGCAAAATGACCCCTTGTATTGGCTACCTGAACAGACTACAATATGCAAGCGTTCAAGGCAGCTTAGGCCCCTTCTTTAGGTAAGATGTAATGAAAGCTTACATGTTGTTATCTGTTCAGTTAGCCAATAAAAGGGGTCGTTTTGCTTGACTTCTCAGAGCAAATAAGAAGAAAAACGAAAAAAGAGGGTAAAGGGGTCGGAGCCAGGAACAAGGAAGGAATAAGAAATTAACACCTAGGCATGATAACCTCTTTGTCATGAGACATTGGGACAGAAAACCAAAACCTGGTCACACAAAATTTTAATCACTGTGGTAAATTATCGAGGAAAACTGGATCTCAGCTTTGAAACTTTCCCTTCACAACGCCTTCTACATTCTGCCTTTATACACATTAATACAAACAATTAAATAATAATACTCTAGAATTTTGTTTGACATTCTGCATAGAAAATGTCACAGAAATTATGATATTTGAGCAGTATGCATATGCTTCTACAGAAGAAAAATATACAATTGTTTATACTGTAAAGGAAGTACTGAACAAGATAAAGGTTTGGGCCATTCTTAGGCAAACCCTTTGTATTATGTGACAAAATAATAAACACAAGTTTAAGATGCCTTGAGAGACATGTCTTTCCAGACGCGAGTCTATCATTAGACGGGAGAAAGATGGCGGTGGTGCCAGTTATGAAATGGGTGAGGCAGAACGGGTGGGTCCAGGAGCTCCCAAACTGGAAGTGATGTCATGTGCCAGTGAGATGTTGGTTACTGGATCTACAAAGGGAAGGAGAGGAGAAGCATTACAAGACAGCATCAACCCTTGGCTTGGGGTGGAATTACAAGTTGGCATGTGTGTGTGACAATACATACAACTAAACTTCAGGTTTATAAAAATGTACTTGTTATACAGAACATAATGCATGTATACTGTGTAAGACACAATACAATATTTAAAAACATAAATCCTGAAAATTAAAATACATTTATTTAATTATTAAAAAATGATTATAATGAATCGTATTAATGGGGCGGCACGGTGGCACAGTTGTAGCGCTGCTGCCTCACAGTCAGGAGACCCAGGTTCGCTTCCCGGGTCCTCCCTACGTGGAGTTTGCATGTTTTCCCCATGTCTGTGTGGGTTTCCTCCCACAGTCCAATGACACGCATTGGCGATCCCAAATTGTCCCATGTGTGTGTGTCCTGCGATGGACTGGTGCCTGGGGTTTGTTTCCTGCCTTGTGCCCTGTGTTGGCTGGGATTGGCTCCAGCAGACCCCTGTGAAAATCACGTGTCCTTTATAAGTGTATCTCCTGCATCTGCCTGTGTTGGGTTAGGTGGCTGGCATGCCTGGAGAGTTGTGACAAAGTAAAAAACCTGTATTATCCAGAGAAATATTTGTAGTTTCTCTTTGTATCTGAAATAAAAAAGGTTCAGAAAACAGATAGAAGTGCACCATTATGTGCCAGTATTGACTACCATTCCTCGTGTGATTTTGGGCTATACCAGAAATAAACTGTTGTTGTCGTTATTAAAGGTACTGATAATGCCTCTTTTCAGATTTTTGTTGATTAGATTAAACTTTATTAATCTCAAGAGGAAATTTGCATTACAATTATTAAAAAAGTTTGAGATAGCAAGAAGAGATAGATCAGTGGTTCTCAAACTGTGGGGTGGGCCCCCCTAGAGAGACGCGAAGTAACAAAAAGGGGGGTGCAAAGATGTGAAAAAAAGAAAAGAAGACTCAAAAATATGAAAAATACATCTATTGAAACCAAAACAAATTAACTTAAACTACATTCTGATACTACAGGGTGGGCCATTTATATGGATACACCTTAATAAAATGGGAATGGTTGGTGATATTAACTTCCTGGTTGTGGCACATTAGTATATGTGAGGGGGGAAACTTTTCAAGATGGGTGGTGACCATGGTGGCCATTTGGAAGTCGGCCATTTTGGATCCAACTTTTGTTTTTTCAATAGGAAGAGGGTCATGTGACACATCAAACTTATTGGGAATTTCACAAGAAAAACAATGGTGTGGTTTTAACGTAACTTTATTCTTTCATGAGTTATTTACAAGTTTCTGACCACTTATAAAATGTGTTCAATGTGCTGCCCATTGTGTTGGATTGTCAATGCAACCCTCTTCTCCCACTCTTCACACACTGATAGCAACACCGCAGGAGAAATGCTAGCACAGGCTTCCAGTATCCGTAGTTTCAGGTGCTGCACATCTCGTATCTTCACAGCATAGACAATTGCCTTCAGATGACCCCAAAGATAAAAGTCAGATCGGGAGACCTTGGGGGCCATTCAACTGGTCCACGACGACCAATCCACTTTCCAGGAAACTGTTCATCTAGGAATGCTCGGACCTGACACCCATAATGTGGTGGTGCACCATCTTGCTGGAAAAACTCAGGGAACGTGCCAGCTTCAGTGCATAAAGAGGGAAACACATCATCATGTAGCAATTTCGCATATCCAGTGGCCTTGAGGTTTCCATTGATGAAGAATGGCCCCACTATCTTTGTACCCCATATACCACACCATACCATCAATTTTTTGTTCCAACAGTCTTGGAGGGATCTATCCAATGTGGGTTAGTGTCAGACCAATAGCGGTGGTTTTGTTTGTTAACTTCACCATTCACATAAAAGTTTGCCTCATCACTGAACAAAATCTTCTGCGTAAACTGAGGGTCCTGTTCCAATTTTTGTTTTGCCCATTCTGCAAATTCAGTGCGCCGATCTGGGTCATCCTCATTGAGATGCTGCAGTAGCTGGAGTTTGTAAGGGTGCCATTTGTGAGTAGCTAATATCCGCTGAAGGGATGTTCGACTAATGCCACTCTCCAGTGACATGCGGCGAGTGCTACGCTGTGGGCTCTTGCTGAATGAAGCTAGGACAGCCACTGATGTTTCTTCATTAGTGACAGTTTTCATGCGTCCACATTTTGGCAAATCCAACACTGAACCAGTTTCACGAAACTTAGCAAGCAGTTTGCTAACTGTAGCATGGGAGATGGGTGGTCTCGTAGGGTGTCTTGCATTGAAATCTGCTGCAATGACCCGGTTACTGCGTTCACCAGACATCAACACAATTTCTATCCGCTCCTCAGGTGTTAACCTCTGCGACATGTCAATGGCTGTAAACAAAGAGAAACTTGTAAATAACTCATGAAAGAATAAAGTTACGTTAAAACCAAGCACACCATTGTTTTTCTTGTGAAATTCCCAATAAGTTTGATGTGTCACATGACCCTCTTCCTATTGAAAAAACAAAAGTTGGATCCAAAATGGCCAACTTCAAAATGGCCACCATGGTCACCACCCATCTTGAAAAGTTTCCCCCTCACATATATTAATGTGCCACAAACAGGAAGTTAATATCACCAACCATTCCCATTTTATTAAGGTGTATCCATATAAATGGCCGACCCTGTAGAAAAATAAATATAGAGTTAGATAAATGTCGATAAAAGTTAAGTAGGTATAATAAAATGTGCATCTATGATATATCATTAATTTAAAAAGAACAAATTGGTATTAGTGGGCTCCTTTCAACAAAACCTTAGGGGGTGCAATTAAAACTGCTATGAAAACTCGGGTCGCAAAAACTTAAAGGTTGAGAAATGCTGAGATAGATTGTGATGTTTCTATGAATAGTTTACCACTAATATACAGATGTATACTTTACGCCAGTGAATATTATACAGGTATGTGGTAAGAGCCACCAGAAGCGTTCAATCAATATTTTATTTCTACAAAGAAATCCTTGCACAGAGTCAGGGAAAACATCAAAAAGGTAAAATGTTCAAGCAGCATACTACGGGCCTGGTATCATACAGCTACCTGAGAAAACTTTAAAAAGGCTATAAACTGAAAAGGTAACATTTGGTGTCCACAACATGCCAGCCAATACTTTTCACAATTTTAATAACTCACCCATTGCTCAAATTAACTCTAGAATTTGAAGGATTGTCGCTAGGAAGGTCTGAATGTAGTTGATAAGAACTACAAATGTAAGAAAAAAGCAGAAAAACCTTTATATTAGACACCATACCAATCAATCTAACTTTATTTTGCAGAGTCTTCTACAGCAAGCGACATTATGGAATATTGTACAAAGCAAGACAGAATACAGTACATGATAAAGAAAGGGAGAACTGAGGAACTGCACAATTTAAGGGCTGTAAATCAATGAGGAACGACCAAGTTTTTACAGGAAACTCTTATATGACAGCCTACCTTCGGTTTACCTAATAACAATACAAGATTTTATGATTTCACATCTCCTGCCATTATGTGACCCTGGAGCACAGAATAGCAAAGGCACTTTACAGCCACTTAACTAGCTGGCAAGCAAACAAATAATTAAACCGATTAGTGCACAGTCTTAAAATGCACTTGTGCCACTAATGAGCTATCTGACAAGTTGCAATTGAAAGGCTCTTCAGAGTAATTTCAAGAGTAAAACAAAGTACAAATGAGACGCCGTTAGTTTGTAAAACAGATTACAACATGTTGCTTCCTCATAACACCTGGGCTCTGATTTGATTCCCAAGCAAAGTGTTTTTGAAGAATTCATGTCTTGCTTTTGGGTTGGACACTAACGTGGACTGCTGCTTTATGAAGACTGCTATTGGACTCATTCAGCTTTCCATTAGGTGAAATAGAGAAATAATGGAAAACACATTATCTTGTGCTGTTTCAGCTCACTTTGTTTTAGTGTTTCAATACCTTGTCGGCACAGCAGTCCATTTGTGGTGTTGTCGTTCCTTTAACTCACAAAGTGATGCTTCAGAATTCATAACTCTTGTCTTTTTGGTGCTCAGATGCAGGGAGCCGGAGCGAAGGGCTGGAAAAGCATGGCTTCCTTATTCAATCGGGAGGATGAACACAAGTTGCTTGCGTCAGAAAGTACACCTCACACTGCTGACCAGTGAGTACACAGATTTGTATCTTCTGTAAGCCTCTTCTATCTTCTCCTCATTCTCTCTTTTCTTTTTAATTTCCTTTCAAGACATTTATTTACACTTGTCTTTCTTGGAGGCTGAAACTACGCATCATACAAGCATCAAAAATCCACCATTCTTTTAAAATAATCATCTGACTCCTCTCAATGCGGAGGAGCAGCGGCTCTACTCTGAGCCCCACCCGGATGACTGAGCTTCTCACCCTATCTTTAAGGGAAAGCCCAGACACCCTGTGGGACAAACTAATTTCAGCCACTTGTATTCACAATCTCGTTCTTCTGGTCACTACCCATAGCTCATGACCATAGGTGAGGGTAAGAACATAGATTGACTGGTAAATTGAGAGCTTTGCCTTACGGCTCAGCTCCTTTTTCACCACGACAGACCGATGCAGAGCCCACATCACTGCGGACGCTGCACCTATCTGCCTGTCGATCTCACGCTCCATTCTTCCCTCACACGTGAACAAGACCCCAAGATACTTGAACTCCTCCACTTGGGGCAGGATCTCGCCTCCAACCCTGAGAGGTCACTCCACCCTTTCTGGCTGAGGACCATGGTCTCAGTTTTGGAGGTACTGATTCTCATCCCAGCCACTTCACACTCAGCTGCGAACCGATTCAGAGAGCGCTTAAGATCACGGCCTGATGAAGCAAACAGGACAACATCATCTGCAAAAAGCAGTGACCCAATCCTGAGTCCACCAAACCGGACCCCCTCAACACCATGGCTACACCTAGGCTATGAACAGAATCGGTGACAAAGAGCAGCCCTGGCGGAGTCCAACTCTCACTGGAAACGGGTTTGACTTACTGCCAGCAATGCGTTCCAAGCTCTGACACCTGACTTATCAGGGGGTCCAGTACTCCATACTCCCAGAGCACCCCCACAGGATTCCCCAAAGGACACGGTCGAAGGCCTTTTCTAAGTCCACAAAACACATGTAGACTGGTTGGGCAAACTCCCATGCACCCTCCTGGACTCTGCTAAGGGTGTAGAGCTGGTCCACTGTTCCGCGACCAGGACGAAAACCACACTGTTTCTCCTGAATCCGAGGTTCGACTTTTCGATGGACCCTCCTCTCCAGAACCCCAGAATAGACTTTTCCAAGGAGGCTAAGAAGTGTGATCCCTCTGTAGTTGGAACACACCCTCCGGTCCCCCTTCTTAAAGAGGGTGCTGACAAATCATTTCAAGAAAATAATAAATATTTGTATTACTTGGCATAGTCTTAAATGCTCACATTGCTGGTGCTGATTTCTTTAAGTTTGCTGGAATTTAAAGTTAAAGATTCCAGTTTATTGTTTCCAGGCCTTTAATGACCTCTGGGCACAGCCATCTACAGTGTATCTGTCTGAGGAGAGAGTGTCGACCTCATTGAGAGGTTTACTTACCTTGGTTGCGACATTTGTGTCTCTGGTGACTCTTCCTATGAAGTCAGTAGACGGATTGAGAGGGCATGGGGAGTCATAAGGTCACTGGTGTGTGACGTTCCCGATATCTCTACAAAAGGACGAAGGCCCAAGTCTTTAGAGTCCTGGTGCTTCCTGTCTTGCTATGGTTGCAAGACATGAATACTATCCAGTGACCTGAGATGAAGACTGGACCCTTTTCGTTTCTGTGTCTCTTCAGAGAATCCTTGGGTACCTCTGGTTTGACTTTGCATCGAAAGAGCGGTTCCTCACGGAGTCCCGAATGAGACACATTACCTGCATTGTGAGGGAGCGGCAGTTACAGCACTACAGCCATGTGGCGCAATTCCCCGACAGTAATCCAGCTCACAGGATCCTTATTGTTGAGGACCCGAGTGGCTGGACCAGACCAAGATGACACCCACGTAACACCTGGCTGTAGCAGATAGAGGATAATTTCCGGTGGGTGGGACTGGACTGCTTGTCTACCTGGGGGGGGGTTTCCAACCAGGATTCAGAGTTTTTTCCGTTGTGTGGTGGGTGTGGCAACATGCAGTACCAGTGCAAGCTCCCCAACCTTACAATTCTGATGTTTGGTGGTGAGCAGTGCAGATGCTGGTGCAAACAGCATTGAATGCTAATGAAAAGAAGTTACATCACCACCATTTTCACTTGCTTGCTAATACAAATGAGCAGACAAGTGAATGTTGCCCTGAGATAATTGTCCCCATTTAACATTGTGTTGTCAGAGCCTTTGGGTAATACTCAGACCCCTTGACTTTTTTCTCATGTTGCAGCCAGGACTGTTGGCTCCATTAAGGAGAATTAGGCATTCACCTATGGTACAGATCATGGTGGCGGGGAGACCCAGCTGCACGGGCTGGCTACCAAACAGCCGGTTGGTGCACTAATAAGCTTGGCCTAGGGCGAAAAATTACCTATAACCGGCACCGGTTGCAGCCTTGGGCTAAAATAGTTAATTTTAATTTTTTCTGAACATCAAGCAACACTCAATACCACAGAATAATAAAACAAGAACAGGATTTTACAGACTTTTGCAAATGTAGTAAATATAAAAACCTGAACCTTCACATTGACACAAGTATTCTGACCCTTTGCTATGACACTTGAAATATGGCTCAGATGCATCCCATTCATATTGATCATCATTGAGATGTTTGTACATCTTGTTTGGAGACAACCTGTGGTCAATTCAACTGATTTCATGTGACTAGAAAAGGCACACACACCCGTCTATACAAGGCCCCACATTTGTGTATCATAGCTGTGAAAGCACGCGACTTCAGACATGGAAAGGTTTTGGGGCAGCCACCCGTATAACCTGTTCCTGGCTGCAAAATGTAAACAAGAGTAGTTTACAAGACTGAGTCCAAAACAGAACTGAATTCCAGAGGAAGGGAGTGAGGCTTTATAGAAAGTCTGGAGGAAGTGATGTCATCCTCGGGGCCGGGACCGGAAGTGATGTGCTCCGAGTTGAGGCAGCAGTTCCAGGTGGGATTTCCTGGGAAAGGTCTGTAGGCAACTTAGAAAGAGAGTTAATGCACCCCGCCGTCCCCTGGGCAGATGTGTTACCATTAGTCTTTAAGCCCTTCAGCTGCCTCCTATTCGTACGAGTGACACAGCAAAAACCAAACCATGAAGTAGAAGGAGGTTACAGCAGAGGTTGGAGGCAGGATTGTGTCAAGGCACAGATCTGGGGAAGGCTACAAAAATATCTGCAGCATTGAAGTTTCATAACTCTTCAATAGAAGAAGTTTGGAATAACCACAACTTTTCCGAGAGCTGGTGACCCAGCAAAACTGAGCAATTGTGGGAGAAGGGGCTTGGGAAGAGAGGTGACCAAAAACCTGACAGTCACTCTGGCTCAGCTCCAGAGCACATTTGTGGAAATGGGAGAAAGGAAGGACAGAAAGACAACCATCACTGCAACACTTCACTGATTTGGGCTTTTTGAAGAATGGCCAGACAGAAGCCTCTCCTCAGTACAAAAAAACACTTGGAAGCTAGCTTGGAGTTTGCAAAAAGGCACCTAATGAACTCTCAGATTGTGAGAAACAAAATTCTCTATTCTGGTGAAACAAACATTAGCATCAAGTCTGGAGGAAACCAGCCACTGCTTATCACTTTGGCAATACTATTCCAATGTTGATAGTAGGTGAAGCATGGTGGTGCACTGGTGGTGGCATCATGGCATGGCGTTGTTCTTCAGCAGTAGGTAGTGGGACACTAGTGATGATTGAGGGAAAGCCAAACAGAGCAAAGAGCGGAGATATCTTTAATAAAAAAGCCCCAGATTGCTCTGGACCTCATACTAGGCCAAACGTTCACTTTCCAACAGGATTATAACTCTAAGAACAAAGCAAAGACAACATAGGAGTGGCTTAGGGTCATCGCTAAAAATGTCGTTGAGTTGCCCATCCAGAACTCAGACTTGAAACCAATCAAACACCTCTGAAAATAACTGTTGATGGTGTTCATCCAACTTGACAGAGCTTGACAGGATCTGCAGAGAAGAATATCAAAAAAATTTCCCAATCCAGGTGTGCAAAGCTTGTCACATTAAACCCAGGAAGACTCCAGGCTGGAATCACTGCCAAAGGTGCTTCAAAAAGGTACAGAGGAAAGGGTCAGAATACTTGTATGAATGTGAGATTTCAACTTTCTATTTTTTATTCTATTTTCTAAAATCCTGTTTTTGCTTTGTCATTCTGATGTAGTGAGTGTTTCCTGATGTGGGAAGAAATTAATGTAAATGATTTTGAAGCAAGGCTGCAACATAACAAAATTTGGTAAAAGTGACAGGGTCTAAATACTTTCTGAATTCACTGCAATAAAGGATGCAAACTCTTTAGAAAAAAATTAATTAAAAATGACAAGGGGAAATGTAAGCATTTAATCCTTTGGCAAAAATAACAATATTTCAAATTTTATCGGAATAAAAGATTAAAAAGATGACAGCTCACTATACAATGAGATTAATGCAAGGTCCGAATGGTGCACTGATTGTAAAAGTGGCGTAATAAAAACCACAGGTGTACCTCAGGAGTGAAACTGGAAATCCCCGCCCCACACAAAAGATGTTATAAAAGATGTCATAGAAATAAAAATAAAGATCAAAAGCAAGCTCACATGATTTCTTTTTCTAATTCCACAATGGTCATATACCCCTTTTTGTTAACATTTGACACTAGGATAGTTGTCATCTTCTTTTCTCTCTAACTATGCTGTTTATCTCTGCCATCTTTTCTTCTCCAACATGTTGCTATGTTGCATACCTCCAGGAAGTATGGGTGAAATCCTGGCCCATTCACTCGGTGAAACTTGAACAATCTCTCTCTTTGTCTGCCTAGATCTTTTCCTGAAAGCTCTGTTTTGTTCCCACATCTCTAACACGTGTGTATTAGGTTAATAGGCAATTCTAAATTGGTCCACTGTGATAGTGTGTATATATGAGTGTGCCCTGTGATGGACTGGCACTGAATTTAGGGTACGTTCCTGCCAGTGTAGGCATCAGCTCACCAAGACCATGAAACTGGATTAAACAGGTTTGTAAAATACCTCCCTCCTTCTCTCCTCTAATGTTGGTCACCAGGCTGTAGAGTATGGATTGCATTAAATATTTTACAGAAGGTAAAAAAAAAAAGAAAAAGAAAAAAAACACACCTGGATGTGTTTTGTAAGGAGAATCAACATCACTTCTGGTGTCATCTCTCCTACGTTCCTTATCAACGTGTACAGAAGACTGCATTCATCACACAGAAGACAGTGAAGATGATTTTGCTCTCTGTTTTGTTGCTCTACACAAAAGAAGGATAAAGGAGCACAAGATCCAGCATAAAGGATATGGCGGAGAAAATAGATATCAAGCAAATAAAAAGGTGTATTGTACTACCAGTGATGTGTAGTAATGAGTCTGCCATGCATTGTGTAACAGACCACCCACAGTCAGACATTTAGCAAAGGTAAGAAGGAATAAACTAACATGATGTAAAAATGTTGACCCCCCCTTTAAGCTTTTCGAAATGTTTAGAAATTTCTGAAACAAAATTTAAAAGACGTTTAATACATTTTCATGTTAATACACAGTGCATTCAGAAAGTATTTAGACCCCTTCAGTTTCTACATACTTTATTGTCTCTCTATCATAAAAGAAAATCTTGAGATGAGACGTGAGTATTGCCAATAGATTTTCTCAAGTCCCGCCCTCTTCTCAACCATTTTCAACCACTCACACGATCCTCTCACCTCTCAATCATGTGAATGCTTTTGTCAGACACAGTTCCTGCACTCTCAGCTCTTATAAATTTTTATGTTTTCCTCAATTGCAGTTCCCAATAAAAGAAGACTTATTATGTCCAAATCTTATTGAAGAATTTCATCCCGAAGGGTTATCAACAGAAGAAATGAGTATATGGGCAATCCTAGCCCAGAGAAACAATGAAGTCAAACTACCATATTTACGCGTGTACCACGTGCACATTTTTTCCCGAAAATTAGCATTAGAAAATCAGGTGCGCGTCATACACGAGGAAATGTAATTATGTAATGTTTACTTCTTCTGCTTGGGCTTCCTCGCTTGCTCATTCTCTCGCTCGCTTGCTCGCGCTCTCTCTCTTGCTTGCGCACTCGCGCTCTCTCTCGCTCACTTGTGCATTCGCGCTCTCTCTCTCGCTCGCTTGCTCGTGCACCCGCGCTCTCTCTCTCTCTAGCTTGCTTGCTCGCAAACTCTCAATCACGCCTTCTCTCTCTCTTTAAATGCTTCCTATACAATCACAACACGTACATCAGGGCAAAACGATTTTCGCAATATTCTTTTAAAAAATTAAGGTGCGCATCTTACACGAGGGCGCGTGGTACACAAGTAAAAACGGTAATTAATGCGAAAATTGTCGATCGGTTACATGGCAAATTGGTTAAATGCGTATCAATAAACTATGCTGAAACAGTTGGTGGTGAAGGTGCAGAAGATGAAAACATCTTCAGCATTGAAAACATCATCAACTTAAAATATCCCATAAAATATCTAAAACCGTTAACACCGTTTGGTCTTCCACTGGCCAAATTACTGTTGAAAGACGGATATATCGTAATGTTATTGCGTAATTTATGTCTGAGTGATGGACTAGGCAATAGTACAAGATTAATTGTATTCAAAATTAGTCAAACAATTCTGACATGTAAAATTTTAACAGGCCGCAAGAAAGGTAATGTAGTACATTTTCTGCGGATAACATTAGACACCAAAGGAGATCTTGATATGTCATTTGTATTAAAACGTTGACAGTTTCCATGAGAATAACTTTTGCTATGCCAATTAACAAATCACAGGGACAAACATTCGAAAAAGTTGGTTTATTTATTAGAAAGAAAGAAATAATATTCAGTCCCGGGCAGTTATACATTGCATTGTCACAATGTAATTCCAAACATGGAATCAAAATTAAATGCAATATTGAAGAAAAGTTAATTCCAAATATTGTTTTTACTGAAGTTTTACAGTAAAAGTTCAAGTTTAAAAAGTATTTGCGTGTTAATTTCAAATCCAAACAGAACAAAAACGTATAATGCAACGAATACCTCTAATGCAAAATGAAACATAATTTTCTTTCAATTTTTTATATTTGACTATTTTTTACTATGGTTAATTACTCGCTATAATGTAAAATAGGTTTATTATGCATATGTAAGAATTCCCATGAAAATAACAACTGTTTAAATTGTACATCCACTTCCACATACGTGAGCGGCAGAGCCGCAAAATGGCTACCATGTAGCACTCGCACGGGGGATGGCGAGCAAAGTGAGCAGGGGGGCAGAGCCCCCTAGTTTATAAACTTAATTTTAATGTGGCCATGTTTTCCCTGCGATCTACATGCAATAACCCAAACATGTTTTCAGGAAGGCTTGCGTGTTTGTTTAAAATCAAAGACTGAAATCTCTTATTTGTATTCTGACACATGGCCATGGTATTCCAAATTGTGGTCAGACAATCCTGATTGCTTTAATTACTATTAAGATGTGTCTAAATCTTGACAAGATCTTGGCAAACTGAATTGACTGGACATTGTTTAGAAAGTCACACTTCTACCTGTGTATATACTGTAAGGTGCAACAATTCACACTGCATGTCAGGACAAAAACTGAGCCATGAAGTTTAAGGAACTCTCTGTAGATCTCTACAATCAGATTGTGGCAAAGGACAGATCAGGGCAAGGAGATAAAACCATTTCCAAAGACTGGACTTTCCACAGGAGCACAGTGGCCTCAATGATTGTGAAATAGAAGAAGTTTGGAACCACCAGGTATTTTCAATGGGTCCAGCTAAACGGAGTAACCAGGCAAGAAGGGCCTTGATTGTGGAGGTGACCAAGAACTCAATAGTCACTCTAATAGAGCTTCAGTCCTCTGCTGAGATAGGAGAACCTGTTGGAAGGACAACCATCTCAGCAGTACTCCATCAATCAGGCACTTACAGTAAAATGGCTAGACAGAAGACACTCTTGACCATAAAAAAACAAGGGTGAAACAAAAATTAAACTCTAACCACTATGTCTGGTGAAGGCCAGGCACTGCTCATCACCTGCCTAATACCATTGCTACGGTGAAGTATGGTGGTGGCAGCATCATGTTATTGAGGTGTTTCTCTTTGGCAGGGACAGGGATACTGGACAGAATTGATGGAAGGACAAATGCAGCCAGATTTCTTGGAAGAAAACCTGCTCCAGAGTGCACGTGACCTCAGAGTGGGGTGATTATTCAGTTTTTAGAACAACAATGCATACAGCCAAGACAACGCTGGAGTGGCTCTGAGACAAGTCTCTTTCTGTCCTTGAGTGGCCTAGTCAAAGACCAGCCTTAAATCCCACGGGACATCTGTGGAGAGACCAGAAGATGACAGTTTACAAACACTTCCCATCCAATTTAACAGAGCTTGAGAGGATCTGGCAGGAAGAAAGGGAGAAACTGACCAAATTCAGGTGCTCTAAGCTTATAGCGACTTACCCAAGAAGACTTGATGTTGGGACTACTGGCAAAGGGGCTTTTGCAAATTAAGGGTCTGAATACTTATATAAGTAAGAGATTTCAGTTTTTGAAATTTAATTAATTTGCAAACTTTTCTGAAAACCAGTTTTACCTGTCATGAAGGGTTATTAAGTATAGATTGATGGGCAAAAATGGCAAATGTATCTATTTAATAATTCTTTGCATTTATATAGCGCGTTTCTCACTACTCAAAGCGCTTAGCAATTGCAGGTTACGGGTCTTGTTCAAGGGCCTAACAGAGCAGAGTCCCTACTTGCATTTACAGGATTCGAACCGGCAACCTTTCAATTGCCAGTGCAGATCCTTAGCAACAGAGATCTTAAATCTACAACTCAATAAAGTGTTCCAAAAGTGACAGCGTCTGAATACTTTCTAAATCCACTGTTAGTAAGACTAAACAATGCTGGATGAAGCCCTGGGCAGGCTGTTCCCATGGAAGTTATTCTCTTATAATTTACCATTTTCTCTCATTGCAGCCCTCTGGCAGTTAAACCGGAAGAGCCTCACGTAGAAAAAAGGTCCACTGGATTCTGGGATACCTTTGCTGTGAAGTGGCAGCAGGCATCTGCTATGAAGGCTGGCGAAGAAAGTCATGATCAAGAAATCCATGCTGAAGAAGGCAGAGAGGACATAGAAGAGAGACATCATGAGGAATCCAACAATTCGACCAATTACAAGACCCTGGAGGGCACAGAGGACAGTGGCTTCAAGTGGAACTTTGTAACTAGCAAGCTAGTAGAGCTGAAAAACAAAAGCATGGCGAATTAATGAAGTAATGGTTAAAAAGAAAAAAGCAGGAGATGGGAAAATAGAAATGCAAACTGAAGCACATTTGATTGGGTCGCTCGTTTGAGTGGTACATTTTCCAGTATGACGTGATCTTTATTTCATTTAACTGCAGTTACATTCTTTTGGTGTCTTTGAGATTCGAGATAGAATAACAAATCCAAGTGCAGGAAATTGAAGTGCTTCTAAAGCTGCTCTGCACTCTGATGGCCTTGATTTATGTAGAAATCCAAGCATTAATAAGAAGCTACCTGGCGGCATCAGTAGCAGTAAAAGTAAATGAGAAATCAGTTGGGCAGGCATTTACCTCTATAGAGTATGGCGAATATTGCAGGGCTTTCTAATGGGGTACTAATTTATTAGCGTAGGCGGCACACTGTGACAAGCATACGCGTTATATGTGCCTTGCTTAACATTACTAATTTGGATAGAACTCCCTGTTGTTCACACCAGTTTTGTTTCTCATAAACATTTTATGCAATAAATGTGTGAGCCTGCAGAGATTATTGACTACTTTGATGGTTGTGATTTCAGACTTGGAGATAATTTTCCTTTAATTATTATTTTTTATGTATAATGAATATGATATATTACACCGGAGAGAAAGAAGGGGAAGTGTCAAATTGATATCACGTAACAATAAATTACTTTTACATCTGAAGTTAATGTTAGTTTCTTTAAAAATTACGCAAAGAATATAACACAAAAAGGAGTGACAGACAGAAGTTGTTATGCGCACACACACGCTCACACACACACACGTGTCTGCAAATTGCATATCCAGCTTCCATTAATAAAATGATGGAATACATTGACACATTATGGTCCAGTTTAGCTGGGTGGCCATTACAAGCTCAAAGAATTTTGCTACATCCTTAAACAGTTATCCTTATGAACTAATAACAATACCTCAAAGTATTTTCACTTGATTCTCACAGCGAATTGAAGCAGAAATCATTTTGGTTAGCATTAGCAATGTGAAAAATGTGTGGCAGCACTGAGTCAGCCTAAGCTGCTGTTACGTGCTTCATATTTTTTGCCTTTTGTCTCAAAAAAGCTTATCAAGTTATCCTTGAATCTCTTCGTCCACCCCTCCATCCATTTTGCACCTGCTGATGCCCGTCTCAGCAACACAAAAGACTGTCGACTGGAGGATTTGTTCTCCTGTGCTCAGTTGCTGGCTGGCCGTATTCAGTTCTTTCATTAATTAGAACTCGTATCGCCATGATTGTGTATTTGTTTAACTGCTTGTTTACGCATGAGAATGTTGTAAGTGTTAGCACTTTCCTGGTATTGTATTATGATTGTAAATTGGGGTAATGAATGAACAATAATTTGAATTAAACTGAATTGCAGGAACCAATGCTGGGTATGTTGGCAGCCCACCACAGGGCACACTCCATCAGAGTGGTCCATTGTAGAGCTGCCAATTAATCAAACAGCTGTAGGATGTAGGAAGAAGATCAGAGTAGCTTTCTCAATATTAATCAAACTAGGAGAGTTGTGTTGGATGAACGGGATCACAAAATGGATGGATGGTTGCAGAAATAAAACTCAACTTTAAAGGGGCTCAGAATAAAATAAGGCAGATGAAGAAACGCCTCATAAACCTACAGGTAAACCGCACCTGTGATGATTCACATATTGAACAACTGATCCGATATTCTTGACTTCAACATCTGACCCTGACTTTTAAATTACTTATCATTATATGTTCTTTAAACAAAAAGGTGAGAAGAAAGAAGTGATAATCTCTGCTTATGTTTTCAGAGTTCAGAATTTTGCTGTGCTCTCCATTCATCTAATGTTGATGTCATTTTTTTTTCATTGAAGGAGAGATTGCTTGTTTTTTTGTGTTTTATTTATTGTGATATGTTTGCAATTAAACAAAAGTGTTAAACTATTGATTCATATAAATTATTTAATAAATCCAACTAACTAAAATTTCAAATTAAATTACAAGAATGTGTTGATTCAATGTGAATAAAACTTTATACTTTCATTGTAGTTCTAGTGTTTTTAGAAGCACCAAGGCCAACAAGGCCTCCTATTCTTTCTGGACTTATTGTGTCATTCAGATTTTCTTTTGTCAAGTTTTTGAAACTTAATTTGGGAAACAATTAAATCCTTCTGGCATATAAAGATCATATTCTTTATTTTATTACACAGTAGATGAACATTTACTGTTTATATACACTGCTCAAAAAAATTAAGGGAACAATTAATCATCCAGTCTAACACCAAGCCAGTGAAGCTTCAGGGATATCAACTTGTCCACTTAAGCAGCAAAAGCGATTGTGAGTGAAACTCACCTGCTTTAGTGCAAATGAAAGTGACAACAGGGCACTGAAGAGGCAACAGCAAGACACCCCCCGAAAAGAGAATGGTTAGCAGGTGGTGGGCACAGACATTTGCTCTCTCCTTATCTTTCCTGACTGATTATTCTCTAGTTTTGAGTTTTGCTAGTGTTCTTGTCACTACTGGCAGCAGGAGGTGGCCGGTTCCTGCAGCCAATCTGGGTTGCACAGATAGCCCAGCTCCTCCAGGATGGCACATCCATACATGCCATCTCAAGGAGGTTTGCTGTGTCTGAACAAGGAGTTGCATGACATATTTATTAATAAAGAGTCACATCCTATGAATATTATGGAGGTAGAAGTGAACTAAATGGGCTATTAAACTTAATCATTTGATCAATAAAAGTGAGGAGTCCAGAGTCATGCTAATATTCTTTACCATGACTGATAAGAGGATGACATCTTCAAGAGCAATACTGAGAGACAAACCTGGGGAAGGAAAATCAGAAGGAAAGTACAGGATATCTGACTTTGAAACTTTTACCCTTAATATGACGAGCATACATCCATGATGAGATTGCAGAAAGTCAGCTGGAGGTCTGGGCTGAAACTTGAAGAGGTCATCTATCTATCTATCTATCTATCTATCTATCTATCTATCTATCTATCTATCTATCTATCTATCTATCTATCTATCTATCATATAGTCCCTCAAATATCTATCTATCTATCTATCTATCTATCTATCTATCTATCTATCTATCTATCTATCTATCTATCTATCTATCTATCATATAGTCCCTCAAATATCTATCTATCTATCTATCTATCTATCTATCTATCTATCTATCTATCTATCTATCTGGTCCCATGAAGAGAGATTCAGTGTGGCTGAAGACTGATGTCATGGTTCTTTCCACTTTTCCACCCAGTTCTGTCAGGATAAGCATTGACTGTCAGCAACCCTGTAATGGATAGATGATGTCGAACTGCAAACAGCTAAAGAGTATAGACATTGGTTAAAATGACTCCAATAATATTCATGATTAGATTGATAGTCTTCACCTTTAGAGTCATCCACGGCTAATTCCACTTCTGAGACTAAGGACCTGCCCTTGTACTTACAGTCCTTTTTTTGAAGTAGAGGTAGCCATTGTTTTATTGTTCCTAACATATTATAGTGTCCGTCTTGCAACATATTTCATTATAAGGAATGGGTTTGTGTTCCTTACAAGAGCAGAATGATGCTTTCCTCCTCCTGATACTCTCATTAGTATTTTTTCATCTCACTCAAATTTGTGCAGATTATCTTAACTACAGATCCAGGGATCTTTTTATTAGGCAGGATGTCTTATTTCAAAGGAATGGCTCCTTTGTTTGTAGTAAAGTGTCTGAGTTACTGCCCTCTCTGTTTGATTAGAGAAAGACACTATAAATATATTAAAAATGAGTCAAGAAGAGGTACAATGATTTACAAAAAAATGTCCTTAAGGCCAGGGCTGGCATCACCATTAAGGTGAATTAGACATTTGTGTAGGCGCAGATCATTGGGCGGGGGACCCAGCCGCACTGGTTATCCACTGAACAGTCAGTTGGCGCACTAATAAGCTTGGCCTAGGGCGCAAAATAACCTAGCACTGGCACTGCTTAGGGCCTAAGCATACTGTAGATAGAAGCTCTGTCAAAACCTGTCAATGAATATGCTGCAGCTTGTAAATTACAGTGTTACATTTCTGTCAGGGTTTGTCTCCATTTGGGTTAAACGGCGCTGTGTTTATTCATATTAACCTTCTTACGCAAGCCCATTTACTTCACCACGCACAGATGAGCTCTTGTTTCCTAGAAGCGTTCTCTTACAAACAGTGCTGATGAGCAGCAGATGGCAGCATTGACTTAGTTCTCCTAGACAGAGGCTCCTGCTCTCCATGGTGACTGTAGTCACACACACGTAATGACAGGCCGCAGGATATTTAAGGTTTGTATTTAATAACCTTATAATAGAATTCTTGTCGTCACAGTCTATTATTTTAAATTCTCTATCGAATTTAGCCAGTCCATTCCTGCACTGGATGCTGGTATGTTGCTCATAGTAGGCGGTATATTATTGGCAAATGTAAGTCCTGTCATAACGCATTACTGAAAAGGATAAACGTATTGAGTCATAGGTCTATAAGACAATAATTAGCTACGGGCCTGTTACACAGATAAAATTGTCGACTGGCCCGTAACATAGGAAAGGTCAGCGGTTGATTAATGTCAGAAACAAAGCAGCAATTACCAGCTGTTGGTTTAAACAGGGGACAGTGACAGATGAATGCTTCTAACAAAGACGTACTCAGGTGGGTGCATGTGAACTACATGGAAAAAAATGTTCTTGAAAATCTCATAGTCCACCAAGCTTGGTTAAAGAGACATCTTTTTTAATGTATAAGGTTTAGAAATTCTCCTAACAGCACTGGGCTCCTGGGTGGGGTGCTAATCCATCACACTCTTACACACACACGGTGACTCTAAATTCACCCCACATAAATGAGTGTGGGAGTGCACATTAATGGGCCCTGCAATGGACTGGTTCCAATGTTTCTTTATTGTTCATTAGTCCCATAAGGCTCCTAACTGTAATAATATAAGTAAATGGTAAATGTCTCCTCTTTCTACAATTACAGCACTGGCAGGGTAGTGACAGGGAATGTGATCCATTAAATCTGTGGTTTACAGTCCATTGCTTAGGCCTGCGCAACACACTCCTGCAATGGTGAGATTTTTATAGGTCCCCATGGTGCTGCTGTCAATGTGTGTTCAACCACACTGCTACGTAACATATATTTTACAGTTCTCAAAGGGATACGGTTTGTAACATTTACGTGAAATTTACCCTAAGTTAGCTTGCAGCTGTGGCCTGTATAAAACCTATCCTCACAGACCTGGGTACAAGTCCTCCCAGACAGTGATGGAGCGGGCATTTGAGCTAACCACCCTGCCACTGAGCTGCCCCTTATTAATTAGGCACAGTGTGGACTTAATGAGTTTTTATGCTTTTTAATAATTCATTATTCATATATTCCAAGAAGAAATGTCTCAATACTTAACAACATAAACTGAATGGGTTTGGTAAATTTATGGAGCACGTGCTGATCACTGATCACTTTCATCCTTCTAGTTAATGGATCCATTCACAATAATGGCCTCACTCTAAATTTCACTTAGGATGGCACAAAGGGTACAGTGGTTAGTCAAATCCCAGCCTGACTGTTCTCCGTGCAGAGTTTACATGTCCTCCCCTGTCCATGGAGGCTTTCTCGGAGTAGTCAAGTGGGTTTCCACATACTGTATAAAAACGGACCGCGTTGGGCTTATCAGAGATGGTAAGTTAGGGTGATAGATGCTTGAATGAGCCATGTGATGCACTGGCATCCTGTATATTGTTGATTCCTTCCTTCTACCCAAAGTTACCAGAACAGACATCTTTACTGCCAGAATAGGCAGGTTACTGTGACTGTAGACCACTGAGGAAATTAATGAATGAACGCATTAAACAAAATATCAAATAAAATGGGAAAGTTACATAAAAATAGACAATTAAATGGTGTAAATTAAATTATAACTGCAATTAAGCAGATCGTTTGGATCCACCGCAGCTCGTCCTCCATCGGCTCATCAAAACTTGGCCCTTATAGTCAGAGCCCAGTCATAGATTGGACACACAGCCTACAACAAGACCTTTTGTAGACCAGGTTGTAAACACTGCTGTTATCTACGACAATAAGGCCCTTATGTTAAGACTGTGTAAGTCCAGGCCTAATCTTAAAATTAGTTATTATGCCCTGATGTTAATATTTATATTAAACAGAAACACCGTCCTATACCCCTTACCTTAAATTTATACTTTTAGATTTGAACCCTAATTTTAATTGGTAGTTTATATTTCTTTAAGATCCCTGTTCATTTATTTATTTAAGTATTTTTAATTGAGTATTTAAAACTATTTTTATATATTTATAACCTTATACATTAACTGTATTTAAATTAAGATGCTTTAATGAATAGATATAAAAGGGTTGTTTTAAACATTTATTTAAGTTTTCAATATAAATGATTTATTACAAACTTTTTATAAAACCTTATTTTATGGAGACCTTTTTAAAGAAAACAGTTTTTATTAGCATTTGAATTGGGGTTATTTATTTGTAGAAAAGTTTTTTTTTATGGATTATAATATAAATATGAGTTAATGCAAATTAATTGAAACTTTATATTATGGGATGAGAGTTCTAGCTTTTTGTCCTTGTAAGGTCGATTCTCCCCCTTTTGCCTAGCCTAACCCTAAGTGGTATGATAACAGGGTAGCTTGTTCAACACTATTGCAACATACAGATATATTTCTAACAATTAACTCAAATTTCACCAAGGTCATGCTTTTATATTTTTTAAATCAAATGTCATTCATCAACAGCTTCATTCTCTAACCTGGTAAATTTCCCGGCAGTACTGTGAGCCAATGTAGCACAGACCCCACTCACACACACTCCCACTCATTCACTCAAAGTGGTCAATCTGGGGTCTTCAGTTAACATAACCTACAAGGCTTTGGCACGTGGTGGGGAAACAGGAATATCGGGAGAAAAACCCAAACAGGCAGTTGGAAAAATTGAACCTGAGTACTCTCTGCAGATTTGTTACTAATAAAAATGATATGAAATCAGGAATCTGTTAATGAATGAATGAGCAAGTGACTTGGAGCACAGGTGAATGAATGTTCAACTGTAGACACTAATATTGCAAACAGCAAGTTGCAGTTGGCTTTCTTTAAGAACTAGAAGACAGCACTTTGAGGATTGTGGGTAATGATATTCTGTCTAGTGTAATAAGTTGAAAAAAGCACTTCCACAAAAGGAAAAGAGTTGGGGACCATCCCCGTATAATGTCCGTTGGACAAAAGAAAAACAATTAGACTTGAGTTGTGATCAAAAAGCATTTACAGCACTTGATACCACGTAACAGAAAATTTGGCTTTTTTATACATGAACAAAATGGAGAATGGAAATGAGCTGGCAGGAGATGACGCTGAAACTGTTGGACAGATACAACATCATCAAAATTAGACCCGAAGTGATGTAATGCAGGAAGCGAGTCATCGGATGGAACCCGAAGTATTGTCATCGAATGGAAGCTACGTCATCAGAGGATGCCAGAAGTGATGTCTGGGAAGCCATTTTGGAACCCGGATGTATGGTACGTGTATTATTTTTCTTCTTTTTGTCTAACGAGAGAGAGAGGCGTTAGTAGCGCAAATCAACCCCTTGTCTTGCGATATGTCACTCACCTTTGGGCTTATTGACTGCCTCCTAAACTCACATGTGTGACACAAGTCATATGTCCAGAACCACTAAGAACTGCAGTGAAACATGTCTAGTGTATTGCATGTTACACATAAGTTAAGTCGATGTATTTTTTGTATTGGCTTTGAGTACTGATTTAGAGACAGTGCATAAACCTACAGCTGCAATGCATTAACAGTAAATTTCTCAATAAATTTTTAAAAAATGCCTTTAGTGGGCTCCCATGACAGCACCTCTTCAGGTGTTCATGCAGTAAATGACAAAGCAAAATTTGCAGCCAAAGCAATAGGATGCAGATATTCTAATGATTATTCCTGAATGTTCAGTTCACTTTTGTGAACTCAGGACACTTGCACTGTCACTACAGCTCATGAAAAGCTTCAATGCCACTTTCAGATCAATAGATACTGGCTGTTTGGTTGTCCGAAGGTCCAGTGGTCTGTTGGATATATACAGTAGCAGACATTTCAGCCACATAAATGTGACATAGGGATGATGGTGACAACAGACTTTGCAAGACAGCCCTCGGTCTTATTGAGAAGAGTCTAGGAAGCGGAGTGACTTTACAGCTCAGGAGTACTGGCAGGTGGTACAGCAGTGCATCACAGCACACATATCAGCATCTTCCACCTTCTCAGTACATCATCAGATAATGGGTTTTTATGACGTCTGCCTTTGACAGCTGAATATATCTGGACTGGTTTTGGGTTTAAGCAACATGGATTGCTCAGGACTGGGGTTGAATGACAAACAGATTCGCAGACATTGGTGCAATCCAGCAATTATCAAGATATGGGGAGCCATTGGCTGCAGTAGATGTTGTTTGCCATATTATGACACATCACAAAGATCCTGTTACTCATCACATAACTTTTGCCACCCCTGCTCGGTGCTGTCTTCCAACAGAACAATGCCCGATCTCCCAGGGATGATGCCCTTCCCTGACAGAGTATGTGACAATCTGGGATATCAACTGCAGTCTGCTCAACAGCTTTTATACATTATTGACTCCTGGAGGAGCAGTTGGCCAGTTCTTGGTTGGATAAACCACAGGACAGCTTTTGACATTTTTATGACATTGTGTGTTGACACATAACTGCTTCATTCGCATACCATGTGGGTTTTATTCAATATTAACAATGCTACTCATTGTTCCTTTCTTCTGGTTTTTGAATAATTTCTTACTGACTGTTCAGTATGTTGAAGTTCATTTTAATTTTTTAAATATTATTTTTTAGGTGCAGCTCTTATTTTTCCCCACAGGGTATATAAGTATTGGTCGTTTTCTGATATTATTCCCTCATGTTAATAATAACACTCCCACTCACACACACAAACACTCACACTCCCTTAAATCCTCCATCTTGTGTTATCTCTTTTTATTAACACAACTGGCTTTATATGGATCAAGAGCGGTAGTCTTAAATGATTAAAACTCTTTATTTAAATCAAAAAGAAACTTCTTTGTGACTGACTAGTTGTTATTCTCCTGTTTTATTTGGCTATCCACCCACTCATCCATCCAGCTATTTTCAGAACCCATAGTATGCAATAAAGAGCTGCAAGGATGTTGGTAATCCAGCACAGTGACACAGATGAACTGGGGAGTACACTGGGAGCACCAGAAATAAGGCAGTAAACAGTACTGGACCTTTGTAAGAAATGTGTCCATCCATCCATCCAATCAAGGCCTTGCATCCATCTATTCATTTTCTATACAGTTAACGGTGAATTATGTTATTGGTCTAATCTATATATATAAAAGAAAAATACCACTGACTCACTCATCACGAAATCTCCCGAACCATGAGGGCTTGGGACTTGAAATTTGGAATGTAGGTTACCCTTGGCCCATAGGTGCTCGCTAAGAAACGGTTTTAAAAATTTCGTGGTCCAAATGCAAAATTTCTTATAGTTTTTTAGACCCGTTTGTATGTCTGTCCGCTTTTCACGAGAGAACTTCTTAATGGATTTATATACTATTTTTTCTAAAATTTGCTTGATCAATCCGTTGATTTTGCAACTTTCTTATCGTGCCAAGTATCTTGTGGTACCGATTTATTAGTGCAAATCCGAGAGAGACTCATCAGGCTGCAGGGTGGGGGGCAGGACCCTACTCACTCACACGTCTGCCTCAGGATGTAACTTTAACTCTGCTTAGCTAGCGAGCGAGAGAACCACTTAACGGATTTAGATCTTTTTTTTTCTCTAATTTCCCTGAACATTCTGGTTAATTTTGCGACTTCTCTCATTGCGCTAAGAATCATAGTTCGCTTGCAGGAGCGATATAGTCGCGCTAATCCGAGACAGAGGCTGCAGGCCGAGGGGATGGGGAAGAGTGACGTCAGGTGTGGAGAGTTGGGCGGGACCCTCTTTACTGTCCTGTTTTACTAATACGCGGGCAAAGCCATGGGGGATGGCTAGTACATATATAAAATTAGTAGTTTTAATTAGTTATCACTTGGATGTCTTGCAGTGTTAAAGACTTCCACTGTCTGCCCTCTGTGTGGCACACTCTTAATGGAGTTTTTGTTTTCCTCAGCCTCATCTGATGTGTCTTCATCCCCATTGCCTTCTTCTCATTCTCATTAAATATACTGACTTAATGATTTTTTTTCGACTTGTGTGGTTTTGAGTATTTTTGTATACTTTTTTCTTTTTCATAACAACCAATCAGAAAAGAGACAGGCATAGCAATATTTGAAGTTTATAAATGTTGCCTAGTTAAAGCCTATGTAATAAACATTGTTTATTTAAACAATATAAAAAATTAAAAAACAAATATTGTATGTAGATTTTGAGGTCCCAGAAAATAGAGGGCTCAAAATCAGAGGTACAGGAGCTGACTTCCAGTCAATTGAGGCACATATTAAACACTGACTGCAGAAACCTTCCTTATCTACTGCAGCGCAGAGTCTGTTTTGACAACAAAGTGGAAGACAATCCTGGAATTTAGTAAGAAATCCCATCCATCCACTCATTCATTTATTGATCATATCATCTTACAATATTTAGTACAGTACAATAGGGAACTTGAAGTTTTCTTGGGGTAATGACACAAGTTAGGAAACAATCCCAGAAACTGTATTTGTCAAGTTCTGTAAAAGAATAAATCAATCCATTGTGATATATGGCCGGCCGTTGATCCCGGCCAATACCCCCAGGCCACCAGATGGAGACCTCCCTGCAGCATGGAGGTGCCCCGAAGGCCAGCAGGGAATCCTGGACAATGGAGTTTTTATTCACAGCCCTGCTGGATACCATGGGGGCTGCTAGAGGACGCTGTAGAGAGGAACAAAGAGTATTGGCCCTACACCCGGAAGTACGTCCGAGTCACATGGACAAGAGTAATGACGTGCTTCCGTGTTGAAGAAAAAGGAGTTTTTATCTGACCCGGAAGTGTTCACATGGACAGAGAGAGTGAAACATTTCCGGTTCAAGGACTATAAAGGACCATGGGAAATCCCAGACGGCTAGCTGAGCTGGGTGGAAGGGTGGCAACGCGCCTGGGAGTGGTGGATTGGTTTATTGTATTGGAGCATTGTTTATTTCTATGAGTATTGTGGAGAGGAGGGTGCTTTGTGCACTGTTGATTATTAATGAAGTCAACTATTGGACTTTTACCTGGTGTCTGACGTATTGTCCGAGGGTTCAAGAGGACAATAGCGCCCTCTATCTGTCACACCATCCACCGATTCATCCATTTTCTTAAACCACAATATACGATAAAAGGCCATATGGACCTTGAGGTTATCTTTGGACCACTTCTGCATGACATATAATTCTGTAAGAAGTTCAAGCTGTCTTTCTATCCATAGACAGAGTTTTGACATTTAGGCTGGGGGAAGGGGGCGGACAAATCATAAAACATACTTGCATTTTTTTAAGAGTCACAACCAATCTGCTACTTTTTTACTTCATACTCCAAGTCACGGAGTCCTGAAAGAGGCACATTACCTGCATTGTGAAGGAGCGTCAGTCACAGCACTATGGCCATGTGGCACGATTCCCAGAGAGTGATCCAGCTCACAGGATCCTCATTGTTGAGGACCCAAGTGGCTGGACTAGGCCACGGAAGTTCACGTAACACCTGGCTCGGCAGATAGATGGTCGTTTCCCAACTGGACTGCATGTCTCTCAGTGGGAGGGGGTTCCCAAACAGCATTCTGAGGTGTTTCGTTGTGTGGTGTGTGTGGCACAGTGCTGTACCAGTGCATGCTGCCCAACCTGAGCTGACCTGACCCCAAGTCACACACCATATCACAAATTGTTGATAATGAAAAGTTTCAATATAACCTAAATCTCAAAATAACGTGTTTAAAACTTTCAAATTATGAAAAAGTGCACCAATTTTCTTAATGATATTGAAATGACAGAAAACATGTTTTTGCTTTGTCTGCGTACTGTGCTTGGGTCAAAATCAACTCTTTCTATTCTTTACAAACAAATTAGAAAATGAATGCTTGACGTGATATTCAGGGGTTATTGTCTGCTTTTTCTTATCTACAAAGGGAGTCAAAGCTGGGGGGCTGTGAAGAAACAGGGCATGTTAAAGCCCATTGTCATTCTTCTTGGGTGATTTTAGGCTACACAAAAAGTAAGTTATTGTTGTTGTTATTGGATTAGCTTAGCTTAATACTTTTGAAAGACATGCAGGTTAGGTGGGTCAATAATGCTAAAGTGGCTCCTGTTGTGTGCGTGTGTGTTAACACCATGATGGCTGGCGTCCTATCCAGGAATTGTCCCTGCCTTTTCCTGATACTTGCTGAGTTAGGCTCTGGCTTCCCTGCATTCCTGCTCTAGATAAATGGGTTTAGAAAATGGATGGATTGATGGAACGTTGGAACATTTTAAATTTGTTATTCACTTCATTAAAGAGATTTTGTCTCAGTGGTGAGGGTGACAGTTGTTTGAGATTTGCACAGACAGCTACTTGTGCAGGAGGAACATTCAAGTATTTGACGCAGGTACATAGACACGAGTGTGTGACTTTTAATTTATTTAAATATCTGCTTGAGGACCTGCTTTGCTGACAGGAGGAGCTATCTGGCACATAAAAGAGGAAAAAACTGACCTCTTTCAGGCTAAATCTGAAACATTAAACTAATTGGTATTTTATGTAGCAGAGAATGTTTCACTGTTTTAAGAGTAGGTGATGTACAAGAAAGAGTTACTTAGGTAGGATGAATTTAATTATCATTTTTGTTGATTATTAACATATTTACATTAGTCTTTACAAAAAAAAAACATTTGAGGAATAAACAAGACTGTATTGGAGATTATAGTAACATATTGAATCCATCTGGGATACCTACTACCGCCTACCATTAACATCCGCGTATGCATCTATCCATTCACAACAGCAATGAGAATAAGACAGGAAGGCCTAGTTAATTATGAAAGCAGTTCCATCCATCTATTCATTCAACCCTACCTCTATTTTCTGAACCTAAAGTCTCCAATAGAGAAGCAAAAGGTTACCCTGATAAGAAGGAATTAAGGAATGGCAGAAAAGAACCCTGGGAGGGCTGTTTGTCCATCTCAAGGAACCCCCACACTGACTTGCAGCAGGCCATTTTAAAGTTACCAGTGTATCTAACATATTGGGATACAGGAGGAAACTGGTGTGCCAGGAGATCAAAAAAACACACGTAGATACTGAGGAGACATGTAGACTACACACTGACTCAGTCATGTTTTTATGCATATGGTGAAAAATGGAAACTGAATCAACAGTTCAACAAACAAACCATTTGCTTGGACAAGATTGTAATAAATTACAGATGTGACAATAAAGATCACATTATAAAGAATAACAATCAGGACAGACTAGACATTGAGTACAAATTCTGGAAACAGCAGTGCATTAGCTGATAATTAAAGCAGGTAATCAAATAGAGATGAATGCCTGCCATCAGCGTCCAGTCCAATTCATTACATGGCTCTTTACATATTCACGCTACAGATTGCTAAAAGGGTGGGTTTTCAGCTCGTGACTCTGTCTTTTCAAGTCCAACTCTGTGATCCACTTGGCCACCATCACCTCCAAAGAACATGAGGATCATGACTAGCCGTCTGATAACCACTACCACGCAAATACACCAGTCATCTGATGTTCAACACTCCCATCAGGCACAAAGCAATTAGGGTCTGAAATTAGACATGTCTCACTTATCACAGCTACTGCAGGACCACCCAGCCAGTGTCAGATAAGAATGTATGTCTACTGTAGCAAAAAAAGAAAGATATACTCTGAGAAAATAAACAAGCATGTTCATGTCAACAGCAGACAAAAGTGTGGATGAAGCAAGTCCCAAGTGCTGGTCTATCACCAAAGAGCCAGTGTGCTTTGCCAAACATCTGGCATTTGCTTTGTCCTTAATACTATAAAAATGTTTTCAATGCGTTAGAGAAAATATACGAAAAAACAGGCAATATGAAATAATAACCAACAGCTTTCATTTTCTACAATGTCTTTCTATGGTAAACATCACCTCAAAGACATTTACAAGCACAGATATCCATCCATCTAATTTCTATGCCTGCATTATCCTGACATGCATTAAATAAAAGACATGCAAAATAGCTACTATGAAATAGTAATAGTTTAGCTTCATTTTGCATCACACATCTCTATAGCAAACACCACCACAAAATCCTTTAAAAGTAACGAGCAGTAGTAGACAACATATATGCAAATACTGCCAGCAATATGAAATAATAACAAACAAGCTTGTTTTAAATGGTGCCTTTCCATACCGTCATGCATGTGCATCTAAGGACTCCCTAACGGGTTCTGTCGAGGCGTGTAACAGCCCACCTGGACAAGAGAGGGGGCACTGTCACTAACACTTTCTTCTCTTTTTTCCTTTCTAGTACTGAGAAACCACCCTCTTGAAGGCACCTAGCCCCGCCCCTTCCAGTCTGAGCACTATAAATCATGGGTGTCCCAGAAGAAGGTGTCACATTTGGCCTGAGCAACCCATGACCCAACTTAATATCGAGAAACCTCAGATGGAGGAAAGTGTGCTTAATGCACCCAACCATAATACATTATTCTCTACAAATGTAATTCCGATGGCAAATAAAGTACTAAGGGTTACAAAGTGAATCAGACTTCAAAACTGTGCTGATAAACAGGTTCTTGAACTTCGCTCCATAAGCTGTGCACGTTTTGTGTTGTTTACATTTTTAATGATATTGAAAAAAAGAAACAATTTCCAGGACTGCCATGTTGTTTTTTGTATAGGCGCCATCATCTGTTTTGTGTGTTAGATGCTTATGGCTCCTGTGCTGTTGCAAGGTAAGGTCAACCAAAAATGTGCGGCACGTGACATCACTTGGCCAAAGGTATAAAGATCAGCGTTGTGCACTTCCTGGTTATCCAAAATTGTTTCTGGCTACAATTTTTTTGCCCTGCTTTTTGACTATGATTTATGATTTACAATTTTGGCGCTTATTCCTTTTCGTTTCTGGTTGCCAAACTTTCCTGCGCTGTTTACTGACTATAATTCTTGAAACACATCGTAAGCACTTTTAATGATTAGTCTTTTTAGTCCTGACACTTGGCTAGAAAACACAGGACTTAGCACCATCTCCTGATTCCAGTTCCACTGTGCAGTCAATATGTACGTGTTAGCTTCTTTTAGGTTGGACTGTGCAATCTGCAAAACCTGCTTCTCAAGTTTGGGGGTAAGGCTTATTTTATGCATTTAACACTCTAGGGACCATACGTAATCCATGTGGAAAAATAATAAATAGTTTGATCAGTTTGATCAATCTGGTATACATGATAGAGCCACGCAGAACCTGTCTTTATAGTGCAAGTGCAAACTTGTTTCTCCTAACGAACAAAAAACCACAAGTGACCAACTGATGAACTTAAAGGATGTGGTAAATGCTGATCCAAGCAAAATGTTGTAAGATGTAACGGTTTGAAATTCTTGTGCAACCAAAGTCATAAGACAAAGGCCCTATAAAAGATTTGGGATACCGACCCCTCGAGGCAGATGAAGGGCAGGTGTCCTAGGACTGTGCTTCTCTGTCATCTTACCCTTGCCTGGTGTGTATTAATAAAAGATTTTTTACTAACTTTAATTAATATCTCTCTGTCTTCAGTCACAAGAAACGATACTACAGAAAAAGTGTCCACATCCACTCCTACTCTGAATCCACTTTTACATTTCAGAGTCTTAGAGAGACAAAACCTATCCAAGGCATGACTTGCATGCCCCTGAAACAGACCCTGGCACACTTATGGGCACCCACGCTGGCTTATGGACCAAATCATGTATTTGGGAAGACTAAACCCTACCTGCTTCACAATGTTAATTGGATTCAGAGAACTCAGAGAAACCCAACACCAGCACAAAGCTGGAGTTCAAATTCCACACGGATGGTGACCAAGTTTGGAATCAAATTCAGGTCCCAAAAATGCAGAACTCTATTGCATTTCATGTAATACGATTTAAACAAATGTATATTTTAAAGTTGGGAGTACTAGACAGCTCACATTTATGGTTTATGTTACCAATTAATAGATGCCTTCGAGGAAGCTATTAGGAATTCCCAAAAGATTGGACACTAGTAACACTAACCAATGAGAAGAGACGGCTGTCTACTCTTTAATTCCTACTTCAATTACCAAATGCTGGTGGGTATCCCGCATAAGACCTCCTCCAGGGCCTTTATTAAATCTGGTGAAGTCATTAGGGATTTCCGATATTAGTTTACACAGGGATTCAAATGTAAATAATTTCAAACTGGGGCTATAAATTTGATTGGCTTCCATGAAGAGTTTTCACTGGCATCTGCGGAGACCACTCATTGGTGTAGCGAGCCTCTAGGGAAGCGGTTTTAACATTTTATTGGTCATTTTTTGTTCTTTGCAGCTTTTACTGCTGTTGAAGTGATGAAAGCAAAACTAAAAGCAATGGCTTGGCTTTCTTAGTATACATAAAACACCTGGGGTAAAAGAAGCACTAATTCTCTTAAGTGAATTCGCTCCTTGTATAAGACATTGAGGTGATGGTGATATCAGCTGTTTTATGGTTCTTAAATGGGGAAGAAGTCAGATTAAAACTAGTGAGTGTAAAAAGTTAGACAAGCTGAATGGCATTGTGTGAGCTATTGAACGCGGACTGTAGGCCCGACTGACTGCTTAGCATCAAGAAAATGAAACAAATGTCCTAAGACTGCCCAGCCACTGGTTCAAGACTGCACATCATACCAGCCAGTAAGGGGTGCTTGACCGTTTACCTCAAATTATCTGACATATTTAGAGTGGCCAAGGTAAACGCCTGCCCTCCACCATCCTGAAATTAGACTGAGGGGGTTCACTACTTTAGTGCATGTGGTTCCAGTTACTTAAATTTCTTTTTAATGCAAAGTCTGAATAACCTGCATTCCTAAATGAGAGATTTGTCTTGATTGAATGGCAGATGGGAACAGAGAGGTGGAGGTACAATGTGGGCCCCCACATCCTTCAGCAGACGTGAAGTGCCCACTCCTACACCAGCTCGCAAAGCAGATGGCTTTGTTTTCATAGTTCAGTTCTGAGTCTGTGATTGTTACACGGTTTGCACATACACGTTTCTGTTTGGACGGGTACGTGATGTGGGTGTCATTTGCATCACATTCAAGCAGATTCATGTGAACACAAAACTTTGGAGGTGTCACAGATGTCTCTGCAGATGAGTGTGTCATCAAAATTGATGTCTAAAGCTGATGTCACCTTGCAGGACTTCTAGTCCGAGGGAATATCAAGCTGTTTTTATTGCCTGAGTATGTCCATTTATAGGACTAAAAATTGCTGGATATGTCAAATTACAGGACTTCATGATGGCTTTCCAGCAGAGTTTTTACATTTCCAAAGTATTGTGAGCTCACCCCATTTTCTGACCATCAAAAATGTGTAAGCTGACAGCGATGGTATCTGTGTGGAGGGTTTACAGATTTGGCAAGAACAGTCACATCTCAGCCCATTTTTTCTTTTCTTGCATTCTGTTGTGGGATAAAAAACATAAGACATCAGAAAGATGAGAGTCTTTTCTGCTTGTGATGTCCGAAACACCTGAATTCCTCATTCTTTGTCGCTGAATTGTATGCATTGTATTTCTTTGTGGCTGTTCATTGGCTCTCAGCTCTCACATGCACACAAATCCACACATATAATTTAAGACAAAATCATTTGATTTTGTTGGAGTGAGTTGCAGACTGGTTGGACTGAATCTCAGAAGTGTCCTGCTGACTCATTCTTGAAAAAGACGTGTAATGTGACATGGCTACCACGTGGGTCTACATTCACGGAAAATATTAATTATTCTTAAGGCTCATCAACTTAGCATTTTGATATACTTTAGTCTGCGGAAGGTGGCATCAACTATAGGAATGGAGATCTGTCCAGTCCACAGTTATTTCTGTGCTCAGATGATCAATTGAAAGAGTGTCTACAGACATGTGTACGACTGGGACAACAGGCCTAAAGAGGCACAGCCATAGAAGGGCATGTAACCTGTTGTTTTTAATAGTTTGTAAATCATTGTTGTTCATTGGTATTCATTGCACTATTATTTATCAAACTCACAGCGTACATGACTGGTTCCATATTCAGTTTTAGTTTCTACCTTGCAGAAACTCAACTAAGCGTGAGATAAAATGACCAGATAGATTGACAGTATATTTGACATTGCACCTTCTTTCCAGGAAGGCAAGGTACTGAGAACAAAATGATGAGTATACTTAAGCAAAAAAATAAAATATTGTTATGGACTGGTAATAGTAAGAAAGTTTAATAAAATAAGAAAAAAATAGTGGATGAAAATTTCATTTAGTTTTAATAAGGTTTAATAGACTAAAGTTTAAAATAGATAGATGAAGAATACAATAATTAAAGCAGTTTTAAAAATTCAAACTTGGACCAGCCCTATCATTGCACAAATTAGTCATAAAAGTTAAGCCATCATCACACTACATATGTATTTTTTTTTCTTCCTTTTTAGT
The DNA here is from genome assembly GCF_016835505.1 of Polypterus senegalus. Classification (NCBI taxonomy): domain Eukaryota; kingdom Metazoa; phylum Chordata; class Cladistia; order Polypteriformes; family Polypteridae; genus Polypterus; species Polypterus senegalus. Next base: position 35,374,811 of record NC_053170.1, on the reverse strand, counting down.
TATTCTGGTGTGTGTCCAGACCAAAGTGTGTGTGTGTGTGTGTGTGTATAGCTGTGTAAACCTATGCTGTAAAAAGCCCAGGGTCCTAGAAACTATTGAAATTGTCAGAGAAAAAACTGAAATGTAGCGATGTCAGGTAATTGAAAAGAAAAACTCTGGGCATCTCTCTCCTAGGAGGTTTCATTTTGCCAATGTGCTCGCATTGCTTGTGTATTAGCAGTGGGAGGAAAAGTAAAATAAATACCGTTTTGCCAATGTGTTTGCCTTGCTTCTGTATTAGCGGCTAAGTGAGCTACTTTCTTTGGAGGTTTCGTTTTGCCAACATGCTGGCCTCACTTGCATATTAGCAGCTAAATGAGTTTCTGTTTCCTCAGAGGTGAAGCCCTTACCCCTACACCACCTTGTACTTCCAGGCCAGACAGACAGACAGCCACACTTCCACATTTATATAAAGATATATATTGTGGGGATCAGCCCTGACACAGACAGGCAGACACCGATGGTTTACAACCCAACACACATTTATTCACCATATTTACACTATTTACAGTAGTGCACACAACCCAGAACCCCGTACCAATCACCCTTAGTCCAGGCCTTTTCCTCAATGCCTTGCTTCAGACTGCCTCCACTCCTCTCCTCCAGGCTTTGTCCTCTTCCACCCAACTCTAGCTCTCGAATGGAGGGAGGTAGCCCCTTTTATATCCACCCAGACGTGCTCCAGGTGCCTTCCAATGATCTTCTGCCGGCACTCCCTGGTGAGGCGGAAGTGCTGGCTGTGCAACTGGAAGCACTCTGGATGTCCCTGGTCTTCTTCCCCCCAGCACTTCCGGGTGTGGCGGAAGTGCTGAGGGCCAGGACTCCTCAGGCATCCGGGCACCCCCTGGCGGTGACCACGGGCCCCTATAGGGTTGAGCTTCCATGCTCTATTCCCGTGGTCCCCATACCAACCAGGGCGGCTGCCATCTTGTGGTCCGGAGGAGGCATAATCCTTCCTTCGGTCCTTCCGGGTGTCCTGGCTGGGTACCACCCCCAGCCGCTCATCACTATATATATATATATATATATATATATATATATATACATATATATATATATATACTTACACTATGGGGTTCCCCGCTGCTGGCTTTGCTCGTCAGCCACTTAGTGTCTCTGCCGTGTGTGTTGTGAAGAAGGGGGCTGAACGCACCCCAATGAGATGCGGTCGCTCCACTGAAACCCCCTCTTAAACAGTGTTACAATGGGAAACAAATACAGCTTTTTTTACCTCCTCTTTGCTCGATCAGCTGTTTGCTTGCTGCTGCTGCTGCCGTGCTGTGTGATCTGCATCTTGCACGGCACTTCGAACATTTAAAAGCCTGTAGAGCAGCTGTCCAACTCTTTGTCTTTATTTCCAGCCCCGGGTGTGGTTAAATTTCTTGGCATAAATTCTCGTCTCACGAGACGTGAGTTCTTGATATACTCTATTATAGTTTATAATTTAAAAACAGAATAAGAATCTGAAAATCTAACAACATCACATTAAAGTTTGAATGATACCAAACATATATATGTTGGTTTTAAAATAAGCCTGATTTAAAGCGTGACAAAAAACGTGACATAAAAAGTCACTGTTGCAATTTTAGTATATATATATGTATGTAATTAAGACGAAACACATGGTGTGCACTCTTTGTATTATTGGGCAGGTACTATATAATATGTCCATAATCTGTTGAGCGTGAATAGTTAACTCATGATCTCCATGCACTTCGCTTAAATGTTCGCCCCCGAGTGGTCTCTCCCGCTTGACTTTACTTCACATTCTCTGCTTAGTCCCATACAAAGTCTTTAAAGTATGCCATATTTTCTGCATTTTAGCAAAGCATTTCTGAATCATGTGCTCCAGCTACCACCATGCCCATTTCTCCAAATGGATGCCATTGCTTTGACAGTATAAAGAAACTGATATCAGCTGGTGTTTTTCTAAACGGAGTCCCCCTGCAAGATGTACAATTAGGTTCATAATTTATACTATAGTAATAATAATAATCCAGTTGACTGCAAAGGGAACCAGCCTGTATCCAACAATTACATATAGAATTATATTGTATATTATAATGCATATGTACCATAATTTAAATGAGGGAAATTACATATCTCAGAATAGCCTGTTTGTCAATATCCGGAAGTCAGTTTAGCCACCAGTCAGCAAATTAACTATTTTTACTACTGTCTCTCTATTCTGCTGGAATGCAGCAAGTTAAAAAACTGTGCAGAATATAATGTTTTGGTTTGTTATCCCAACATATTTATATCTTTTGTAAGATTTACTATGCCATGCTATTCATTTGCTACCTTTTAAACTGAATGGTTCACTGCCAAATTGTGGCTGCTGGTGGTAGCAGAGATTGGTGAGAACTGCTGAGAACGTGAGAGCATTTTGCAGCGTACAGAAATGAAAAGGGGATGACAGCTGGAATTCTCTAATCACACGTTTCATGGCCACAATTTTTTTTCTAGGTTATCCAAGTCATTCGATTCCAATAAGTTATATTCCTCATATTGATTTGATGCTCTAAATGGCGTACTCTGAGAACACAGTTTGTGTTATAAGGCAATGTGCAGTTTACTTTTGTAATGCTTGTCAGTTTTCTCACAGCATTGTGTCTTATCACCACAAATTATTGTGAATGACTTCATTTCACAGATGGATTCTATAGGAATGGTCAGGTGTGTTGATGACACCACTCGTCTACGGTCTCCACGCAAATAATGAGAAGTCTGCAGGCAGCAATGAGGTGACAGAACTGTTCTCATGGTGTACCTTTAATAATGTGGTGACCATTTGATCAAGAATTAAAACTAATGGACTTGAAATCTAAACAGCAGAAGTTTAGAGACAAACCTAAGCAATAGTTGAAACAATAAAGATTTGATATTGCAAAACTATTTCAATGGGCAATACGAAACTCAAATATGAAGAAACTTTGTCAGTCAAAAACCCTTTTTTTGCTTCTCTCCCTGTTTAGGATTTTCCTTATGTTTATCATTTTCCACTTCTTCCATGTCCTTATTCCCTTTATGCTTTATGTTGTTGTGAGATTTTTGAACTTTTTTGAGACCCTGAAACGCCTGTCGAGAGCTGCTTGTTCATCGCCGAGGCAAGCGCAGGTTCACAGCACCTCACAGGTTTACAACGCCACAGAGTTAACGGCAAGCTCACCGCCTCCTCACCCGATGGGTGATGTGGGTAACACCATAACTTGGCCCCAGCCCTGCCCGCTTGCTGTTTCTGTGTGTAGTACAGTAGTAGCTGCCACTGCAATAAATAACCTTGCTGCTCCTGTTTCAAGCTGAATAAAGCTGGTTTTCCCGAAGTCCTTAGACTCAGCCTCGTCTTTTGGGTGCAAGGCAGTGACTCACATGTCACATTGTGTTTTTAACCTAATTGTGTACCTTGATTTCAGGGGTGGGATGTTTAATTCATTTACATCCTTCAGGTGTTGTGATTATTAGAGTCACATTTATCTGAAGGCTATTTAAAGAGAAACTGCTGCCACAGCCACTTTGCTGTGACATTGCTTGCTTCCAATTCTCATGGTTCCCTGGCCCACATATATATTCCTCCTTTTTATTTTTACTTACCATATGTACTCCCGTTTAAGTTTTCCTGTGGAGAAGTCAGGGCTTGATTTTACCGCATAATTTTCGGATTTTATAATGTCAGTCGTATAAGTTGAATGCAGAAAACTCACGCAATTGGTCCAAGAGATTACGATATGCTAACGCCCACCTGAGAGAGTAACCACGGAGCACACTGTCTTTTCTTTCTATGTATTGTGCTTATGTGACCACGCGGTAATGCCTGAATTATTCCAAAGCGATATTTGCAGTGTTTTGTGTTTTTTTGTATCTCATAGCCTCATACACCTTTATCAAATAGATAAAAAAAACCAAGCAAAAAAACTTCATAAAATAAGTTACAAAAAGGAAGAAAACAAAAAATCAATAGCAATTTTTACAAAATACCGTATATACTCGCGCATAAGTCGGGTCATGAAACCTGAAAAATCAATCATAAAATCAGACTCCGACTTAAATGCCCATTCAAAAATACGACATTTACATTTTTCTTCTTGTTTGCTCCAATCTTGCAGCAGTTTCTCAGACATATCCAATTTTGTTGCAGTAGCGCAGTTACCAATTTCTTTCGCCACTTCAAATACTTTTAATTTAAAACCAACTTCATATTTTCTTCAGATCAAACGCTCCATCGTAGATAAGGGATGCTCTTACGATAAAGGTGTATGAGGGTTTGAGATACAAAAAACACAACACAGAATAGTTCGGGTATTACCGTGTGGTCACATAGCCACAATACATAGAAGAATAAAGGCAGTGGCGACTCTCTCCGGTGGGCGTTAGCATATCCTAATCTCTTGGACCAATTGAGTGAGTTTTCTGCATTCGACTTATACAACCGATATTATAAAATACCAAAAATTATGCGGTAAAATCAAGCCCCTGCTTACACGGGGGAGAACTTAAATGCGAGTATATCCCGTAATTAAAGCGAACACCTGCTTTAACACGGTTCTTGGTATCCTGGTTCATTTTAATATAGCATGCAGGGCCAGCGCCACCATTAAGGCAAATTAGGGATTCACTTAGGTCACACATCATAAAGAAAGGAAAAACCCAGCCACCTGTGAGCTACCGAACAGTCGGTTGGCACACTAATAAGCTTGGCCAAGGGCACAAAATAACATGGCACTGGCACTGATAGCATGACATTCTCAATCCTGCCTACAACAACAACAACATTTATTTACATAGCACATTTTCATACAAACAGTAGCTCAAAGTGCTTTACATAATAAAGAATAGAAAAATGAAAGACACAATAAGAAAACAAAATAAATCAACATTAATTAACATCGAATAAGAGTAAGGTCCAATGGCCAGGGGGGACAGAAAAAACGAAAAAAAAACTCCAGACGGCTGGAGAAAAAAAATAAAATCTGCAGGGATTCCAGACTATGAGACCGCCCAGTCCCCTCTTGGCAAAACCTACTCAGGGCTTCAGAGGGCCACAGCCTATCCTGGCAGCATTGGGTAGACTTCCAAAAAATGTCTCATAATAGTTTTTGCTGTTTCTGGAGTGAACTGCAGGATAGGATTTCCTGACAATACTGAATAATAAACAATGAATGACAAAAAAAAAAGAATAATAATCCATCAGCAAGTGGGTGAAATGAGCCCATAACATTAACCTTTCCAGTTCAAAAAACATATCTGCTATGATTTTGTGTGTGAGAACTACAGGCAGCGGTTTATCCTTAGATTCTGCAGCCTTGAATTGTCAAGTGGTGGCATTAGCCTTGTTATTTTTACTTTCTGGTCTGAATGTGATGGCAATGTTAAAAACAGCTACATAATAAATCTCAGTGTACCTGTCCAGCAGTATTACATGTTGCCATCTTTAAATAAGTATGGTATTGATGAGTAGTACACATTTCTCGATACTCCATTCCCCTTTGACCACTAAAATCTCCTTGTGTGTCAGGTAAGCGCCAACTCAGTGCAACCTCTATTGTAATTTTAAATTTAAGCCTTGGTAGCATCTGAAAGGCTTTAGGCACATTTTGACAGTTTCCATCTATTCAGATTGTCATTTTCTAACCCGCTTAAGCCTGAACAGGGTCACTGGGGTGAAGAGGGCTGGAGACTATCCCAACTAGCAGAGGGCACAATGCAGGAACAATCCCCTGGACAGGGCACCCGTCCATCACATGGTGAACACACACACACACAAACGTACGCAGAACCCACACACAACAGCCAATTTAGTGATTCCAGTTCACCTAACCTACATGCCTTTGAACTATGAGCACCTGAAGGAAACCCTCAAAATGCAGGGACGACCCAGGATGCTAACCCTGGCCTCCTTACTGTGAGGCAGCAGTGCCACCACTGCAACACTCTCTATTAATTTTTTTTTTTGTTGTTATTTTTCATCCCTCGTTTATGCTTTATTTTTTAATTTTCTTTATCCTTAATTTTTGGACTCCCCTTTGTTGTCTTTCTTGCTTTTTTGGGATGGGACTTCTGACTGAATGAATACCCTGAGGTCCTGAAGCCAATGCTGCCTCAGTTATTCGAGGACTTTAAGACTCCTGTTGCCACAACTTCTTTGTTATGGCATTTGCTCTCCAGCTCCCTTTTAAAAATCTACTGTCTGTTGTCTATTCTGATTTTTGTATTCCTATAGACTTGACTTTTGTTTTGGTATTGTGGATTAAAAATTTGTGGACCTTAAACTTGGTAGTTACAATTTTATTAATGACAATTTAGTTTTGTTCTTTCCCTATTTCTTTAATGCTAAATGTAGAATTTTGTTTCTTGAATTCTTTAATAAATTCACATAATAATTAAAAGTTTTGTGTGGGTAAGATCTTGTGTGTGAATTCCTTATTCATTTTTCTTAAGTTCTCACCTACTTTTACAAATGCATTTGAGATGTATTCTGTTTTTTTGTTTTGTTTGGCGTTAAACAATGTTCATGTCTTTCAGCAATGCCATTTTCTTTTTTATGGAGAGCACCAGTTTGTAGACGATATTGCTAAGCATAAACTTCCTGGTTATGCAAGACTGTGCATTAAAAAAAAAAAAAACTCTTTTTAAACTTTCTTTTATTCCTGGTTTTGAATAAAAGAAATTCCTAACAATAATTATTTTAGCATTTGTGTTTGACAAACGGCACATTAGTCTACCCAGTGCTATTTTTTGGCTAGAGTTTTCTGGCAGTGTTTCATCCCCTGATCCCTTTAATCCATCAGTCTTTTTTGGGGAATGTACAGAATCTGGAACTTATTTACAATAAATAATTTAACACTAATTATCAACAACACAATCACATATACTGGAGTTTTTCTCAGAGTTTTTTTATCGCAGGGTTTTTTCCCATAATGGGGAGAATATTTGAAAAAGTGGTACAGAAACATGGAGATGGGGTACATCTTGGTAAGCTAGTGAGTCTTTTTTTATTGAACAGAATTCATTTATGGATTCGAATTCATATTTGTTCATCATAGCACCAGAAAGTGACAATGTGTTGTATGTCTGTATAAGTGACAAAACTACAATTGCTACGGCTAAATCACACACTCAGCACACTCAGCTCCTCCTGCATCGTTTGGCACATGGGGCAGTAGGGCAGTAAGCTTCTTCTACTCACTTCTGTCTTTGGAGACGTCACAACTCCATCATGGACCGTCCCAAACCTGCTGCAAAAGGGGGGTGTGTTGGGTGCCTGCCCCATAAAAAGACACCTGCACTGGAAAGTGTAAGCAGAAATGAACAAATACAAGAATTAATCATGACACCATCATTTTTCACTGTTTTTATTTATTGTTGGTGTTGTTGTGGGACAATTGTTAATTTCCCATAGGAATGAAAAATCCAAAAAGAGATCTTCTTAATATCTTAATATCAATAGTGAGATCAGAACACAATAAAAAGGAGACATTTTCTTTTGCTGCGGTGGGCTGGCACCCTGCCCGGGATTGGTTCCTTGGGCCCAGTGTTGGCTGGGATTGGCTCTAGCAGACTCCCGTGACCCTGTAGTTAGGATATAGCGGGTTGGACAATGACTGACTGACTGACACTTTCTTTTGTCATATACTTCTTAGATTTTTCTCCTGAGCAAAAAATACCCTGGTGTTTTCACAAGGCTCTCTTCTTGAGTTTCAGCAGAGATCTCAGCAAAGTCATACAGTCAGCTCAGATTTTCCAAGTCGGGTCTTCACATTGTGTGCTTGCTAATATATAGTAGGGTGAAATGCATGGACATTTGTTTGTGGTAATAAAACACTTTGCTATGATTGCACAATTTCAGATCTTGCTTCCAATTAATGAAAGTTGCTCTAATTAATATTGCTGTGTTCCAATTAGATCAAAGTAATTGAGGAAATAACGGCAGGTAGTGTGGTGTAAAGGTTAAGACTCTGAACTTCAAACCCTGAGGTGGTGTGTTCAGATTCCACTACTGACACCATATGATCACAAGAAAGTCACTTCATCTCCCTGTACTCCAATCAGAAAAACAAAAGAATTGTAACCAATCACATCTCAGATGTTGGAAGTCACCTGAGATAAAAGCATCAATGCAATAATAAGTAAGAAATATGAAGTCTTGAAAGAGATTTAAACAAGAGTAACCGTAGATCCCAAAAAATTCTGATATGCTTTTGAAACCAAATTTCTAATCTTGACTCCTTTTACCTCAATTGTATCTCATGTCTCATTTTTGTTTAAAGCTATGTCTCCTAAGAAATTTTAGGAAAAACATTTGTGACAAAGTTGATTCCTAAATGAGAAATTCTTTTAAGTCTCATGAGCCATTAAAGATCAGCCTTTGAGCAGTAAAATGTTCCTATGGGTTCTGTTCTTTGACTTTGTGGTGTGTTGACCAACATTTGCACATCATGGATGGGCAATTCTCTGATACAAGTGCTCATTATTTGAACTACTAACTTTGACCCTTGCCTAGCAGTAATTATTGTTGTTTAAAGATTGATCCTCATTTGTTGACCATGAGATTTCCTAGTGCTCACTTAAAAATGCTACTAAAATTTCATATTAACAATCCAGTGAACTTCAAGAGAAATTATTATTTCATTTTGATACACCCAATTTATCATAACAAGTGTGACTTTTGTGCCACAGGGCTGACAGGTAAGACTTTGCCAAACAAAAATAATTCCCTTACAGTAATGAGTTTTGAAGAAGATTGACACGATTCGACTTTTAGTGGGTGGTCCCATATAAAATAGCCCAGTGGGTGGGGCCAATCATGCACTTTTCAGGAATGCTGTGCCACCTCTAATCTCTATCCATCTTGTAATGTTTGCTCAGTGCCAAACACACATTCTAATTTAGAAAACAAATAAGACATAGAAAATCAAATTGCAGGCTTTAGGAAAGCCTGGACAGAAGATAATGTGTTTTTTTTTTATTTTTTTGTTCCCACCAGGCCACTGTTTTAGCATCTGGCAAAATGCAAGGAGGTAATGTGTACCCAGGGGTCACACTTTATACTGGAGATTGAGCTGGAATGTGTAACCAGAAACTCCTGGCCCTCAATTTAACCGCCTGCTTACTCTGCTTCCTTTCAGTGCTTTTTAAATCTACGCTGTTACAATTCTTTGCTCTGAAACATTGTTGTCCAAACTGACATTGAGCCTGCTCCTCAAAGGTTTATAGACATAACTCATACAGAAGCCCCTATGTGACTTCTTTTTTTATTTTTAAACCAGACAATATCCTGGGCCCCCCTCTCCCCTGGGGAGCTAATTTCATACTCGTGTCTGCAGTGAGTCATCATCCCCATCTGGTGCAAACCTGTGCTAGCAGTGTGAAATTCAACCACATTACACTTGAACAAGCTTGAACAAGGAGACTCCATGCAGGACAAGCAAAACACCCTGATATGTCCGGCGCACAACCCAGTGTAGAGAAAAAGCTTTACTCTGTGAGGTAATAAAAAGTCAACGGCTGAGAGCTCTCATTTTGAAATGGCTCACATCAATTAACAAGGCCATTGTGGTGATACATCTATCAACAGAACATATTAAAGAGCTAAATATAATACAAACTGTAAAACATTATGGAATGAGTACATAGAAATATACATATTTTAAAAAATACCTGCTTTTTAACATGAGTTAATTTATATGCCTAAAAATCAAGAATGGAAAAGAAAAATATTCCAATCTGCAAAGAACACATGTGTTCTTGACCAAGTGATCTTCTTCTTCTTCTTACGATGGCTCCTGTTAGGGGTCACCACAATGGATCATCTTTTTCCATATCATCCTGTCCTCTGCATCTTTCTCTGTCACACTCACCACCTGCATGTCCTCTCTCGCCACATCCATACATCTTCTCTTAGGCCTTCCACTGTTCCTCTTGCCTGGCAGCTCTATCCTTAACATCCTTATCCCAATATACTCAGCATCTCTCCTCTGCACATGTCCAAACCTACTCACCTCACCTCTCTGGCTTTGTCTCCAAACTGCCTCACCTGAGCTGACCCTCTAATGTCCTCATTTCTAATCCTGTCCATCCTCGTCACACCCAGTGCAAATCTTAACATCTTTAACTCTGCCACCTCCAGCTCTGTCTCCTGCTTTCTGGACAGTGCCACCGTCTACAACCCACATAACATAGATGGTCTCACCTGTAGACCTTGCTGATACCCGTCTGTCACAAATTACTCCTGACACTCTTCTCCAACCATTCCACCCTTCCTATAATCTCTTTCTCACTTTGTGACGATGCGGGTTCTGGCTCCACACTCCCATTGCTGTTGGAGGCACTTGAACTCCACACCGTCGGTAATGTTACCGTTGAGCTAGTCAGTGGAGGCAAATAATTCGAGCAAGGGGATGGTAAAGTGCAAAAGTGTATTGTGCTGTTATTAAAAAACAATCAAAAACAGTTCATCAAAACAGTGTTCAATAAATAGTGCAGTGATTCCAAGTTCATCCATTAATAAATAATCCAATAAAAGAAACGTGGAGGTTAAAACAATAAATAGAAAAAAACACAATCCTTTAAAAACGAGATTAAAAAGTTCCTCTGGAAGCAGTTCTTAAAACCAACAACAACAAGCCCAGTGCATCTTCTATGTTACTAGAGCCTCACCTGCTTCTCCCATACGGGCCCACGCAACAGGCGAGACGCTCTCTGCAGCTGCCCTTATTTCACACAACCACGAGACTGGAGACCTCCCGATCCCTGGCTTCGGTTTGGCTCTCATCCCAGTCCCCGAGACTTGATGTCCACCAATGACCAGGACGCACACATTGGGGACTCCACCACCAAGCCTCCCGACTTCCGCTGCCTTTCCGCGGCCTTCTGCGGCTCGTCGCTTTCACCTGTTCACTCTCGCTACCTGGTCACTCAGCGGGAGCAACATCAACTCAAACGCCTGGGTGTCGGCCTAACACCCAGCTTCCTCGCAGCTGCCCACGAGCGCTCGATCGCGCGCTCACCACACGCTCCGCATTCCTCATAACTTATACCCAGCAGTCTTTGAATCAGCCTAGTTGCTCATATTGGACTTTTTCTAGCATTGCTATGTCCTTTTTATAGCTTGGAGTACAGTACCCCAGGTGGGACCTCCCCAGTATGTTGTAATGCTTAAATCTAACATTTTCGCTTCCTACGTCTGATATCTTACATTTACTTAGGGTGAATTTCATCTGTTACAAATTGTTCAAGTCCAAACTACTATCCAAATCCCTCTGAAATGATTCAATGGATTCTAAATGATCTCACATCCCACCTTGCTTGGTATCATCTGCAAACCTAACCAGCTTGTTGATTATATTTCTATCTAGATAATTTATTTATACAACACCACATCAGAAAATGTTTGACAAGTATGGAAAATGCAAAAAAAAACAACAAAAAAAACCCCACAGTGATTCCTTTAATTTCATTGCAGACAGTATGACACCAATATATTTCATTTTTTTCTCAGTCCATCTACATTTCTTTTGTTAATGTTCCTTCAATTCCTGCATTTCAGGCCTGTAACACATTCCAAAAAAAGTGAGGACATTAAAGCATTCACCACTTTGTAATGTTGCAATTCCTTCTTACAGCACTTAAAAGATGTTTTGGCACTGAAGATACCAAGCGATGAAGCATTTCAGGTATTATTTTGTACTACTCTTCCTGCAAACATGTCTTAAGGTTTGCAATAGCACGGGTCGTCATTGTTGCATTTTTCAGTTCAAAATTCTCCACATTCTAATTATTTAATTACCAGTAACGGTGCACTGCACTATAATGTGCAGTGAATACACTTGACTTGAGTTTTCATTCCTAGTTTAGCATTCGTTTGCTCAGAGGTTGACGCTGCTTGCTGCTTCCTGAGCCGCTCTTCTTTTCTCCACCCTAGCGGCCCGCTTCTTCTCTTCTTTCTGTTTTCAAGTACTTAGTACGTTTTCTTTAATTTTTCACTTATGCTGGCATGTAAGCCTTCAATCTGCCTCAAGAATGATTTAAGATACGATGAGGTAGGGGGAAGTGACGGCGAAGGTGGTCGGGATGAGAGTAGCAACCATATGCATGCACCGCACAGCTGCCCTGCTGGCTGCTGCTGAAAGTTGATTCTGCAATAAAATAAAATAAAAATAAAGAGTGGAATAACCTTGGAGGTCAATCATCACCCTGAAAGTGGATAGCAGACGTCACGAAGTATACGTGTACCAAATTTCAGGTCAATAGTTCAAACGGTTTACGAGCTACAGGTGATTTAAGATTCTGGACAGACAAATGAACAGCCACGGTGGCGTATTATATAAGCAGATTTCACCTCATTACTGGCCCTAATTTGCCCCATCCTAACTGTATAAGAAACACAAGTCCATCAAAGAGCAAACTTCTGTTCATATGCACATTTTGACAATTCAGACTCTACAATCAGTTTAATACACATAGACATTTAACAAATAATAGGTGACCATTCAGTCCCACAAGCTTGTCTTTAGGGTGTTGTGGAAAACTGGACATCTCTAAGAAAATACACAGAAAAAGGGAGAAAGAGACCAACAAAATGCAGAGAGCTGGAGTTTACACCGAAGAGTCTGGAGCTGTGACACAGTACTGCTATCCTCTTTTCACCTGACATATAATTTTCATTATTGAAATAAGCATAAAAATGCAAGAAACTTTACAAATGAGAAAGAAGTTTTCAGCTCATCCGTCTCACCTGCTCCCAATATCATATGAAGATATGTTTTAAAAATTTCCAAGATTTATGTTTCAATTTTTGTTTTTTTATGGCTTTGCAGATCTGAATTACTTTCTGAGTCAATTAAAATGACAAACCTGTGTGTCAAATGTGAATGAGAAGGAAGAGGAGGAGGTATGATCCTCTGTTTCACAATATAGCAAACATATTACTAAGGAAAGTTATGACTAAAAGAATAACATGTAGAATGATATTTAACCATCCAAATTATAGATGTTTTCCATCCATGATCAAACCAGTTTAATGTATTTCAGGATTAGAATGTCCAAAGTTTATTAAATGTTCTGTCCAGAGCCTGGAAAAGAATGAATATACAGAACCAGGAAATTAGACAAGTTCAAGTTCAGAAAAGAGTTTGTCACGGCAAAGACAAACAGAAACCAAAACCAAACACTAAAACCAGAACTGTTGTAGTCAAAGGGTCAAGCTAGAATTTCAAAACCGCGGTAGTAAAAAACAACACACAAAGCCAAGAGTTTGCTTTAAGTTAGAGGGTTTCCAAATCACGGGAGATGAAAAGGGAATTGTGCTGACATTTAACATGTCACATTGGTGACATCAGACATTGTGACACATGAAATCTTGCTGCTCACCAACTGGGAACCATGTCCTGAAACCACTTCCATGAAATAGTGATGCCCATAAAATAAACAAAAATCGTGTTGTGAAATGGTAACGGCAAAGTAGTAACAAAAATCGACTATTTTCCATAAAAAGAAGTAATTACTAAATACCATTAGAATTGTTCTTGTCTGCCTATAGTTTCGACTAAGAACATTGAAGTATCAAGAAAACATTTTGCGAGTTACCAGTTCACAACAATAAAGCATTGTCAGACACATGGCAGGAACCAACCTTAGATTGGATATCTGAGATGAATCGAACCCAAGTCACTGTCCGTATCAAGTCTGCCGGTTCTCTTCACCTCTGAGTGGGTTTCTCTCCCCCATCTTAAAGACATGCAAGTGAAGTGTATTGTCAAATCTGAATTGGCCCAGCGTGGGTGTGTGAATGAAAATGTGTAGTCCAGTAAACTCTGTGCTGTGAATTTAAGTTGAGAATGGATGAGACAGGGCGACACGGTGGCGCAGTGGTACCGCTGCTGCCTCGCAGTTAGGACACCCGGGTTTGCTTCGCGGGTCCTCCCTGCGTGGAGTTTGCATGTTCTCCTCCGGGTGCTCCGGTTTCCTCCCAAGAGACCAAGATAACAAGGGCACCACAGCGGCGCAGTGGTAGAGCTGCTGCCTTGCAGTAAGGTGACCTGGGTTCACTTCCTGGGTCGAGTTTGCATGTTCTCCGTGTCTGTGTAGGTTTCCTCTGGGTGCTCCGGTTTCCTCCCACAGTCCAAAGACATGCAGGTTAGGTACATTGGTGATTCTAAATTGTCCCTAGTGTGTGCTTGGTGTGTGTGTGTGCCCTGCAGTGGGCTGGCGCCCTGCCCGGGGTTTGTTTCCTGCCTTGCACCCTGTGCTGGCTGGGATTGGCTCCGGTAGACCCCTGTGTTAGGATAATGGATGGATTTACGAGACGTGTTGTTCCATCCAATTAAAAAAAATACATGAGTTAGCTGGAGTCATAAATTACCAAAACATCTTTTGATTAAAGTTTTTTTTTGTTATAGTTTATTGAGAATTGTGGTAACTCTCAACTAGGAATACATGACAGCATGTTTCACTACAAAATTAATTTACACAGTAAAGAAAAGAAACCCTCCTGGCAGTTATACTTCTCCATTCTATGCTCAATGGCTCCCTAAGTAATTTTCTAAGACACTTACATACGAAATCTGCAATGTACAAAGTCTTATATGAGCCTCGGGCCACTTGAATCAGTACCTTGTAATGCGAGTGTAAACTTAAGATAAAAGAATTAAGAAGTACAAGAGCGCAGCAGAGTCCTATAAGTGATAAGAAATCTCTGCTGTTTCTTGTTGGGACAGAATAATCTCTGGGCAGCTGCTAGGGGACTATTTATAAACGTCTGGCTTTTTCTTTTAGAAATCTTCACAGTGCCTTTCCTGAAAAGGCAATCTTATGTAAAACCATGCAGCGTTGCACTTTTTGAGTGTGCTGGAATCCAATTGCTAAACTGCACAAAGAGGAATTAGACCAGAATGCAAACTTCAGTAAAATTATAGAAAGAAGATTCTATAATAACAATGAGCAGTGTATTGAATTCAGTTTGGGTCAATGTGTTCTTATAAAGTGAGCTTCCAGTTACACTCTGAGTTTGTTATATACTATCACAACTGTGTTATACTTGAAGGAAAACACAATTCTGCAATGTACAGATAGAAAAATACATCTACAGGATCTATCAATGTATCTATCTGTTTTATAATGCCATTCACTTCTATCTATTGTGATAGAAGAAAACGACTCCAGTCGTAACAAAGTGTTGGGGAGATGCCCCATACAGTATATTGTCCGTTGGACAGGTCAAATAAATAAATGAAAGAAAAGGGTTAAAAAATCATTCATCTGACACTAGATACAAGGAAGCAGGGCTATTTATACAAAACAAAAATGGCTATAGGAAATGAAACAAAGGATGCGACGTCTTCTTAATAGGATATGGAAGCGGAAGTGGAGCCCCGGCCATTTTGAGTGTTGTAACGGGTAAATGTGTTTCTATTTGTCTTCTTTGCGGCTGAGAAAAGAGAGAGAGAGAGATGTTAGTACCTTTCAATAACCCTTCATCTCGTGATGTTTTCCTTACCTTAGGACTTGTTGGCTGCCTCCGAATCGTGTGTGTGTAACACTATCTATCTATCTATCTATCTATCTGTAGATCCATTTGGAATTCATATCTATGTGTCATATCATGCAAGTCATATCTACAGTATCTATCTAGATAGCTATTATATAGTTCACTACATATCTAGCTAGCTCTCTATCACAAATCTCATATCAATCTATGTACAGTGATCCCTCGCTATATCACGCTTCGACTTTCGCAGCTTCACTCTATCGCGATTTTTTTCTCATACACGCTTAAGTCACTACGCATGCGCTTTCTGAGAACTTTTATCTAAGCCCTACGATGGCTCCTAAACGTGCTGCTTTTTCTAAGCCTTCTGACAATAAAACTAAGCGCCGGAGGAAGATGCTTACTATCCAGGAGAAGGTGAAACTCTTGGATATGATTAAAGATGGCAATACCCTACAAAAGCCTCCTCACGCATATGAAAAAACAGCGCCAGCAACTGCCTATCAAGATGTTCTTCAGCCGCGCACCCAGTCACCCACTGCCTACTCCTAGTACTCCTTCAGCGGAAGAAGACAACAACGCACCTGCTGAAGATACTGCACCACCTCTGAAGACTCTCCTACTTAGGTCGTGCCTTCATAGGTTAGTGGTTGTGTGCAATTAAATGTACAGTACAATAATCTACTAGATAAAAGCGTTCGGGATTGTCCTTCCGTCCCGTGAGTGAAAAGCGTAGCGGTATTCCGCTTATTACAGACTTACTACTTGCGGTTTGAGGTACGAAGCGACGCGATGTGAACAGAGTTCTGGTGCTGTCACCGTTCCCTTGCTTTTGTGCGTGATGCGCTGGAAAAATAGATAAAATTATATCTCTGGAAATAATTAATGTTGATGGAGTACAAATGCCTCACCGTGTAGTAAATATCATGGTCCATGCTTATTCTCACCTATAGCTTATTTAGTGCATGAAACTCCATCTTTAGCGGTACAGATTCGGGCTGACATTGTACGACTTTGGACAGGCACTTGACGGGATAAAAAAAAAAACTTAGGTTTTCGGGAGATGTTATGAGTGGGCACTTTAATGTTCTCATTCCCTACACTTACATGCCTGATGTACACATGGAGCGCACAAAAATTGAGGATAAAAGTCGGTCAACTTAAAAGGCGAGTGCGCCTAGTAATATGATATTTGTAACGTCTAATATGTCTTATTTTCTCTTATTTTGTCTAATATATTGGGTAATACGAGTGTAATGGTGACTAAAGGGTGTTATTTCATGTCTAGAGGGCTCTAATAATGTTAAAAAACATATTTAGAAGGTCGTAAACAGATTTTCTATACTCTATAGTTATAGATATTTTATAACTGCGAAAATATTCGATTTATAAATAAAGAATCCTACTTCGCGAAAATTCATTTATCACGGTAGAGTCTGGAACAGATTAACCGTGATAAATGAGGGTTCACTGTATTTATTTTTGGCCACACACTAGCTTTTTTTTAATTTAAGTATCAATAAACAGAAGAAAATCAAAATACAGCCCCAAAAGAATGTAGTCAATCATAACCGATCTATGGGAACTCCACAATGAACCAACCCACTGAAAATACTGCAGTGTAATAAAACAAAGTCTGAACAGTGGATTCCTCGTGTTTTGGTGACATGTTTTCTGTTCCAAGAACTTTATTAAATTGGCAGTAACAGCAAGGGCCAGTGTAGGTCACTGAGAAGGGAGAGACAATGGAAAGATTCACTAGGAGCCCGTTGAAATTCTTGCTGCATTGTCTAAAAACAAGAAGAGCAGCCTGCACTATATGACTGTAAGATTAAGAGTCTTCCTCCTTGATTGATAAATTGTCAGACCTTTGCGGGGTCTCATATTGGTAGGCAGGCCATTTGCTAAATGTTTTACTTCTTTCTGATGTGTTTCTTTTAGAGTTTCTCAGATTCTGTTGTTAAGACTCTATACCAAAAGAAGGATTTTAAAATTAGCTCTGAATGTAACTGGTAGCCAATGTAGTAATTTTTGAATTGGATAATCACATAGTGAAAAATAACATAATAACAGTGCAGACTACTTTTATTACTACAACTAATAGTACTACAGAGAGAAACCACACAAAAAACAACTAGTGCTATTAATACTACTAGTACTTAGAATTACCATATTTATATTTCCTGTCTCAATAGCTGTCTGTTATTACTTTATGAAACTGAAATGATAACTTTTGTCACTTTATATTATGGAATAAATAGATAATTCTCTGCACCTATAAGTTCTGATATCAGGTTGCAAGGTGAGACTCCCATGTTACTGACCTTATCTTTCTAAAGAGGTGTTGGCGAGGCCAGCAGGGGGCACTTACCCCATAGTATGTGTGTGGATCCCAGGTGTTTTCCATCAGATGAGACGTAAAACTGAGGTCCTGTCTCTCGGTGGTCATAAAAGATTCCTGTGTATTCCTCATTAAGAGTAGGGTGTTTCCCAGTGTCTTGGCTAAATTGCCCACCTCAGCCTGGTCATTCTGGCCCCCAATAACCCCCTGTCCCTTATTGGCTGTCTTTTACCCCTTCACCACCTAATATCTAATGTATAGTGAGCATACTGGTGCCAGAATGCTGCCATCAAATCATCCAGGTGGTGGTGGCTGAAGTGTAAAGCACTTTGAGTGTCTTAAAAAGCGCCATATAAAAGCAATGTCTTCTTCTTCTTATCAATGTGCATTCAGTTGACAGGGTAGCTCATGCAATTCTTCCTCTTAGAAACAAAGCTTTCTCTACCTCATAAAAGACTGCAGGGACCATCCAGACTCCATAACTCTTTAAAATACAACCCTATAGCTCACTATAGCTAAAACTGACTTTCCCTGAAATTTGCGCTCTGCTTGTATTCTGCCTAATTGTTCTAGGGCTAAATAAGTGGATTTGTGTTTTCCATTAATTACTCGTTTATTAATGGCTTAATGTACTTGAATACATTCTTAGTTATCATGTGCCAGAAAGGGGCAGCATGTTTCATGGTGGTTGGATATTCAAGTAAAACATTTACTGTACTCTGTACACTGTTACTACTACCCAAGACCAATTTTCTTTCACGGATTTTCTTTGTAAAATATAAAGGACAGAAAATATAAGAACATTTAGGGTCTCAGGAGGATAAACCCCAACTCTTCCTAATGGATACCCTCAGTTGGGCTCACAGCTGTGCCCTCCAGAGCAATGGTCAATCAAATGGCACATGCTTTCTGTTGAGGCTGGTTTTGAGGGTTTGTTGCTGGAAGACGAGAAGCTACAACTGGTGCGGAAGACATGCAGTTGACTTTCTTTTAGGGCAGGAATGTCCAAGACTTTTACTTAAAACGTCTTAATTAATATTGACTGAATTTTAATTGACTTGTCATATAAGACTCTTTACTTCATTGTTTCTTTTTTTCCTTAATTAGCAGCCAACCAATACAGAGATATAAAACAAGCCAATGCATGATCAGCTAACCCGTGTCCATCATACAATACTTGAAAACAGAGAAAGGGCGCAGTAATGTTGATCTCTCCAGGTCCATAAAACATTTTGACGTTGGTCTTAGAAAAAACAAAATCAACCATTTTGGAAATGTCTGCTGTTGCAGAATGAGAGCACCAGCAAGCCATTGAAATAACAACAAGAATCGGCTTCTAATTAGGGAACTGCTTGGAGTGAAATTGGTTGGAGTTTGAGATACCATTAATGTAAAAAATGAAGTGATTCAGAGGACTAAGTTTTAAAAAACAAATCAATTAAAATGAAGAGATACAACGCCAATTGCCTGCTGAAAAACTGTCATGGTTTTGGAGTGTAGATTTATGGGCAAAAATGGGAAATTTATCAATTTAAAACTAAATCTACAACACGATAAAGTGTACAGGAAGTGAAGAGGTCCAAATACTTTAGAATCCCATGCATTATATAATTAAATACTGTATAGCTATCCTTTTATTCAAGGAGATGGGAAAAACACCACTTGAAAAGGCAGTTTATTGTTAAAGCAATTACAGTAAATCATAATTACAAAAGCAGTTATTGTAAAGGTGAGTCACAATAGATTCATTGTTATTATGTGAATTCTTAAACCAACTTTTTGGTAACTACTAGAATTCCAAAGAGGCCAAGTATTCAGTACATTCACCACAAAAACTACAAAATTATTTAAGGTGTTAAATAAGAGAATTGTGTGCCAAACACGGACAAACTATATAAAGAAGGAGACACAGGAGTTGCAAGTTGAATATCACCTACAGGACAGTTGCCAAATGCCACAAAAATGACCCCAGAATTGATTTAACGCCTCAGTGATCCTGCCTCAGCAAAAATAGTACATCATAAGCTTCATAAAGCTGAACTTTATGGCAGTGCAGCCATTCAGAAAACACTTACATCCAAGGACAACACATAAACTGGGGAGCACAACATCTGGACCCCTAAGCAAATCCAAAAAAGAAGTACGGTCAGTGAAGTCATCTTTAACCTATTTTCTACATACAGGTTTATGTGCATGGAGAAAGTCAAGGGGTGATTTTAATCCACAATTTTTGTTTCCAACTACTGGGAGATCCATAATGGCACAGGGAGCTGTCTCAATTAAATCATTAGGTTCAGTGATTGCTCTGCGTTGTCTTATAACAGCCAAGGAATATGAAAACATTTAACAGCAGCTGGTGCACTCTGTGGTGCAAAAATGTTCCTTCATGATAGTCTCCTACACCAGGATGAAAAAGCCTTAATACGTATGCAAGAGTTGGGCCATGAACACCACGTTAGCTCAGATGCCTTCCATGACTTCCCCAATGACCAAAGCCAAGCATCATTGAACCTCTGTAAGAAGTTCTGGTGCACAGAGTGTGAAAAGCCACCATCATCCCTTGAAGAAATGGAGGCCTTTCTTCTTGAATAATGGTTGTCACACACGTGCACTTAGGAGGCAATCAACAGGTTGTATGATGGTGCTAATGCCTCTCTTTCTAATCCTACAGAACTAAAGAAGATAAATAATTGTTATGTACCTGCAACAGACACTTCCACATTCATAACCTCACCTCCGGTTCCACTTGATGACGTTACTTTTCGGTCTCGCCATGATGACATCACTTCCAGCTCCCGTTGATGATGTAATTTCCTGTTTTTACCACTTCCTGTAGCCATCTTGGCCATGATATAAAAGCCGACAGAAACTCCATCTGATTGTCGAATGTCTGATATCTTTTTTGAAAATCATCTTGACCAATTCAGTTCTCAGTATTATATGGGGCCAGTCCCCAAACCTTTAGAATCGTTTTGGTGATTTATTTTCATCACATGGTATAATATCCTAGTTTGAGTGATTCAGGACTTCAGTGACAGCACTCCAAGAAGGACTGATGAAACTAAAGGGTGACCCTACTCCTTATTAGGTTCTTGACATTAATATACTGTTAGGTGTTTCCATTATTTTGTCCACTCCTTATACTCGTATGCATCTCAGTTTCTTTCACACTTTGTGTTTACCTGACATTAGGAAAAAAAAGAAATGATTTGAGCTTTTACCTGTCTTCACATTCCACCATGATGACAGGATATTGCTTTTCATTCCTACTAAAGAAAGTCCTGGTGTGTAAAACCATTCAGTCAGCATCCTGTTCTCCAAGAAAGACAGAACTCAAGGGAATTAAACAATTTAGCACCTCATTACTGTAATAATCTGCTTTCGTAGGATTATTGTTTTTAGGCTGTGCTAATCTCTGTAATCTACTTAGGAGGCCATAATAAGGCTTTGGAATCTGTTTATGGCAAGTGATCCCTTCTAAATGGGATGTGACTTCATTTTATCCCCACAGTTGTACTTGCCTTAGAGTCTGAACCAACGCATTGTGAGGTCAGCAATCTGTAGACTTCATGGCCTCAGAAACAAATGTTACATTTGAAAGAAATCATCATGGTGACTTTACCAACAATGTTAACAATGATGTAAAGTTCTCATCTAGTAGATAAGGAATATGGCTGTAAGGCACAATGCTGATCTAATCTGACTGAATGAACCTCAACAGGTGAATAAAAGACAGGCAACAATCTTAAAATGAACAAGGAGAGGAACAGAGAATAAAGAAATAGAATAAATAAGATGAGGTCAAAACCAACAGATTACAGCAACAAGTAACAAAATCACAAAGACCAATGTGTAGGCCGAACCAAAACAGCTGACAGCCAGAAAATCATTTTTGTTAATGACAATTCAAAAGAGTGTTTGTTGAATCCATAACCTCAGATGGAAGATTCAGTGCAGATGGAAGATTCAGTGCACCTCCACCTTAAACAACCTCTGGAAGACGACATCACAAGACTGGACGTGCGGGGGCCTTGTGGTGGCACCAGATCCCACTGCTAACAGCTGAAAACAGTAAAAATGTAAACAACATCATTTTTTAACTTTATAATATGTAATAAATGGAACAAAACATATCTAGAATGTACAAAAATGAAAAGAACCACATAGAAAACTTCAAGGCATAACACTGTGTGCAAGTGTGCACTGCACTAGCAGCCCTTTATATAAAACTAATAAGTACTACATTCTGATATGTTGAATTATAATGCATGTTTTAGCATGAATATCCTAACAGAATCCCAGCCAACATAGGGCGCAAGGCAGAAACAAACCCCAGCCAGGGTGCCAGCCCACCGCAGAATACTTTATATTATCAATAAAATGTTAATCTAATAATTAATCCATTCATCTTATAAACCAGAGTTGTGGGGCAGCTGCATTGTGGTATGGCAAGAACAAACTGTGAAGGTGGCTTCAGTCCATAAAACGCAAAAATCTATCTATCTATCTATCTATCTATCTATCTATCTATCTATCTATCTATCTATCTATCTATCTATCTATCATTTAGTGCCTTTCTATCTATCTATCTATCTATCTATCTATCTATCTATCTATCTATCTATCTATCTATCTATTATATAGTGCCTTTCCTATGTATCTATCTATCTATCTATCTATCTATCTATCTATCTATCTATCTATCTATCTATCTATCTATCATTTAGTGCCTTTCCTATCTATCTATCTATCTATCTATCTATCTATCTATCTATCTATCTATCTATCTATCTATCTATCTATCTATCTATCTATCTATCTATCTATCTATCTATCTATCTATCTATCTATCTATTTAGATTGTGTAAAATTAACCATTTTATTACAGGCAAGTGTATGCAGGTTTACTCTGATGAAGAAGGAATTGTAATGAATGATATAAAATGTTATTGATTCTTTTTCATTTATTTGCAACAGTGTTGCTGCACATTTTTTATCAATCCAATCACAACAGTCAGTCGCAGCTCACGTCTCAAAAGTTGTTTCATATTCTTTTTATGCCCATATGAGCTTACCCCAGATTCAGTTAATGAATGGGTAGATGTCTAAGCTTTCCCTTCTTGGATTTTGTATGACCTAAATGCTTTGAATTGTGTCTAAAGCTTTAATATGGTGTTTGTAATGTATCCACCTCATTGATCTTGTGGAAGTTGTGCACTGAATACTTACATCAAGACTTCTCTCTGCTCCCACCTTGACCAGTGGGCTCCCCAGAAGGTAAACTAACTGACAGTCCTGCTTGTGTTTTAAGTTGCTTAATCCCCCCCCCCCACTTCCCAAAGGTGCACAAAGCCACCAGCAGGCAGGAAGGGGCACGGCTCCTGGGCACAGGGGGGATGGCAGGGTCAGGAAGCGGCTCTGCAATCTCCCAGACCTTATCTTCTCACCATATATCTGATTACTGTTTCCACAGCTGTCAGACTGTTAGTTCTGCTCCGCTCCATATTGCCTCCAAATATTTTGCTGTTTTTCAGATCCAGAGACAAATACACAGCCTAAACAATGCTTTCCTCTCTTGTGATCTCAGGAGAGGTTATCAGGTTGATTTTTTGCTGTGAAATGGAGAAGACCTTGGTTTTACTAACTGTATGTCAGAGTACAAGAATTTAAGAATGTTCAAAATATTTCAGTTTACACAAACAGAAATACAAAAATATAAACATGGTTTCAGTGCATCTTCTTCTAAAACTTAAACACTGCATAATGTATTATGGATCTGGAAATAATCTGTCCATTTCCATCAGTCCTCCTGGTGAACCCTAGCTGATGCCCTCCCTCTGAAAGTATATCATAAATTATATAAATGAAAGAGAAAATGATGGTACTATACTTCCATTCAGAATGTTCCCATCCTGTTACACATAAGACACATTGAAAGTGTACCCCGTGTGATAGTTTGTAGCAGGAAGACATCTTGAGGTCTTCCTGGTGGCTAGGGCCAGAATTTATATTCAATACTATGGCCAAAAGTTATATTTATTTAAATCTGTTTTGTAGTGATGACTGAAAAAAAAATTCTCATGTTTTAATTGAGAATGGAGATAAAAAAAATGTTTATGATATAATGGTGGTCTATGGTGACCAATGCTGGAATACCGCAAACATTATCAAAATTGTCCATTGTCCAAAAACCATCTCACATTACTCGTGCTGTTTAATCCATATGTCAGTTATGCAGTTGTATGCTGACAAGATCCAGAACATATGAATTTTTTGCTACAATATTGTTTCCAGACAAATCAGCATTGAGCATAAACAGGAAATGCAACTTGTATGGGATTGAGCTTTCGAATTGGAGATACGTGAAGGCAAAAGGCAAGCTAGGGTCAGATCCAGAAATTAATTCAATCTTTCAAAGAAACTTGCAATGGAATTGAAAAATCAGTAGTCAGAAAAAGGAGCAAAAAGACAGTTGTCAAACAGAACAACGGGCATTGAACGATATTAATGCAAGTACTCTCTGTAAAATCTCTGATACTTTGGGAGTGGAAAACATAACTCCTGTTGACATCTGCAGAACTGTGGGAGAGTGCTATGACAACTGAAGACGGCAAACACACTGAAACTGCAGGGACATTAGAAACAAAGATGGCATTGCGGCATGAATTCTTGAACTGTCTCAGTTTACATTCAAGGCAAAAACTAATGAGACAATTGTTGTCATTGAGTTCTAAAACCAAAAGATCAATGCGTAGATTGTATAAATCCAACCAGGAAACCCCATAAAACCCTTAACTGTAATAATACAGACCACAACAGCAGGCAGAGACAGACAAACCAATGACTGAGAAGACCAATGAATGAGGCAGAGAAGTGGCTCTGCAATTAAAATGTCCAATCCCACGTGAATTGTGTTCCCTGTTTATGCTTGGTGCTAATTATTTCAGAAGAATTTATTTAGCAATTTTTTTTATCAAACTCTGCATATGTTTTACATGTTGAGACCATGTGTGGATTATGCAACACGAGTAACGTGAAATTTTCGTTTTTTAACCGTGGACGTTTTGGATAATGTTTGCTGTGGTGTGGCATTGTTCTCCATAGATTTCCATTGCATCATGAACTTTTTAGGTCTGTTCTTTATGAAACACATGTGGTGAATAACATTAACTGTGAGGGAAGTGTTCCTTTAAGCAAGAAGAAGTGATGCAAGCACTGCTAGTACATTTTGTATAACACATCTTGCTGTACTGATGTTTTTGACTGAAATGAATGTTGAACTGATTTTATTAATACCATAGCTGCCTCCTCTCAGAGGCCTGATATCATTTATCTTGCAATTGGATGACATTGTATTTGTTGTTTTATTTATTCTAATGTTCTTTATGATGGGCATGCCTGTATTAGGCTCTGTATGACATGATGGATTACTGAGTAGCATTATGGCATGTCATCACTAAACAGTTGGACCCAGGTTCAGTTTCCATGCATTGTCTCTTCTCCCAGCCTTCCTTTAGGTTTCACAAGCTTTTAGATGCATTGATGACTCTGCTTTGGCCTGGTGTAAGTGAATTGGGGTGACTGTGTGCAACTTTCACTTCATTTCCTCCGCTGTTCTCCAAGTGCTCCATAGAGTGAAGTTTTATAAAATGACACTTGTGCCAAGAGAGAAGATGGTTCTGTGAAGTAGCTGGGAAAAATCAATTGTTGTGTGAATAAAAGGGACGCACAAGCCATTAAAACCAAAGGAGGAGTCCTAAACACAACTAACAAAGAGGTTTCAGTAACTGATTCTGTAAGCTGTTTTTGTTAGATTGCTTTTGAATATTATCTAAGAACTGGCTACTGGGAACAGTCTGGCATCATCTTTCATAATGGCTACATTGTATAGCCACAACACACATGATGGCAACTGGCCTAGTCACCAGATAGCAAGATGACTTCACCCCTGAGAAAGTTCACAAAATAGCAGATTGAAATAAAAACAATCATAAAAAGAAAACAAAACATGTAAACAATGTGGACTATTATAACCCACCTATGTCCTCCTACTTCTCAAATTCTATTTTGGGTTATTTGGTTCTTGACCCTTGAATGAAGGGTTTGGTGCTTTACAAACAATGGACAGAATGATGAATGAAGAAGTGAATGACATGGCACCAAAATATTTTAACCCCATTGAACCAGAGATACTTCATTGGGGCCTAATCCTTGTCATCAAAAATTCTCAAAGCTTCAATTAGGCTGCCCCAGTAGACTGAGGGAGTTCTTAAGGACATCTAGTGTAATATAAGATAAAGTGCATTCAGGATGGAAACCAGGTAACACTTCTTGACACAGAAGATCACAGTGATCTGGAATAAGCTACAAAGTGCTGTGGGTGAAACATAGACGGCGAGGATTTTAAAAACATTTAGAGAAGACATTGAACAACTCAACTCTTAACTAAGTAGCAGTGCTTAATGGACTAAATGGTCTCCTCAGGTTTGCAAATCATCTTATATTTTTATGCTTCCTCACATTTGTAAGACTTCTTATATTTTTATGTTTTCTTACATTTCTGCTGAGATGTGCTTCTGCATCCTTGACTGGATAATATGGGCTGAGAGGATGGATGGATGGATTGTTCCTTCTTTTCTCAGTCCTGATTTTATTTTTCGTTTCCACAAATCACTTCACTTTCTCCATCTTCTGTTCTAATGGGGCACTCTAGCAGAGTTTGTAGTTTTCAAGATGGCTAAAGGTGGCACCATCTATTGTTTGGGCTCCATTGCCCTACTTTCTGACATGTCGACCCTTAACATTTTGACTGAAATCTCAATGGGTTATTAGCATGGAGCAGCATTTAAACTTCACACCTCACAGTTGCGCCCACACTTCTTTTGAATGCCCTGAAGCTGTCTGTCTAAAGCTTCTTAGGTAACCCTGCATTTTTAAGCTTCAATTTACTCTTGAAAAGCAACAGTAGTGGCCCTAGTCCAGACCATCCAGCAGGACCCTATAACCTGCTGTTTAGGTGTTTTTCAAAGGCTAGACATTTGTTTTTGAGAACCAATCAGGTCCTGTATGATGTAGGCCCTGGACCACTTCTGGTCCTTTGCCATTTTGCGTGTTGCGTTCCCACAGAAAATAGATGAACTGTAACCTTTATGCAAAATTAGATTAGTGAATGTGCAAAGAAGAGTGATGTAAGGTGAAGTGTTACGAGTTCAGGGGGACCTATGCATCTTATTGCTTCAAAGTGATCTGGAATTCATGGGGGAGATTTGAGCTTTTTGTGCTCCATCTTCCCCGATAACTCTCCTAAGTCCATACGTAGTGGTCAACCAGTCAGCACAATTATCATCTGAGCCCCACCCATGACAGTTCCCAATTGAACAAAATGTACATACTTTGGAGTAGGAGCTAAAAAAGTACCAGGAACTACAAATGGCATGAGTTACTATGGTGGGAAGGCTGCAAAAGTTCTTAAGTTTCTAAAAATTCTCAGGTTCCTGAAAAAGAGTTCCTGCGATGGGAAAGATTCCTTTGTCTATTTAATTCTGGGGCATTTTACTCATATGTCATATCATTCCATAGCAGGTCTTTGCCCACAGTGGCTCTGGAAGGCAGTGTCCAGATAACTGAGAAGACAAGGCTTACCAGGCCCATCATCTCTCTCTCTCTCCAAATCCTTACCTTAATTTTATTTCATGTTAGTTTGTTTGCTTTCTAAATGTCAGGTATTGGGTATTGATGAAACCACTTGTTTACAGTATTTATTGAGGTTGGCATTTTGTACAATGAAATGCCATTTCTCTGTGGGGTGTGTGATTTCCTTCTTTATAACAAAAATCCATTCCAGAGTGGACAGTTGCAAGCTTGGGGGAAGCCGTTCACAAAAATAAACTTAGCGCAAATCAATCTGGTGAACATCTGGTTTCCATCTTGCCTGTTTAGTGACTCCAAGTTTTGGTTTTGTTCCTTTTATCTTGATGTTGGTCCTTTGTTTACTTTGTGTACTGCGCTGCTGTCCTGCTGTCTTCTCTATCCATCATTACCTTCTAATAGCAATGAAAAAAAAAACTGACCAAGCCCCATTCATGTGTTTTTATAGAAAGATTTAAATGGTTAGGACAAGAGGACTGGAATGGCTGCTGGTAGGAAGTGCTCAATTAGGTTTGCATGGGTGGTTGAATACACGGAGAGCCATTTGGGGTGCCAGGAGTCAAACACTCAAATTCTTTTTTGGGTATTCTACCTTATGTGCATCATGGGAATTAGGAGAAAATAAGGATTTAAAAAAGAAAAGTCGGGTATAGTTTGTTGTGCACAAACTTGTGATGTACTTTCATTCAACAGTTCTGTCCAGCGGGATGTGTTAGCTCCACAAATAGACCCAAATTTCAGAATCACTATGGTGTCAAAATAACCTCAACCAAAAGAACTCAAAAGCAATAAATGCACAAAGAATAATGTTGTACTTATGTACAGTAGCTACTATTAAAGGATTATTCAGTGCACAAAGTGTTGAGCAGGTCGGTGACTGTGGTGCTCCAGCAGTTGTTTCCTTTTCATGTATGAGGGTATATAATGTGGAGATAATATTATTTTTGTACAATAAACGAATCAGTGTTTAACTAGGAGTTTTGTTCCTTTATGCTAGAAATATCTGGAAACAGAGATGTTTCTCAGTATTTCTCCTGGCAGATCCCAAGAAATTATTTCTCACAGACTCATTAAGCATAATGGAGAAAAAAAAAGCAAGAATTATAATAAAAGCAAACAATGTAAATAAGAAAAGAGGAACAAGAAATAAAATAAAATATTGTATAAGAGCACCAGTTTATAAGTGGGTTATGAGTGTAAATCTTGCTAAATACACCATCCCCAGTGTCGTCTCTAATCTTAAGTGAACTTCACTGCTGCCTACAGCTGTCATGTTTCAGCCAGGATTTCTTCTCTGGCTTATAGTTTTCTCCTTTTGATTACACTGATCTGCACTAAAATCCTCCCACACAAAGAAAGCGGTGTACTTTAAAGATTTAGGTGTGCTAAATCTATTTCTGAAAGTGGAATTTCTTTACCACAAACTATTTATATGAAATATTGGATTCAGTGAAAAGTGCCAGTTTGAAAAAAATTCTGGATTTTATGTTTGTTCTATGGCATACATATTTTTCATGCTCAGAATTTTATTTGAAGCATATTTTGAAATGATTAGTGAAAGTCTTCCTCATTCATAACATTATTGAAAAACCCAAAATCAAGTATTTGCTGTATATTTTTGCTCTCAAACACTATTTATTTCTTCCTTCTTATTCCTTCAAAATAGTAAGGAATTAAAATTTTGAAGGTTAGACAAAATATTTTTATTGTCTAGAGGCAGAGGAAAAACAGCAACAATAACAACATTTATTCATATAGCATATTTTCATACAAAAAGTAGCTCAAAGTGCTTTACATAATGAAGAATATAAAAATAAAAGACACAGTAAGAAAAGAAAATAAATCAACATTAATTAACATAGAATAAGAGTAAGGTCCAATGGCCAGGGTGGACAGAAAAAACAAAAAAAAACTCCAGACGGCTGGAGAAAAAAATAAAATCTGTAGGGATTCCAGACCATTAGACTGCTCAGTGCCCTCTGGAAGATGGTGTTCAAATGGTTTTTACAGAAATATGCATGGTCAGTATGATCCATTCATTGTCTTGACCAGGCAACAGTGAATGTTGTTTATATCACAAGTGTAGAATGTCTACCACATTTATTTCAGTTGCAGAGCTGTCAATCAAATAAGGTTTGGGCTCCTAAATTTTTAAAAGTTCTTTCTCTAAAATATGTTTTTTTTTTTTCTATTTAAACCTTCATCTCTCAAAACCTGGATGTGCTAGAGCAGATTTTGATTTATCACCTTCAAATATATAATGAAAACTTCATTTTTTGACTGGAGCAAATTATTAACAACAACAACATTTATTTCTATGGCACATTTTCATAAAAATTTGGTGCAAGAGTTGGCTAAAGTATGAAAATTTCAAATTCTAGAGCTACAAAATAGAATTTGTTTATAGGAACCTATTATAGAATAGAATATTTTTTCTTTACAAAACTCAACTTTTCACAATTGCTGCTGCTTGTTGTTGAGGATCCATTTGGGCAACACCTCACTTCTGGTACCACTTGTCTGTCTTTCTTCAGTGGCAACCCTTCAGATTAAAAGAACTCAAAGGCATCTTCCTCAGGAGTGTTCAGCTGAAGAGAGGCAGGAGCAATGGCTGAAGCAGAGTTGGAGGTGATCTGGATAGTACAGCATGTAGTGAGCTGGCTTTAAAGCCTCAAAATATTGCATGATAACTGCCTTATACGCTATTGTCTGCAGCTGATCCCACAGTGGGAAGCTTTAAGTTTTCTGAAAGTGTGTTTCTTTTGCTGTTTGATAGTGTGCTTCCAGAGAGCAAAAGTGCATCACGATTGGCCACAGCAGAAGTTAACTAATTGTCATAAATTTCCTAAAGGACAAAACATAATTTTTAAGTTATAGTCAGCGTCTCATCCCAGTCTCAAGTGTCTTTTCTTTTTATTTATTTGTTTATTTTATTGTTTTTTTTGTGTGTTCTGTTCTAATTTGTGCTAAAAGAATGTTTTTGTATTCCCCTTTTCTATATTATATTATTCTTTACTAAGTAGTTTGTGTATTAAATCTATGTATTATGTAATTATTATAAGTTAGTTTGTTCAACTAACTGTAATGTTCCTTTATTGTTGAGCCTAAGGGGGGCACCCTCTAACACTGCAGTCAAATATTAAAGCTGGCAATATCACATTCTATTTGGAACAAAAGTGGTGATGATTTTTAAGTCAGTGTTGCATCGTGTTGGATATTCAGCCTAATACTTACCTAACTAAGAGAGCACTTAGGGCCTAACCAGTTTCTTTCCCAGAAAATAAACCTTTTGAATGGATGTCTAGTATACGTGATGCTAAGCATTACTGCAGTGTTAGGAGGCAGGAACATAATTAAGAAAAAAATGTACAAAAAACAATTAAATAAATGAATAAAATGGCACCTGACCCAGGGATGAACTATAACATAACAATAATTCAACACTAATAATTGGAGCAAAAGTGAAACTCCTAGCATTTTCTTATTTAATCATTAAATGAAAACGAGTTCTATCTTTTATTTCATTCAGACTACAGACGCAAGAGAATCTGCAACTCCCATACCTAAGTAAGACGCTGGAAGTCACATGACCAATTATCAAATGCGAAAGGAAACCAGTGCAACACAAAGACAGACGTCACCTTCAAAGACACAACAGAAACAATATAAAACATAAACAAAGGTAAATTACTTAGATTCTAAATGTAACAAAAATAATTGAGAGGTGCTAA
The DNA here is from genome assembly GCF_016835505.1 of Polypterus senegalus. Lineage (NCBI taxonomy): Eukaryota > Metazoa > Chordata > Cladistia > Polypteriformes > Polypteridae > Polypterus > Polypterus senegalus. The sequence goes on along the minus strand of NC_053170.1, from coordinate 35,343,571 downwards.
AATGAATTAAACCTTAATAGATCCTGACAAGGGAAGCTATTATATGGTACCGTATGTATATTTTATTATTGAGTGCTGACAGCAAACATATTTAAAGTTTTGGTGCTGCTTTTTATAATTTGTTCAGACCCTAACATATGTGCAAGCCACTCAGCTGTAACCTTTTAATCACCTTCAATAAAACACAAAGGCCATACTCTCCATCACCAATGACAGCCATCGCTGTGCATCCAGTTGATCTCCGCTGTTTGAAAAGTTTGCTTTTATTGTCAAGGTGAAATTTATGGAGCTGGCCAGACAGGTCTCAAATTACAGGTAGGACCCTGAAAAGCCCCTTAAATCCTGCAGCTCCCATTGTGTAAACAGCGTTAAGATGAAACTGAGCGAGGCTCGTAAACAGAGATGGCGTGGTCTGCATCTCCGGGGCTCTATGTATGTTCTGGTGATGCAGTGTTGTCTGCCAGACTCCGTGGGAACATAAACACTCTGTAATTAGGTCACACTCAGGCCTTTTTGGCAAGCTGTGTACTGGGAGGTCACTGAATTTGCCTGCAGATGTTCCACCCAAGGCAGTCAGCAGAGACATTCTGTCTAAATAGCATGTTTTACTTTCCTTCTTGGAGCACATTTTGCATTACATGAAAGGTAAGAGACATACAGAATTTGTGTTCTGTGAACTCAAATAAAACAAAAGACGTTTGTAAATGTTTAGATAGTGGTAAGCTAAATCAAACCTGGGGATCATGATTATGGTGTCTAATTCAAGTCCTGGGTCCTCATCAACATGAGATCAACTGCGTAATTTCAAGTGTGATTGTCAGAACTTCTTTTGGCTAGCACTGCAGTACATCTGACCACTTTGATTCTGATTCATATCTAACGTGGAATTAGTTTAGGACAATGTGGGCAACCTGAATCAAAGCCATGGCTCAACTCTGCTCTTCGACCCAGCTGGGTTTTGCGTCTTCTGGTTTATACATTGGTTGCATAAATTAGAAGAAATCTTTCCAATGTCATTGTGAAAATGTAGTGTATTGTCAGTTTCTACCACTAGCAGATGTGCACCACTGTATCTCAGTGACCTCCCAATATGGTGCACTGTCTAATCTAATTGTTTAAAAGAAGACTTTTTCCTAACACTTTATCATATGTGAATTTTAGATGACCATTTCCTACTATACAACAATTACCTCTTCATCTTGGTAAGATAGGACTCCATGGACATTTCACTGTTTAAATGTCTGTGGTGATGGCCAGTGCGCCACACATGTAAATCACATTATTAAGCCATGTAAAGATCATGTCACATTACGTGACTTTAACATCAATTATCAGTTGAAGGCTTCATTTACACAATCTTAGTAAACTGTGAGGGCTTAATGTGGCCTTCTCAGCAAATCACTTCAATTCGCCTAGGCAAAATCAAAGTTGTATGTGTGTGAGAACTGACAACTAATGAGCACTCGCCCAGATGCTCAATAGATATAATGCAGGGATGAGGAATAAGGAAATTGTGTGTTTTGGACCTCACAACCAGAAAAGAAACTCATCCGTCTGATATCTCAGGTTTTACATACCACAACCGAATGGGACTGAGAAGGGCTGAGATTGTGTCTGAACTTACCATGGCTGTTAACCTTTTGTACAGTGCCAGCTCTCTCAGGCAGTACAATATTAGCTGTCACACAAAGAGCGAGCATGGCTGTCCTGGAAGTTCGGCACTTGGCTACAAAATGTGACATGTACAGCAATTTTCAGTCATGTGAATTGACATGGTCTGCTGATGAGATCAACAACTGCACTCGGCATGACTGACATACCCAACAGTCAGATATGGAGTAACTGCTGCATAAAGATATTCATCTGAATGACACTGAAATAAAATTAAGAATGGTGGAATTCATGAAGTGACCTTCTGAATGACAGTGACATTAAGTTTTGGTGCTCTGAATTTGTTTTTGTTTGGTCTTATTTATTTTTATTGAAGTGGTCAAGATGAGAATCAGCACCTCCAAGTCTGAGGTTGGGGTCCAGAAAAGTGTGGAGTGCCCTCTCCAGATTGTTGAGGAAGTGCTGCCAAAAAGAGAGGAGTTGACCCCTGGGATCAATTGATGTAACTTGTACAGCTTCAAGTCCACCTGATCACTTGTAGTGAAGACACCTAATGGTTTATTCTTTATCATAAGGGTGTAATTTCCTGCAGAAAATGTGGTCCAAAATGGCCTAAAATGGGCATTTGACAGGTCTAGAGGGACAAAAATGGGATGGAACCCCAAAAGGCTCAACATTTTGCAAAATTAGACATTAAGGCAAGTTGAACAGTATTTCATACAGTTGGGCAAATAAGTATTTGGACAGTGACTCAGTTTCATAAATTTGGCTCTGTATGCCAACACAATGGATTACAAACAAAGCAATCAAGATGTGATTGAAGTGTAGACTTTCAGCTTTAATTCAAGGAGTTTAACAAAAATATTGTATGAGTCATTTAGGAATGGCAGCCATTTTTATACATGGTCCACCTGTTTTCAGAGGCTCTAAAATATTTGGACAAACTAATATAATCATAAATATAATGATCATTTTCAAAATTTGGTTGAAAATCCATTAATGTCTACGACTGCTTGAAATCTGAACCCATTGCCATCACCAAATGCTGGGTTTCCTCTCTAGTGATGCTTTGCCAGGCCTTTACTGCAGCTGTCTTTAGTTATTGAAATGCATGTCCAGGCGGGTTGAGGTCACTTGAGTGACTTGGCCATTAAAGAATATTCTTCTACTTTGCCTTGAAAAGCACTTGGTTTGCTGTCACAGAATGTTTTGGCTCATTGTCCACCTGTACTGTGAAGCTTCGTCATATCAGTTTTGTAGGATTTGGCTGAATCTGAGCAGACATTACAGCCCTGTACACTTCAGAATTCATCCTGCTACTTCTGCCAGCAGCCATATTATCAATAAACACCAGTAAATGACTTCCATTCACAGCCATTCATGATCACGCCATAACACTGCCTCCACCATTTTTCACAGATGATGTCGCATTCATCAGATCATGAGCCTTTTCTTCTCTTCTCCATAATCTTCTCTTTCCAACATTCTGGTACATATTGTTCTTAGTTTCCTTTGTCCAAAGAAAACTGTTTCAGAACTGAAAAGGCTTTTAAAAAATGTTTTCTGACAAAGTCTAATCTGCACTTCCTATGCTTGAGATTTGCCAGTGGTTTGCACCTTGTGGTAAACCGTCTGTCTTTACTTTCATGAAGTCTTCTCTTGATTGTAGACTTTGTCAATGATTGGTGTACCTCCCAGAGAGCGTTCTTGGTTTGGCTAAATGTTGTAAAGGGGTATATCTTCACCAATGACAGAATTCTGCAATCATCACATAATGATTGCTTTATTTCAAATGAATTATGGTGGCGTACAGAGCCAAAATTATGAAAACTGTGCCACTGTCCAAGTACTTATGGAACTGACTGCATGTGGGGGTTTTCATGCATCGGTAAGTCAGGTGGTGTCATACAAAATAAACCGATTGAAGTGATTTCAAGGCATTGATAAGTAATTCTTATATATATGAACACAATAAAATCTTGCTTGTATTAGCTGATATAGGGAAAGGCTTTAATGTGGTCAGAATTTTTTTTTTTTGATCGTTGACTTCATTTTCTGCTTCTTGTCCATAAGTTGTTGATAGGATGCGTTCCTGTCCTCCTGGTTGTGGCCTTTTGCAATCTTTTCTGACAATTTTACAGCTTTACACCATCATTTTCCTTTGATTTCCTGGTCCATTTCTATTCTTCCTGTCGTTTGGGGGTGAGCTTTTAACCCCCCTTACGACAATTACTGCTGAACTGTCCATCTGAATGACCTCAGCCTTACATTAAAAGCTGACTATTACATGATCTGAACATCTGAATGACCTCAGCCTTACATTAAAAGCTGACTATTACATGATCTGAACATCTGAATGACCTCAGCCTTACATTAAAAGCTGACTATTACATGATCTGAACATCTGAATGGCCCTCACTCCAGATTAACTCTGTGGTCTAATCAAATAACCCCCGACACCAGATAAGGGCCTAACAGATGTGTGAAGCTGTCCATGTGAGTAACTTTTACACAAGGGGCTGTCTGAAGGGGTGATCAATGGCCTGAGCAAGACAGGTGTCCTGGGGGACAGGGGTTTGGTGGTTTGGGAATTAAGAACTCTTTACTTACTCATTACCACACAAATGAACATGGCACTGAAGCATTCGGCATCATTTGCACCCGTGTCTCCACTGTTTGTCAGCGTCCAGACACAACTAAGGAAGCAAACTCCACAAAAGAGAAGAAACACAAAAAGGAGCATTTACAGCTATAGTAAAAAATACCAATTTCTGAATTTCTTTTACATGTATATACCACACTAGCCCACTTTTGTGAATACAAAATAACAGAAGACCAGCTAATTAAACAATTACATCAGTCACACACAGGTCTGACCCTTTAATTTGTGAAACTGGCTGCAATAAAAGCCTGCAAGCACCGTGGTACCCCAGGCCTCAAGTTGAGGACCACTGCACATGGCGAAACTGACCGCCTAGTTCAGCTGCTATATTTTCCCACGCCATGCCTGAGCTGTTCAGGATGAGCTCATGGGTTTAAGTCTCATTTGAGTTGCCGTTGTTAGCTGACCTCAGGTGTGGGTTGAATACAACAGTGCGAATAAGTAGTAAGGCTCCAGTTTCAAACGCCATCTTCGTAACCTCCCTCAGGTCTCTTTACTATAATGAGGCTTTCCAGCAGGAAGCAAAAATCAAAATAAAGTCAACAAAGTATTCACCAACTGATGTTGACACCCAGCTTTTGCATGTAAAAGGCTATACAGTATATACAACACATATACAAATAAAAAAACACAACATCCAAATGTTCCAAAAGGTGGAGAGAGGGCCCAGCAAATGATGGAGTCAGAGGTCAACATTCATTGTGAAAAGCATGGCCTAGGGGCTGGGAGCTGAGACCACTCCACTGACTCAGCGTGTGACTCTGAACAAGTCACCTAAGCAGGTGTTGAGACAAAGATCTAAAAAAATGTGCTGTAAAGCACTGTAACACGGCGTTCACTAGAGAAAGGCGCTGTATAAAATAAGAGATAACGCTGCACCAGTCACAAACGTCAAGTCTAACATCTGAACTGGCGCGCGAGAGTAAAATTCTAGGAATGGATGCGGCTTTGTCACTGGTGGGTTCCTGGCTTTCAAGACCCTGATGCTGGTGTGAAAATGGAATGATGGATGAGCTGAGCAAGTTACAAATCAGCCCAAAAAAGACATAAAAAGCTCAGCTGTGTTAATTGTAAAGTGCTTCAAGATGGTGTTCAGTATGGGGACACAAGTCATTTATTATGAAACTGAACAATTAATAAATAAGTCAGGGCTCACTTTTTATAAAATATCTGTAAACAATTGAAATGTATCTCATTAAATGTAAAGTGCATTAGGATGGTATACTTTATGTTATAAAAAGCTACCATATAAACAATATAGAACAGCAGATACTCAAGAAAGGATTTTTGTGACACTTAGAAAATCAGAAATCAGCTTGTTCTCCAATAGTAACAAGACATAAAAACAATTGAACTGTAGCCCTAACTGTAAAGTGGCACTCACTGCAGAAAGGCACTATATAACATGTGAGTACAAATCAGCTTGTGCTACAACTGCTAAAAATGGCTTCTGTTTCCATGTCAATGTATTTTGGTGTAGTGCTGATCACTGTGAACAGGTTTACAGGTTAAATACAAATGACAATTTTCACAATATACAGAATGCACCTGCTTCAAAACACAAATGTGGTTAAAAGTAATTTCAAGTTGTTTAACATGGAGCCTACAATTTCAAACAACATGAACATTGTGGCAGGCGGCCAGGGCCCTTACCTGGCTGGGATGCCTTGGTAATGAAAGAACCCGGAAAGGAAAACAGGCACAGTGCCTTGAGCACGGGAAAGGCGCTATATTAATAAAATCTATTATTATTATTATTATTACAGGACATTACCTCCCCCAGAGTACTAGGTGACAGCCCCCCTGGGTTGCTACGGCACTTCAGATTCCCACAGGGCATGCTGGGACTTGTAGTTTGTGGGCTCAGCCCTGTTGGGTTCCAGAGGTGCAGCCATGGAGTATTGCAGGAATCAGAGAGCCCTAATTCATCCCGGCATGCCTGGGAGTGCATCTGGATCATGCTATGTACCACCTGGAGTACTCCTGGGTGCAGAATACAAGGGACCACCTCACTTGATTTGGGGAGCCAGTGTTGGGAGGGAGAAGACAAAACTTATGGGGGAAGAGTGGAGGCAGACTGAGAAAAGAAAGAAGAGAAGGAAAGTGCTGTGGACAGTATTATTTGTGCTTTGTAAACTATGCTTCCTGTGAAACGCTACTTGGGAAGTCTTTCCCCTGGAAATAAAAGTGTGTTGTGCTGAAGTTGTGTCCACATCTCTCTGTGTCGGGTATGGGTTTGTAAACAATGGTGGTGTCGTTCACTAAGTTTAAAGTGCCTTGTGATGGTATTCACTATAGAAAGTAACTATATGGACGGTACAGAAAGGCACTAGACTAAAAAATTGTACAAACTGAGCAAGATGCAAATCAGTTTATTTTCTAACAGTAAAAAAAATCCATATAAACAATTGTAACAAGTGAACGTGAATGTGTGTGTGAGTGAGTGTGATGCCTACAGATGGACTGGCACTCCTTCCAAGATTGTTTCCAGCCTTGTGCCCAATGCTACTGGGGTAGGCTGTGCCTCTCCTCTGTGATTGTGAAGTTCAACAAGTGGGATCAGAAAATAAATGAATCAGTGAATGTGGCTTGTCTTGATCACAGGAGTTACTATGGATAAAGATGGCTGCTGCAATACTACTACTACTAGATTAACAATCATTAAAAATGCTAACCTTCCCCTTGGGTTAAATCAAGTACAGCCCTTCTAGCTAACTCTAACATGGTGCCTTCCAGATCTATCTGTGTACCCGTCTGTGGTGTGTAACATCTCGTCTCACCCAGCACCAGTGAAGGGCTAGCCTATACCATGACAGAAGCCTATTAGCGTTCAGCTTTCAGTAGATTTTGCTCTACAGAGGTAATCATTTTGCATTTTGGCACACATTTGCACCTCGGCTTCAGTACACTTAAGGGAGTTGAATACATAATTATTCCAGACTATAAGATTCTTCCATTTCAATTTAAATGATTCCATTTTGAACGTCAGTATTTGACAGCTAAAATGTACCTTATGTATTATGGATGATTTTTTATGTGTAAGTGACTTTCCTGTGGTCACATAGTGAGTTAGAGGGGGGATTGAAGGTGATTTAAAGTCCAGTGTCTTGGCCACTGGACAACACCATCTCATTCACTCAAATACACTGCATATGGACCCATTTATCATTATACCTGGATTAACACAGCATATAAGCATTTTGATGTATACATTGGGTGCCTAAAATTAAAAAAATAACATGAATAGCTTATTGAAGCAGTCTCAGCCTGCACATTTGAAGTACCACCGATCAAGTAAAGAAAAGGTCTGTAACGTCAAGAAGTTGCCCATAGGGGCTTTGTTTTGGAGCAGCTCCCTCAGTTATTGTATTCTACTTTGACTTATTAGAGCTAATCAGCACTAGATGTACAAACATCAGCGTCTCCAGAGATTAACAGTCAGTGCAGTTTGTGTGAAAGGCCACAATGAGCTGAGAGGAAAGCTTCTGGGGCCACTGTTTCAATAACAAAAGCCAACACTTGGCACAACCTCCCCAAAATGTACCCCATTAAGGATTTCTTTTTAAAAACACTAACTCCAAATGCCTTTTTATTTACATTCTGAGTCCACCTGCCCACAGAGTTCCCCAGCTCTCTTTCAACGGCTTTAATGACACACTTGGTCCGTTCCCTGCAGATCAAAGGTTGCATTCTGAAAAATTTCCCAAGACGGAGAAAAGCGTCTTTTTCATTTTTATTCCTATGAGTCACCTAAGCACCAGGTGCCTTTGATGTTAGGGTTCAATGCGATTCAAGGTGGCTGTAATAATCGATTCAATGAAACTCTGTAATGATTAGTTTGCAGCTTTTCCCAGCTCTCTGAAACAGAAAAGCCTCATAGTTGATGGTGGCCAGCACCTCTGACATCTTTGGCTACATTTAAGGCTTGGATAAATGCACACTGAGCATGGCATTGTGGCACAGGGTTGAATCCAGCAGGAGGCACTAACTCCCTTGTTGGAATAAGTTCTTTTGTAATTATGACGTGTTACATAACCCGAAACTATACAGATATGATATTAAAAGACGATACCTTCCTTTAGTGATACTGCGGCAAGAAATCACATTGGAGAAATAACTTAGCTTTCTTTAATGACAATTTACACAGCATAACAGACGAGGAAGCCATGACAAGACTGTCACTGAAGTGGGAGCCCGGTGTATAGAGCCTGCCATTTTCGTCGCTGTGCTGGAAGGATTTTCAGGATCGGATGACGGTATCTACCATCCGTCTGTTGGTTTCAAAGGTGTGCCGGGCAATGTTCCAAGACTTTATACTCTTTCTCCATGTGCAGGCCCCAACGTAGGTGAATCATGCCATTCCAAAAAAGGAAAAGAAGATCCAATGTCATGCTGACACACAGAAATAGTATAATGCCCATTTTCTTTCTTGTCTTCTAATGCTTACCTAGCAGTTCTAAATGATGAGCCCCTATGAGCTAAATCTGACCTGTTAGCTGTATAAGTTCATAAAATATTTATAAAATTTATTTTGTTTTTATTTTGATTTCTAAAATATTTTTTATACAGAGCACATTGACATATTAAACGTATACACTTATTTCAAGGGTTTAGTGTGGCAGCCCCATGGATCCAGCATACTGGTTTTGAGCTGGCATGATCTCCCTGTGTCTGTGTAGGTTTTCCTCCTTCATCCCCAACAATGCTCTTGTCCGACTGGTGATTCTAGACTGGAATTGTGTTTTTGTTTGTATGTGAGACCTGTGCTGCTCTGATGCTGCCAGAATAGTCTCTGATCCATTATCACCCTGAACTGGATTCATTTGTATTTGAGAATATTACTTTAAATGTACCCCCCACTTCAACCCTATTGACTCCTGCCTTCCCCCTCTGAGATCTTTCATTTTTCATTCTGAATTAGCTGTAAATCACTTGATGATTGCCCAAATTACTGGCTAACTGGCTTGATTTGGGTTGTTGCCTTTTCAGAAGTTTTTAAGAAGTGCCTCTGATCTTTATTGAAGCTGACATTGAGCCCATGTGGGGCTAAGCTGAACCAGGCTGTGCATCGTTACATTTTAATGGCTATTTTAATGACATCAATCTCCAGTTTCCCTGAGTAGGCTTACCAAACTGATGTTTTCTGAGGAAATCTGCTGACTGTGTCCTCACTGACGGCCTGCTCTAGCTGAACTCCCATCATGTGGAGAGGTGACAGAAAGGAAGACTACCTGCTGCTGTCAGCCTGGTGAAGAAGACCATCACCCTGCCTGCTGCTGCCTTTAACGTTTCCTGGACAATTGCCTGGGACCCTCTGCTGTCCTCAGACATGTGTGCACTGTGTGTACTCCAATAGCTGAACAAATATGTGTTTAGTGGTTACCATGAATTAATAGATGCACTTCACGCATAGTCCAAAAAGGTGGATATCTCTAAAAGTAATACGGGTACACACATGCCAATAATGTCCCATTATCAACATGAGAGAATTCTATCTGGAAGATGAAATGACATTATCAGCTATTGATCTGTAATGACAATTATGTTCTGATATTTTTCAGACAAGGAACACAAAACTTTTGTAAGGTAGTTCTGCTCACTAAACGTGGTGCTAGGGAGTGCAGATGTGGTGCAGGATGATCAAGCAAGAAAGAATCTCACTGTATGCTGGACACGTGGCGATGCTGACCCTATAAGACATATCTCCTAACACCAATGTTCAGTGATTCCCTTCTTTACTCTGTATTGCCCAAGGAGACACAGTTGTAGGCAAAGACAATGACCCCCAGGGGTGTGAGGCTGGACTGCTACTGTTTCAGATTTATATTAACATCATTGATTCTGGTTAATAAAGAGGCAAAATTAGCAGATGATGCTAAAACTAGAGAAATGGCAGACACTGAGGAGGCCTCAAAAAAAAAATCAAAAAGACCTGGACGAGCTTCAGAACTGGGCAAGCACTTGGAAAATTCAGTTTAATGTAGAAAAGTGTAAAATGCTACATGTGGGCAAAACAGAAAGTCAAATATAATTACAAGATGGGATTCATCGTCATGCAGGAAATAACCTCTGAAAAGGATTTAGGGCTGAAAGTTCACCCAGCATTTTCATCATCTAAGCAATATGCAGAAGCAATTAAAAAACTAAATGAAATGTAATATTTTAGCAATAAAACTGTTGAATATAAATCATGGGTTGTTACATTTAGACTGTATAATACACTAGTGAGATCACATCTGGAGTATTTTTGTACAAAACTACAAGAAAGACGTAGCAGCACCTGAATCTGTGCAGAGGAGAGCAACCGAGTACATCTGAGGACTTGAAGACGTCTCTGACAGACTCAGAGAATTCAGACTTTTTTTTTGTTATTTATTTTGTCTTAAACAATTTCTTGTATTGGAAATTTGTTAGCTTTCTCAAACCCCTTGGAGTCAGAGAACAGGGTCATCCATTGGACAGCAATTGCAGGTTAAGGGCCTTGCTCGAGGGCCCAGCAGGGTAGGATCCCTTTTAGACCCTTAGCCTCAGATCCACCACTGTGCCTGTTGAGCAGAGGAGACTGTGTGGAGACCTAATCCAGGTCTTCAAAATTCTCAAAGGCACTGATAAAGAAGATCCAGCAGAATTCTTTCAATTTAAGGGTGAATCTCATACTCAAGGACACCAGTGGATATTAAGGCAAAGTGCATTTCAGACTGAAGCCAGGATGCACTTCATTACTCAAAGAGTTGTGGGAATCTGGAAAAAACTACTGAGACATGGCGATGAAGCAGAAACCCTGAAAACCTTTAAGAAGAATCTGGATGAGGACAGCTTTTAGCTACACGAACAAGCCTCCACTTATTTGTCAGATTTTTTTATGTTTGTATGACTGAGCAAAGTCCAACTGATAATTTATTTTCCAGCCCCTTGTAGTTCATTGAAATGTGGTGCCTAAGCCTAACATGGTGGCACTAGACACGGTGGAGTAACCAGCCTGGAGGCATGTCGATCTATCAAAGGCTACACATTTGCACTCCATCCAAGTATCTACTGAATCCACTTAATCCAAATTTAGGGCTTTGAAGGACTCGACTCTGTTCTAACAGCAACGGGAGCAAAGCATTGTTTGAGCCTACAGGAGGTGACACTCTGTCATCTCATACATTTATCTAATGTCCAAACCTTTGTTACCTGATTCAGAGAACTGGGAGGACAATCCTGGCAGCAAGGGATACCAAGCAGGAACTCACTCTGGAAGGGGTGCCAGTGCATCAGATAAAACACTCACAGTCACATTTATTATCTATTTACTGACCTCACTTAATCCAGTGTAACTTGGTAGGGAGTTGGCATGTTTTCTGGCAGTATTAGGAGCAGGAAAAGGAGCCACCTTGGCACTTACACCCTCTCTCACATATAAGGCCAATTTAAATATGCCAGCTGACTTAATGTTCACTTCTCCTTTATGTGAATATATACTGATTCATCAATTAAATCCTCCCAGAAATGGAAGTGTATTAAACAATATGGATCTTAATGCAGTGAGTGGACTTTACATGATTTCTCCTGGATCCAGAGTGGGGTTGTCACTGTGTGGCCATCATGAAAATCCCCTTCTACTGAGAGCTGACATCTTGGCCAAGCTTGATAATGGATGGGAGATGAGGAGTCACGTCTTACACACAATAGCATTGCAGACTTCAAAAGGCGTCTTTCAGACTGCATCACCTCTGCTGGACACTTTATCTTACTATGTCATGTTAGACTGCCTGGGAGGCTTGGGGCAAACAGAAGACCTTTGATCCTGGAAGCTTTATGTTCTCCTGTGGTCTTCATGCATCTATACATCTACTTTTTCCAAAATGATGTCAGTTGAGAGTTTTTGAACTATTTGCCTTATAGCTTTTAGCACAGTCTGGGACTCTGTTGCTTTTTTTTGCCCACTATGTGAACTTTTTGAATTTTCGTTAACTGAATTAATCTGTTATGAAGGATGCTGAATTATAATGAATTAAATTCATCGCCAGCTCATATCAGATTTTGAGAATCCATCTTGCATATAGATAGATAGATAGATAGATAGATAGATAGATAGATAGATAGATAGATAGATATGTGAAAGGCACTATATGATAGATAGATAGATATGTTAGGCACTATATAATAGATAGATATGTCTTATCTATCTATCTATCTATCTATCTATCTATCTATCTATCTATCTATCTATCTATCTATCTAGAGGTAATAAAATGGACAGGGTACCATCTAAATGATAAATTGATAAATTATAGCCTTTTTGGTAAGCTAATAGTTAAGTTTCCCCTTTTTCTTGTCCAGAGATATAAAAAACATATAATAAATTCAATTCAATTCAAATATTTAAAGCCAACCTGGGAGGACTGTGTTGTGAAGACCACTATATAAAACTAAGCCAGATTCAATTTAATTGAATGCATGTCATTGTAAATGTTGGGAAAAGCAATAACCACAATGCCACTGTGCTATCCTATTTGTAAAGAGCACCATATAAAATGTAATCATGGTAATAATCTTTTGATATAGAGTAAATTTAATGGAATTTCAAAGCTGATGAAAGTGGGCACTGTTAAAAGCACTTAAAGAAATAAACTAAAATCAGATGAATTGAGCCAAAGTCACTTGGGATTTGGTGCACCGACATTAACCACTAATCCACCATGTCAGTCTTTTTGTGAAGTACAAGCTGAATTCTACTGAACTTTAAAATCTCACTGGGGTGTACAGTAGCCACCTCATTAGAGTTGGTTGACCAAAGGTACACACTTGAATGAAAAAGCTGCAAAATGAAAATTTGTTAATCATTTGAAAAATGGCACATCTTCGTATAAAGATAACTGAAAGTTCATGTCAGTTTGGCGAGTTTCAACTGTATCCTGTCCCCTGGGGGTCTTTAAACCGTCCAAATGGAGACCCTGACCACTGCCAAAGATAAAAGGAATGACATGTCTGGATACCTCAAGAAGAACTGAAAGCAGGCCCCTGTAACCATTACCAAGAACCGCCAATCCACCCCCACCCTGCCCCACCCCCTACTGTCACAGACGGACCCCTCCACATTAAAGAGAGCTGTAAATCATTAGTGTGACTCCTTACGGTAAAGTAACACAGCAGTCTGTCTCTACTCTCTCGTACACAAGGTCACTGGGAATGAGAGCCCGCTCACCATATTTATGGCCAATCACTTCAACAGATCTCTTCACATCTCAAGCTGTTTCTTGTTATGCTGGGAAATCAGTGCAGGCCTTGGGGGTATTAAGTTTCTTTACACTCTGGGATTTTAAGAGAATGGGATTGGGAATTGTGGCAGTGGACAGAGCTTGGAGGAGAGCAGAGGAGTGGAGCCTGCTAGAAAAGAGGAAGAAGGGACTGAGTATTGTGGGGAATGGTGCGGGCATCTGTTACAATATATATACAGTATATATATATTGTGACAGATAGGGGGCGCTATCGCTCCCTTGAACCCCTGTCAACGACTCCAGACACCAGGTAAAAGTCCAATACTTGACTTTAATAAATAGCCACAGTGCACAAAGCACCCTCTCCTCCACTATACTCATACACAAACCAATAATAATCACAATAATACAATCCTCAACTCCCAGACGCGTTGCCACCTTTCCACCCAGCTCAGCTCGCCATCTGGGAGCTCCCATAATCCTTAAATATTCCTTGACCCGGAAATGTTCCAATCCCCAGTCCATGTGACTCTCAATCCCTTCCGGGTCAGGTACAAGTCCTTTCTTTTTACCCCGGAAGCCTGTCGCTCTTCCTTTGACGAACTTCCGGGTTAAAGGGCAGAAAGAAGTCTTCGGTCCTCCCTGCAGCTCCCTCTTGCGGCCCCTGTGGTATCCAGCAGGGTCTTGTATAAAAACTACATGTCCCATTACTCCCTGCTGGTCTTCGGGGCACCTCCATACTGCAGGGAGGGCTCCATCTGGCGGCCTGAGGGTATTGGCCGGGGCGACAAGCCGGCCACATCTCGCAATATATATATATATATATATATATGTATATATATATATATATATATATATATGTGTGTGTGTGTGTGTATGTGTGTTTTCCAAGTTTTATGAAGTCACTTGTATAATTTTGATTTGATTGTATGCAATGTAATCTTTGCAAATAAAATAATAAAAAAACAATGCAGTGTCAACGTCCAAAATGCTTTTCTGTCTGATTTAGCTGGGATTACATTTGATGTAAATTATTCTTATTGTTTCTTCAGCTGTTGTCTTGAGATAAATTATAATTGTTAGCAGGTAGTTTTTTTCAGTTGTAACACAAGTAAATGACTTGCTTAGGGACAAATCTTGTCTTAGCCACTGCACCATATGGACTAACTGCACTGCCCTCTTGTTGTAAATCTAAAGATCACTGTGTATATTTACAAATATGTCCATCCAGCCATCCATTTATTGTTTTCTTCAGGTTTACAGCCATGGAGGCCTATAGTTGGCAAAATCAAGCAGAAGGTAGGACTCAGCCGCAAACAGGGTGTCATTCCATTGAATGGCACAGTCACCCATACCATTACCCATCTGCCCATCTTCTTACTGAACCCATGTCATCTGATTTTATAGTCTTTGTGTCCCAGAATCTAAAGCAGCAGAATCAAGTGCAAGAATAAAGTGGAATCAGCCCTAGGTGGGCACCAATCCATCACTGGGCATCTTCATAAAAAAACTTAAATCATCACACATCAAGTTATCCATACATTTATTAAACCTGCTTTCTCTAATTCAGAGGCAGAGAACCAGATCCTATTTTTTCAGTTTTAGGCACAGCACAGCAACATAGTGAACTAATCAATTACTGGACCCCCTCACAATACCCCTATCATTGCCACCCAACAACTTTTTTTTTAATTCGCTTAAGCCAATGGTGGTTGATATTAGCTAGGTTCTACTACTGCATTATCCGGTACATTTCAGGGCACACACATTCATGTATGCACCCTCACTCACTGTTTAATCCACCTGCAAGGAGATGTGACAGGGAATAGGGAACCAGAGGAAAGTGCTACACTGGCAAACTCCACACTATTCATTGAATCAGGATGAGAGCCCAGTCTCACATTAGTTCTGCCACAAATAAAGCATAACATAGCACTATCAAACCAGTTTAATCCAATTCACAGTCACGGTGGACTTCAGCCTGCTTGTATTGGCACAAGACGAGTACAAGCCTGGATATGACACCAGTCTATTACACATCCCATTCACATCCACACATGGGCCAATTCAGTCACCAATTAACCTGACACTTGCATGATTTAGTTAGGGTGTATTGAGAGTGACCTAAGAAAAATCAGGGAGAACATGTGAGCGAGTGACCCAGCCAGGATATACACCTTGGATAATGGATCTGGGAAACAGCAGTGCCAACCCTGAACTTTATAGAAAGAAAGACAGTCTGATGCATACATAGAAGTATACAAATATAAACACAATACTGGAAACTTTCATAGCTGATGTTCTTAATACTGTATATGTAAATAATTATAATGAAATAAAGGGCAACCAAATATAGAAAAAAGGGAAATAAAACTGCATTCTCAACAGGCTGTGCTTGTCTTTGGGCAGCACATTGCCCTTTTCCTCCACAGAGAATCCATCAATGTTAATGATCTAGATGATGAAGTCGCATTGAATTTGAAATAAACTAGATAGATTGATAGATAGATAGATTGATGTTCACTTTTTTTAATTCATTTTAATTTTCTGAACCCTCTTAATCCATGTTTAGGGTCATGTGCAGCCCATCATCCTTCTTTCTGACGTTTGTGTATTTGAAAACTATGTGAAGTAATTTAAACACAATCTTTGAAATTGGAAATTATATTGATTTTTAAGAATGTCAAACATGCCAGTGTTGCTCTGGACCCCCCTAGAGATCCCTGATAGTCCCCCAGGTGGCCACAGCTCTGTGTTTGAAAACCATTGATCTACGTAACCATAGAGAATCACAGAAATAGTGACTTTAAAAGGGTTAGCTGAGCATTCCTTTGACATTTGGAGAAATAAAACACTAATTGTCATCCACACCATGAAGAGCGAAGGTTAATGCAGCATTCCAAATTGTGAAGTCAGTTCTCAAACCGTACTTCCTCAAATCTGAGAGATTAATCACACCTTTCCAAGAAGGAAGAGCAAAGGAACATCCCGGCAGTAAAGAGTTTTTTCAGTCTAGGGTGCTTCTGCCATTTGTTTTAGTAGAAATATGACTCCAATGTAGTCCTAAAAGATACCTTGTGTTACATGTTTGCCACCGCACTTTTAGGGAAATGAGAGCCCTCCTGTCAGATCTGAATTTACGCTGGTTATTAAAAAAAAGACAAACCTTAGTGGAGAAGTAAAAACAGAAGTAGTGGAGAATTTAAACTAATAATAATAAAAATAATTCCTTTGCATTTATATACTGCTTTTCTCACTACTCAAAGCGCTCCTTGTTCATACACTTTAAGTGCTAAAAACGGCAGTCAAAGTTCTATCTTGTCGCCTTTGCTTGACTCTTTGTGTGTGTAACTTACAGCATGTGTCACAAGAACAGGATATCTTATTTTTTCTCCCACAACCCCTCCCAAAACTACTTATATACCAAGGCAAGTTCCTTTTTGCTTCTACAGGCTCGTGATTTCCTTCTCAGCTTGAGCCTGCATACTGAAGATGTAGAAAAGAACAAAAGCAGAGAAGAACTATAAATAACAGAGCACTTCCTTCAAATGAGAAACGTTTCTTGAGTTAAGTGAAAGTCTTAGTACACAAGTGGACAAATGATGCACCACACCCGTTAGATCCCACACTTTAAATAACAGATAAACAGCAACCTGACTCAGACCACTTTGGATTGGGTGCCACTTCACTGCCCTTTAGCTCTTCATCTATTTTCCTAATCATTTTCCTACAGTATAGCTTCCAAAGAAGTCTGTGACAGCTGAATTTAGCACAACACAGAAACAAGGCACCATGTCACCATAGGGTACAGTGTCATACAGATGCATACTGATTCATTTACCTGTACATCCATCTTCTGTCCCATTTAGTCCAATATATGATCCTGGAGTGTCAGAGCTTATTCCAGCATCATCAGGAGCAACCATGACTTGTATAAAGTCCTATTTTTGATCTACACATTTCAATATAGGGTGGTAAAGATTCATAGCAGTATCAGGCATAAGACAGAAATAAACCCTGGAGGGGTCAGTACCCACTTGCCAGGCGTGCTCACAAGCATATCCAAAGTCACTCAGCCATCCACCCATTTTCTGTACTGGCTTGTTAAATTTGTGGAGGATTGTGGAGAGCCAAAGCATAGCTTGTGTGGTTGAGAAAGGTACTGCACTTCACCACTGGTAAATGTTGGGGCACCAACCCAGCCATCTCTATTTAATTTCAACCAAAAATATATGAGAAAAATGCAACAAAAATTATGGCCCTTATGCATGTCAATAGAAACAACTCTTTAAATAAGAGCTAAGTAATGAAAAGACTGTTAGAAAGGAACTCTGTCCTGCAGTAGGTTCAGTGGAAGACTGACCACCACCTTTCAGGAACATCAGGATTTACAGTTCAGGGACCAGAATCAACGGAGTCAAGTTGCCCATACTGGCTGCCTTTTCTGTGCTGCAGAGGGAACAAGAGAAGCGAAGGTTAGTGTCAGCACCCCCTCTTGACCCAGAGTGGTATTACATATCTCAGATGAGCCTGGATAGTGGTCCACAGATGCACATGCATGACACTTGGTAGTATTGCATGCTACACAAGTACCAGCCCTAGATAGGATGTCAGTTGAATGCACAGACATGCACCCAGCACTAAATGAGATGCCAGTCATTTTGTATTTATTTGCTTAGCAGACACTTTTATCCAAAGCAGCATAATCAAGTAAACATCAGTTTGGGGGACTTTCTGGGAACAAGTGCTACGAAATTGACAGCACAAGTGAAGAGCTCAGGACATAATAAAAGTGAGTTGCACTTCACATGTTATTAAAACCTAACAGATGTTACCAGTTACACATAAATTCACCAAAGAAGACATCTTTAAATGCTTCTTAGAAACTTTAAGGGATTCAGAATTTCTAAGGGAGGTGGACAGCTTGTTCTCATGACCAAACAGTGTTCCTCAGCAGGCCTGAGTGATCAAGAAGGAGCACAGGACCTCAAGAGTGTCTCCATTTTATAGGTGCTCACCCATTGACTACTCTGTAGGCAAGCATCAAGGATTTGAACTTAATATGTGCCACTACTCGAATCCATTGTAGTGATCTGAAAAGAATTACAATGCATAGCACCCAGCCCTGGATGGGATACCAGTTGATTGCAAAGCACATTCTCTTCCATACCCACAATTACTTTGGGTCGGTTTACATGTGTCAATCAATCTAAGTTGCATGTCATTGGCAAGAAAATCAGAATTGCTAAAGATAAACCTTGTGGACACAAGAACGTTCAGACTCCACACAGACTTGATTGGGCTAGTCTCTTGAAGCGTAAGAAAGCAACTGTAACAGTCCTGGCTAAGTGACATAACAACATCAACTTTTAAATTAAGAGGAGATCATTTGAAAAAATTCATGACTCTTAATGCAGCAAGTTCTTGATCATTGTTTCACCAGTGAACCTAACATGTCCATTGACACCAAAACTGTGTATACTTATCACTGGCTGGAAACTGAACCCTTGTCCCTGAGGCTGTAAAGTAACCATTGTGCCACAGTGTAACAATACAGCAAATTTTTAAGTAGAATGAAGTCAAAGGTTAAAAGCCTAGTTGGCTTTATAACAAAGTGTTGCTGAATATGATAAATAACTATTGACACAGAGTTTAGAAAATGCCACAAACATGGTGCTTCCTACTGTATGCCACACATCATGACCACCTTGGATGTTTAAAGATTTTATTAGATGCCAAAATCAAAATCCAGGCCTTTAAAGACCTCTTGGGCACAGCAATCAGCAGTGTGTCGGTCTGCGGAAAGAGTTTCCACCTCATCGAGAGGTTTACCTACCTTGACAGTGACTCTTCCTATGAAGTCAGTAGACGGATTGGGAGAGCATGTGGGGTTCATGAGATCACTGGACAGGTGTGTGTGTGTGTGTGGCTCTCGTGATATCTCTACAAAAGGACAAAGGTCCAAGTCTTTAGATTTGTATTGTTTCCTGTCTTGCTATACGGTTACAAGACATGGATGCTATCCAGTGACCTGAGCTGAAGACTGGACTCCTTTGGTACTGCGTGTCTTCAGAGAATCCTTGGGTACTGCTGGTTTGACTTTGTGTCGAATTACTCATGGAGTCCCGAATGAGACACATTACCTGCATTGTGAGGAAGTGTCAGTTACAGCACTATGGCCATGTGGCACAATTCCCCGAGGCTGATCCAACTCGCAGGATCCTCATTGTTGAGGACCCGAGTGGCTGGACCAGGCTTAGGGGACACCCACATAACACCTGGCTGTGGTAGATAGAGGGTCATTTCCATAAGATGGGTCTGGACTGCATGTCTGCCTGGGGGGTTGCCAACCAGGATCCCAAGCTGTTGCTTTGTATGGTGGGTGCAACAACGCGCTGCACCAGAGCATGCTCCCCAACCTGACCTGACCTGACCTCATGAAGATCTGACCATAAAAATGATGATGAGTTAGAAAACCTGAAGTGTACATATTCAGGCAAGGATTAGGAGTGCTTGGATTTGAAAAGACAAGAGAGGGTTTCCATTACTTTTTCACTTATTAACATTAAAATGGAGCCTGATTCATAGGATGATGACCCTGAATTAGGCAGATAAGTGGATACGATTAATGTAGGGGAGACAGGCCTGGTCAGATATCAACTGTTATATCGTGTCCATCAACCCGGTTAAGGTTACTAAGATCCAACCGCATTAACAAACCAACCCTACGTGGGACATCAGTTGTCACAGTATATAACAGGAGAATTGTGTTTACTATATCTGTGTGGGTGTAATTATTGCATGACAATGTTTGTTTGATGTCTTATGAAAAGATCAATAATGAATCTTACACCTGAATTTTCAGGGTTAGGCTCTTATATTGTCCAATTGGTATTTCATTGATGATGTTGTTTACTTTTTGAGCTTTATTTTTGTTGTGACATACTGAATTGATGTCTACAACAGTGCTCAACTATAATATTACACTGCTCTTTTATGGTGGCACAGTATATAAATAAAGAAATGCGAATGTAAAGTTTGATATACAGAAAGAGAAACTGTAAGATGTTGGTTTACAGGCAGACATTAAATGGCTGTGTGAGACCTGGCTGAATATTCCCTTGTCTCCCAAGTTTTGCACACTGTGTATTATTGTGCCTGACACTAGCTGGTGCGTCTGCTGAAGCCTTCAGAGTAACACACCACTTTAGTATACAATATCACTTTGTTTTTTGGGACATGGACATGAAACATTAATTAATTTGGGCTAAGGAAATGGGAAGATCCAGCCTCAAATGCAGTGCCAGGGTGAAAACAGCGTCCCTTCCATAGTTGTTCCCTACTTTGTGTCCAATACATCTAGTAGTGGACCAAAAAATGTGGGGATATTGAAGAGTCTGGAGCAAGACTGCATGGAGCTCAGGAGCTCTGCCTCCCAGTTTCCTTCTAGCGTATGCCCTAGAAAGGTGAAAATATGGTCCAAGTACAGGAGATTAATGGTAGAAGTTTCTCTTTTAGAACATTAAGTTAAAAAACATGTCAGGTACAAAAGTACCGTTGGAGTGCTTCAGGCTTATGATTACAATCTTCAAAAGTGATCGAGAGACCAAAGCATTTGAAAGCTGTGTTTAGTACAAAAAAAAGGAAAATGCTGGTCCAAATTAGCTGCTAGGAAAATAAAAGAGCCACTTAGAGTCTGCATGACTCAACCGTGAGCAGACTGCCTCAGACACCTCGGTGATGTCAGCCAGCTGGCAACATCTGTTTTCTCCTTCTGAAAGAATCCCCTTCAGTTTTATAATTATGCAATGAAGGATAGTAAACATTAGAAAGAATAAAAAAAGTACAGCTGCAGTGCCTGGTCACCATAAACAGCCTCCTGGGAGCCACTTCAGAGAAATGTGAGAATGAGGTGTGGGAGACCTGACTAAAAAAGAAAAGGCAAAGGTGTAGTAAGGTGTATCTGAAAAATCAAGAAATTCATTTCTTTAGATACATTCTTAAAAATGCTGATTCTTTAATGGCACTTTATTGTTCTTTACTGGGTTGTGTAGTTCGCATACAGCCATTGCTTGACAAAGAGCCATTTAATTCTGGGAAGTTTTTTTTTGCATATGAAGTTGGTTCTTTGTGATCTGAAAAACTTCCTAATATGTAGTAAAAAAAAAATGGAAATCTTCAATGTATTGTACTGTAGGTTACCTAGCAGGAAAACCTGGACTTAGCCATGTTGTTATAATGCAACAAGAGTTTTTTTAAAATCATCAACCAGTTGGTATTTCACAAATCTGTTGCCATCTCTTCATGTTTACTTACTGTATGGAATCTGTTACGGATCTAAATAAATGGTTCTGGCAGGGACTTTCATGTGGATGGGTCATGTGGGGACCGAAAATGGTTCCCCTATGGCAACAGTCAGAAGAATGACTTTGGCACCTTTACTTTTAAGAATGTAGGAAGGTGATTTTGTTAGCAAATCTTGGCTGTCATTTTTTGTTTTTTCCAATACAATAATTGTTTTCCACTCTTCCTATAACTGGTATGGACGCTTTGAGAAAACAGTACACATTTATGATACCATCAAAGCCATATTTGAAGTCTAGAGTTTGAAATGGCATTCAAACAGCTTGTACAACTTGATCTGAGGCCACTTCAGTGCTTTATCAATATATGCCCTGGCAAAAGTACACTACATTTATTTCAATAGTAGTTATGAAACCACTGTCTTGTTTCTTGGAAACCTGTATCCGGAGCTGAGTATCTATAGCTTCTGACAGTGTCTTGTGGTGGTCCTCTTGCAAATTGATCCTGATATATAGCTTTTCTGTATCAGTGATATAACCTCTGTCCAGAACATTGTCCAGTATACTGATGGAATCTGAATAGTCTACAAAGTTGGCCTTAAATATAGGCGCTTCTATGCGTGGAGGTTCTTAAGTACCATGTTGTTTATGCTTCGATTATCATACAACTACATTCAGTTTGCACATTTTCAGATTTTACAGGTCAGCCAGACCTTCCTTATTTACGTCTTTTTTATGTTAAGGTTTAGGCAGCTTATTTAACATATAATAACTGACCATGCGAGACTGACTGTTGTCATGTTTTTCAAACATTTTTAGTTTTGCTCAGAATTCCGGAATTGCTTCCTTGCTTGCCTGACACACATTTATGGTTTTCATCTGTACTATATCTAACTGTAATGCTTCCAGCAAGTCCCCCATGCTCAGCCTATGTATCCTTGCAGGTCCCTTTAAGGATGAAGCTGCCAATCTATGTGACTTCTCTGAGGCAGTTCCATGGATCCCAAGGCTTGATAACATTTTGTAATTTCATTTTGATAAGCACTCTCCTAACCTGTTGTGCTTTAGCCATTTATTCATGGCCTATAAAATGCGGTCCATATCAAACATCCAACATGCTGTGTCTCCAGTGAACACATCAATAATTCTTATTTTAGCTAAAACATTTTGCGTTTGCCTTTTTCATGCCTCATCCATACTCAGCATAGACAACAGCTTCTCATTGAATGTGCTCCATATTTATTCAGATTTCATACTTTATCACAATTTACTTGATCTGTTTTCAGTCTCTCTATTTTTTCTTAATTCTAGGAAGATGAAGGGACTTCTTTTGAAAGTCTTCTTTAAGCTCATGTAGCATTGAGCTGCTTTCTGATGACACTGTAGCACTGACATAACTACGCTCACTCTTCATTGTGGTGGCCTGATGTCTGCCTTGCACCATCATTCTCCACGAATGCAGATTAGATGACCATTAGCTTCATCACAAATGCAATTGTGATCACCAGAGCAATAGCCAAACAACTTTACTGTTAGCCGATTTGGGAGTGTGTGCACAATGCCAGTCATGGTGCCCTATTGCTCTTTTGCATTTAATTCTGATTGGCCAATCAGCCCTCACACACAAGATGGTGATTAAATAAGTGAGGCCACAGTACTTTGGATTGTCACCGTTTTATTGCAGATTCTTTAGCCCTTTCTGTTATATTAAGTTTTAGTGAAATTCAAAGGAAAAGATGGTTCACACAAAATTTAAGAGAAAAACAGATAACCCACACAAAAAATAACTTTTGCTTGTGATACTTCAGGTTCAGGTTTACATATTATGTTTCTTCATATTATTCTGTATTTATGTACATCATATTGTGTACAGGCAAAAAAAAACAAAAACTTTAGGCCTCCATGCACCTACATTTTTAAATGTATCTACGTGTCTGTTACATCACTTATGTGGTTAGGAACGCTTCATTAGCACCTTAGCTTGTCTAGATATAGAAAACTGGACGCGGACTGCTATAAACACAAAGAAGAAGATGTAGCATCCCGGCCGGGGTGATAAAAGAACTGTTGATAAAAGAACTGTTGAGTCTAGCGAGGGGGCGAAAAGACGCGAAGGACTGCGGTCGGGGATAAGATTGACAACAAATGGGAGCGAAGGGGTGGTGTCTTGAGCGGGGGGACTGTCGAAATGGGACGGAAATTTCTGTACGGTTCGTCGGATTCTGGGAATGGTTTGGACCGGAGTTTTCTTTTTTTTTCCTTAGTCTTTGATGTCGTCTGTCAGGGTCATGACACTGAGGGGTTTACAGATACTTGTAAATCGTTCTAATTCAGTTTCGTTCGTTTTACAGTCGTTTGTTTTTCTTTAGACGGTTACAAGTATAATGTTCTGCATTCATTTCATTGTCATGCGTGTCTTCTCTTTCAAACCAGTTACGATGAGGTCGCTACAAAGATATATCAAATCATAAGCTGTTTCATTGCCGGTTTCTTTCTTTGTTCACTAAATTTTCCATGTGTGCAGCAGTCGACCCTTCTTAAATTTTAAGCGATTAGGCTGTAGTGAAAAGTCAGGCTGTAAACGGGGATGCAGCCCAAAAACCTGTGCCAGTACGGGAACGACAATTCCCATCATGCAGCAGAAGTGGACAGGGAATGATGGGAAGAACAATTGGTTATACCCGCGCCCAAACTTTTGCACTGGTCAAAGCACCAGAACTTCAGCTAAGCCAGGTACGGCGTTTTCTTTTTAGCTAATCTGGGTAACAGCTTTATTGTCTTGGGTTTATTACAGCTTGAACCTTAGAGTATGACGTTTGGTTTACTCGTGTATTGTGTGTAATGATGTCGAATTTCCAAAAGGCTAAACTGACCCGTGTATGTGTGCGCGCGCCCAGCGACCCCTGCGACCCTGTGTTAGGATGTAACGGGTTGGAAAATGATTAACTTACAGTTTTTGCATACTTCTTTTCATCTAGACACTTTTGTAAAAATAATAGTAATATGGGTTTAAAAGGGGGTGTGCTGTGTTTTCAAACCCTTAATGAGCAATGTTTTAGCCTTCAGCTCCCCCACCTGCAAAAAAACAACTTTTAAAACTCAAAAACCGCCCCTTTAGTAAGTTTTGCTGATGCAAAATTGCATGTGAAATAAAGTTTAGTATTGAATTTGCAAAACTGTGTACAAATGTAAGTTTGGCCATTTCACTCACCGCTACCTGTTTTTTTGTGAAGTTTAGGTTAATCAGAGGGTGTATGTGTGAGATGTGTGCCCCGTGTTTGTCCGGTGTCCCAATCTAGACTGACGTCTGCCTTGCATCTAGTAGTTCCTAAAATAGCTAATTACTCCCTGTGACCTAAACCAGATTACAACTTGCTCATTATTTGGCTGATGCCTTTATCCAGGATGACTTATAACATTTGAGATACATTTTTTTTTTCTCCAGTCAGAGAATAGGCAGATGAAGTGACACCCTTATGGTTACAGTGTCAGTAGTAGGATTTGAACCCTCAGCCTTAGGGTTTGAAGTCCCACGCTTAGTCACAATTTAAAATGCTCATATTTCATTAATAACATAAATAACCTTAATTTTTATATAGCAACTCCCTTTATTTTAACTCATGTATCTATATAGGCATTGTTGTTAAACTGTACATTTCTATTAAAATGCACACTGTAATATTTTTGTCTGTTTCCCTGTTCCCTTATTCTTTTTCTTTTTTTATGTATCTTGGGGCAAGTCAAACACTTCTGGTGAGTCATGGATGGTGTGTGGCCCCAGGTGCACTTTTCTTGTGTTGCTTCACCAACAAGCAGAAACACATGTAAGCCTTGTTTTGGCAAACAGACAACCAAAGGGGGGTGCAGTCTGATTGACAGGTCCTCTCTTTTAGAAGCTTAATGTAAAAAGCAGTGTTTGTTTCTGCTGCTGATATGGCCACCCACCCAAGTTTCCACTGAGCACAATGTGACAAACCTCTATACTAGCAAGATTTACCACTTGATTACGACGACTCGTTCATTAAAGGATGAAGTATCGATTCACAGACCAAGGGTTAATGTCACCTGTAAGTATCAGTAGCCTTTATATCCCATATTTAGATCCCATCCATCCATTATTCCAACCCATCTTTTGAAAAAGAACTGAAATAATATGATCTGATATAAAGTGGCATGGATTCGACAAGGTGCTTGAAACATACCTTAGGGCTTTTAAAATGTATTGACTTGATAGCATCACACAATTCCTTTTTTTTCATGCCCCTCATTCATCCTGAGAATCTTCTGCTCCATTTCATCCCAGTTGTGCTTTACTGGATTGAAATCTGGGGACTGCACGTACCACTGGCCTAAACTAAGGTCACAGCCATGTTTGTGGAGGTGGTTTGAGGTGATTCATGCATTGTGATGCCCCACTTTTACATGTGAAAGGGGTATATTGTGTCAAAAAAGGACTACACAACAACAACACTAATGTGCACTGTAGCCTTTGAAAAATGCTCAGCAGCTATTAAAATATTTGTCAAGAAAACACTCCACAAGCCATCACAGCACCTGCCTTCACCATTGACAAAATGCAAGATGGGTCCATACTTCTCACCCAAAATTCTAATCCTACCATCTGTATGTTGTAGCAGAAATCAACTGCAGTGTACCCCTCTTCTAATAGCTACTTCCATCAGGATAATGCATCGTGTCACAAAGCTCACATTTCTCAAACTGATTTCTTGAACATAACAATGAGTTCCCTGTACTCAAGTGGCCTCTAGTCACCAGATCTCAGTCCAACAGAGCACCTTTGGGATGTGCTGGTATGGTAGATTTGCATCGTTGACGTCCAGCCAACAATTGTGTAGCAACTGCATGATGTTATCATGCAAGTATGGACCAAGATCCTTGAGGAAGGTTTGCAGCGCCTTGTTGAATCTATGACATAAAGAATTATGGTAGTTCTGAAGCAAAAGGGAGTCCAACCTGGCACTAATAAGGTGTACCTAGTAAAGTGACTCGCAAGTGCATATATACACACACTATATTCTGAACACTTACCAGAATGACTATAAAGGAATGCAATTTAAAAAGAAAGAAAAAACGTATGACTTAACTGTCACAGTCTCAGTGAAGCATTTTGGAGGTGTATTGCTGTTGGTATAAAGGAGCCCTAGTCGTGCATCCAAAAAAGTATTCACAGCACATCACTTTTTCCACATTTTGTTATGTTACAGCCTTATTCCAAAATGGATTAAATTCATTTTTTTTCCTCAGAATTCTACACACAACACCCCGTAATGACAATGTGAAAAAAGTTTACTTGAGATTTTTGCAAATTTATTTAAAATAAAAAAATTGAGAAAGCACATGTACATAAGTATTCACAGCCTTTGCTATGAAGCTTGATATTCATCTCAGGTGCATCCTGTTTCCCCTGATCATCCTTGAGATGTTTCTGCAGCTTAATTGGAGTCCACTTGTGGTAAATTCAGTTGATTGGACATGATTTAGAAAGGCACACACCTGTCTATAGAAGGTCCCACAGTTGACAGTTCATGTCAGAGCACAAACCAGTCAAAGAAATTGTCTGTAGACCTCCGAGACAGGATTGTCTCAAGGCACAAATCTGGGGAAGGTTACAGAAAAACTTCTGCTGCTTTGAAGGTCCCAATGAGCACAGTGGCCTCCATCATCCGTAAGTGGAAGAAGTTCGAAACCACCAGGACTCTTCCTAGAGCTGGCCAGCCATCTAAACTGAGCGATCGGGGGAGAAGGGTCTTAGTCAGGGAGGTGAACCAAGAACCCGATGGTCACTCTGTCAGAGCTCCAGAGGTCCTCTGTGGAGAACCTTCCAGAAGGACAACCATCTCTGCAGCAATCCACCAATTAGGTGGTAGTATGGTAGAGTGGCCAGATGGAAGCCACTCCTTAGTAAAAGGCACATGGCAGCCTGCCTGGAGTTTGCCAAAAGGCACCTGAAAGACTCTCAGACCATGAGAAACAAAATTCTCTGGTCTGATGAGACAAAGATTGAACTCTTTGGTGTGAATGCCAGGCATCACGTTTGGAGGAAACCAGGCACCGCTCATCCCCAGGCCAATACCATCCCTACGGTGAAGCATGGTGGTGGCAGCATCATGCTGTGGGGATGTTTTTCAGCGGCAGGAACTGGGAGAGTAGTCAGGATAAAGGGAAAGATGACTGCAGCAATTTACAGAGACATCCTGGATGAAAACCTGTTCCAGAGTGTGCTTGACCTCAGACTGGGGCGACGGTTCATCTTTCAGCAGGACAACAACCCTAAGCACACAGCCAAGATATCAAAGGAGTGGCTTCAGGACAACTCTGTGAATGTCCTTGAGTGGCCCAGCCAGAGCCCAGACTTGAATCCGATTGAACATCTCTGGAGAGATCTTAAAATGGCTGTGCACCGACGCTTCCCATCCAACCTGATGGAGCTTGAGAGGTGCTGCAAAGAGGAATGGGCGAAACTGGCCAAGGATAGGTGTGCCAAGCTTGTGGCATCATATTCAAAAAGACTTGAGGCTGTAATTGCTGCCAAAGGTACATCGACAAAGTATTGAGCAAAAGCTGTGAATACTTATGTACATGTGATCTCTCAGTTTTTTTATTTTTAATAAATTTGCAAAAACCTCAAGTAAACATTTTTCATGTTGTCATTATGGGGTGTTGTGTGTAGAATTCTGAGGAAAAAAATGAATTTTATCCATTTTGGAATAAGGCTGCAACATAACAAAATGTGAAAAAAAGTGATGCGCTGTGAATACTTTCCGGATGCACTGTACTTCTACTGAATGATTTGTTGGCCGAAGTCCTCAGTGTTAGCGTGTCAGAGAGAGGATGTGCAACATTGTTCATAATGACACTCATTTTTGTATTAATTCTCTCCTTCGCTATGGCCTCCAGGGGGTCCAGAGTGTGTCCCATAATTGAGCCTGCCCTTTTAATCAGCTTGTTGATTCAGTGGACCACTCTTGAAGTGACGTTAGCAGCTCAGCCCAGCACACCACAGCATAGAAAAATCATACTGGCCATCAAAGAGTTGTAGAAGATGTGAAGGATGTCATTTCCCACATTAAAGGGATGCAGTCATCTGAGGAAAAAGAGCCTGCTCTGCCCTTTCTTATATAATTCCTCTGTGGTCTGAGACCAGTCCAACCTGTCATTAATGTGAACCCCTAAATCCTTTGGGCCACCTCTGCATCCACTCCTTGAATAGTGACTGGATGTAGACGTTTTTTGGTGTGGCAAACCAGTTCTTTGGTTTTGCTGAAGATAAGATGCAGACAATTCTCTTTGCACCACAAAACATAATAAATAATTGTGATAAAGGGGTTAATGAGTTTTCAGAGTGGGCATAGATGTACAGTGGTTAGAACTACCTCACAGTTCCAGGGGAGTGTGTTTGGTTGAGTTTTCATTCCAAAGACATGTGCAGTTGGATAAACAGTTTTCCAGTATGGGTGACCCCTACAATGGCCTGGTTAATGGCTTGTGTACAAAGCTTTTACTGATGCAAATGATCAGTCTGGTGCCATTGTGAATCTTAATTGGAAGAAATGGGGTTGTAAAAAGAATGAATATTAAGTTCATATTTTGGTAAAAATGCAAGCTATTATTAATTAGATACTTATTTTTGATCATTTTTGCAGCAAGATTGAAAAGAGTAGATAAAACATACATAGTGGGTCCGACAGTGCCAACTCACTCTAACCCTATGTGATCCTAGTTTGAGGCAACTAAACTTGGCACTATTTAAAAAAAAAAAAAGATTAACGACACTCCTCATTAATCAGCATCCTCCAACCCGGTCTGAGGAGATTATTGGATAGGCAGACAGAGAGTGTCTAATTAATCTTGTATACTACTGAAATCTGTTTGGCTGTAGGGGTCAGTAGAATAAATAAATAATAAAACATCCTTGAAGTCTTGTTTGCTTATCCACCTATAAACACAACAAGTTCCATCCATCTAATTGGCAAGCTTTCTTTATCCTGGTCAGGGCACATGAAGCCAGAGCCAAAGCTAGCAGCAACAGGTAAGATTCAGCCCTGTAAGGAGTGCCAGCCTGTCATGGCGCACATTCACATCCATTGTAGGATAGTTTCCAGATGCCAATCACTTTGGTAGCATATGGTAGTTCTGAGCTGTGGAAGGAATCCAGAATACCAAAGGAAATCAAATGTGGACATAGTGAGAGCATTCATTCTGTACATAGATAGGGGATGGCCAAGAGATCTGAACACCAAGGGTCCTGGAAATATGTAAAGCAGTGCTATTATACCACTAGACTGGAAAACCATCAGACCGTCACAGATTTCTTTCCTTTGATTTAATATAAAAAACAAGAACATTTAAAGGTCATTTTCTTAAAAAAAACAAACTTTATTTTAAAGTCATACTTTATATATACACATCAATATATACATATATTTACTAAATAAAATAACCAACTATCTAACAAAGATTCTGAAAGAGTAAGATTTTTGTCTGCATATTAAAACCCGGAGCTTAGAGGCTCGGGATGGTCAGTGACTGAAACGCTCCACATTTCGGTCACTCTGTTAAACACACATTAGATCCACCTGAGAAGCAAATCAATTAGGGCTTGAACAATTTAAATGGACATTGTGCCCCCATTTGATAGGGAAAAAAAAGCCACAGTCAAAAATGAAAACAACAAAACAAAAAGGAAAGTGAGAGGAGGTGCAGTGTGTGGTGTACACCACAATTACTGCCAAGGTTGCCATTCACATTTAGCTCAGGTGGTGCTTCTTTCCTTATGAAAGCGCTTCATTTGCATGCTGCCTCATTAATATACAAACCACACCCACTTCTATGAAAAGTGAAGACTGCGAGAGTTGATACAAAGAAATGATCTCACATAAAAAGGCAAAAAATGTTTCAGCGCTACATGTAAATAATATTTCCTTATAGTGCATCTGTAAATTCAAATAAACATACAAATGTACTTAAATACTAATTCCAGTTCTAACTACATTTACAGATTCAGCTTATCCAGCCATCACACTGTGGACTCTTTTGGGGTTTCTTTTGCTTTCCGGCAGCCGTAGAGCCACTTAATAACCCGAGCATTCCGCTCAATTACCGACACCACGGAGGGGATTTGTTCAGTCAGTTCTTCCTCAAACAGTCCTTCTCCACTCCGTCGGGAAAACTCGCTCATCTCCGAGCCGTCCACACTGACACTGCGCAGAATCAGCGAGACGGTGTCAGAGTTAGCAATGAAGAAGTTCTCCAGGCCCAGCCTGTCCACCATTTCTGGGTCCAGCCCACAGTAATTAAAGAAACGTTCTTTCTCAGACAATGCCAAGGAGTACCGCAAGCGAAGATCGGATTTGGAACGCTGTAAACCTCGTCTCCGTAAAATGGCGGGCTTGTCCGCCTCAGTGCCACTGGTGGTCTTAGAGACCTGCTCTGAAGACCGAATCAGAGGGCTGCCTGGTGGGGACTCAAGTACTTGCCTGTCCTCGTGGTCACTTTTGGAGACTTCTTTTTCATTGGTCCAAGACATTCGAGAATCTTCTTCTTTAGCTGGGACTTTCACCTCGACTATTGGCATCTTGGGGATCTCTGGGTGGTTCTTCTCTCTCATGGATCCTTGAAACAAGCGCCTCACAAAGCTGTACCCTTTAGTCTCACTGTTGGGAGTTTTGCACTCTCGCTTCTGCCTGTAAATGATCAAAGAGTCAGGCCTCAGCATTCGTTTAGCTGATGTCCTCCTCATCACAGGGACAGTTTGGTCAGTAGGAGTAATTGGGGAATTCTTTTCATTTTGCTGGAGCAAAACCCGATTCTCTTTTTTGGCAGTGAGGTCTTCAAAAATGTCATCATCCTCGAAGAAGAAAGGTTTCCTCAACTGGAGAAGAGGTGTATCATAAGGTACAGTGAAAGGCCTCCGGGGAGGAGGTGGCGGTGTAGCACATGGCACCGTAAATGGCCTCCTGGGCTGGGGAGGTGGTGTTGCACATGGGATGACCACTGGCTCCTGCTTATTGTTGATGACCTGTTGGCTTTTGACATACTTGGCCTTGTCCGCCTCCAGCCGCTCAACGGCGCTGACGGAGCGTGCTCGGCTGCCACTGTCCATTTGCCTGCGGAGGTACTCTGGACCCTTGTTCAGGAGCCTCAGAGGAGAGGGAGAACCTATGGGTGTCAGAGGCTTCATTTTCAAGTTCTTGGGATAAATACATCAAAGCAAAGAGAAAAGTGGAGTTTGTAATCCGGCGAAAGGTGAAAATATGTAGAAGGAATATTTGGAATGCTTACATCCAAACCATCCAACAGCAAGCAGATGAATATTTTTAAAATATCCAGGATTATGCAGGAGATCACACTCTTCGGTAACCTCCAAAAAACTTCTCCCAAATGTCAGACCTCAAAATTAAAGAAAAAAAAAAAAAAGAAAGAAAAAACAAACACATAAAAGTAGCAATTCATGCAACCACAATTTCAGTGTGTCGTTTCTAAAATTAGGCTCTTTGTAGAGTGCTTGAACTGCTCTACAAATTGATATCTGTATCCAGTGGCTAGAATAGCATTCTGTTAATTATACAACAGGTCTTTTTTCCTCCTTCCCAACTATTTCAGAAAATGAGCACTCTGTTTTCCACAAAAAAGGAAAAAAAAAACAAAACAGGAGTGTCTGGAATAACCAAATGTTTTAACAACAAAAATCCCTTTTCAGGCGTTTCTCCTGCTTCCTTATGGTTGCGTTTTCTTCACAGATGAGTGATTTCCTTCAATTGGAGGTTACCGTCTGAATTGCTTTAGTGCAGCTTTGCTGCTGCTGTATGTCATGGGCTAGTCTAGGAGATGTGTGCAAGAAAGGGAGGTATTCTCTTTGTTTGTCCACTGCTATGTGTCCTTCCTACAAATAAATAAAAAAAAAGACAGCCATGTCAGGTCAAAGCTCTTCAGAGAAGTGAAATACAAGAGAGGTTCACTGGTCAGGCAATGTGGAATAAAATGCACAGTTTCATAGATTATATGCACACATACAAGGTGTGGCAGAAAAGTAATGAGACTGGCAACACTGCAAGCGATCTGGCAATGCTGCGCTGTTGTCCTTGATAGAGCATGTGTATCACTACCCTCCCATAGCTCAGTGCGAGTTTCAACTCCTTCCGTTAACTACGTGATTTTTGTGACTGCTATTAGCGAAGTTGTGTTTTTGGTTGTGCGTCACGCAAAATGGAACAGCGGAATTTGGAGCAACGTTGTGCCATTAAAAACAGCAAGTGTGACGTTTGAAAAGTTAAAACAGGCCTATGGGGAACATTCTTTATCCCGAGCTCATGTTTTTCAGGAGGCCTTCAACCGAAAACCAATGAAAACATCGAACGTGTGAACACTCTTGTGAGATCAGACTGTCGTTTAACATTAAGAATGTTGAGTGAACAATTAAATTTGAACAGATTTACCGTTCATCAAATTTTGACTGAACATTTGCACATGCGGAAGGTCTGTTTCAAAATGGTGCCGAAAAACTGCCCTCTCCATAACAGAATTTTTGACCTCAAAAGGCATTCCTGTGGTTCCCCAGCCCCCTTATTCACCTGACCTCAGTCCGTGTGACTTTTTCCTAAACTGAAAAATGTCCTCAAAGGACGTCATTTCGGGACTTTAGAAAACATCCAAAAGAGTGTAACGGACATGCTGAAGACCATACTGGTTGAAGACTTCCAGCGCTGCTACCAACAGTGGGAACAACGTCTCCATCGGTGTGTAGCTGCCTAAGGGAACTACTTTGAAGGGGATAACATTGATGTTTGAAAAAAATAAAAACTTTGGTAAATAAAAAATCAGTCTCATTACTTTTCTGCCACACCTCGTATCTATCCTTTTACTTAGTAAATTTCTGTCCCAGCAGCATCACAAAGAAACCATAAACTAAGCCTAAATGGGGTGCAACATGTGCATGGACATTGCGTTAATTTAAGCAAAAGTACAATGTTTTTATTCAGATCTTTTAGAGCAGTACAGTTATCACGTTTATATGTGCTTCAGTAACTCAATTACTCACAGAAACCCTATTTCTAAAATGCCATGTAAACCATTTATTCCGAATAGGCAAACTGAGTTATTGGCCTTAAAGAATCCTGATAAACAGTGGTAGATTTCTCTGTGAATAATCCGATTGTGTGGCCATGTAAACTCGGTCAGCCTGTGCATACATTACCTCCACACACGCTTTCAGTAGCCACAGGTAGAAGAGTCTATAAAATACATTTCCAGAGGCAAATGTTTGGGCAATCGCATTATTCCTTCCCCTGGTTGAAATAATCTTTCTGAATATTTCAGGAATCACTAAATTCATATTGATGAACTGAATGTACAGTGCTAAGATTAGCAATACGATCACAGGGGCAGCAGTGTAACGTGTTACTTTTAATGTGCTATCTAGTCTGATAACTTTTTGAAATATCGAGTAACATAACGTAATTCGTATCTTATTGAAGTAAAAATATTTGCACTATTTGTATTCCAGCATCATTGGGTGTAAGGCAAGAAGCACACGTTCTGGGGTTCTTTGTAGGACTCAGTCGCACCGCCAAGAAAAGAATGTGCTCAATGCAATCCAGTAACGGAAACCTATAAATAAAACTCATTTTGTGAATATGTTTAGTCAAATTGACAAGTAAATGATCACGTGCATCATGCTTATTTTTGAATTCACGGTGGTCGATAAGAATGCGTAATTCTTTTTGCACAATTTAATGACGTTGGGAGTGTTTTGCCGAAGGAGGACTCCAGGAGATTACTTGCCCATGTAAACATGGATTGTTAAGAATCCAGGCTTCTGCCTTAATTGGGCTATTCATCTTAACCTGATTATGTATGTTCATGTAGACACGCCACATGTAATACATCATATTTTACATTCTCAAACCCAGTTGGTCCAATTCAGAGTAGTAGAAATCAGATGGAAACCATTTCCAGGTTGTTAAAGATTATGATTAAATTGAAAATACATTTATTCACATTTTTTGGTATTTGGTACACTGTATTAATCCCAGAGGGGAAATTGTCTTTTCATGTCACCTTTGGGGGTCAGAGTGCGGTGTCAGCCATTATAAAGTGGCCCCTGGAGAAATGTCAGGTTAAGGGCCTTGCTCAAGGGCCCAACAGCAGTAATAGGATTTGAACTGGCAACCTTCCAGATACCAGTGCAGATCCTTAGCCTCTAAGCCACCATTCTGATCACTTCTGTGTTCAACCATTACCAAACCATTACTAAATCCAGTTCAGGGCTGTGGGGACCGAAGCCTATCACAGCAGGAGCCAACCTAGGATTGATCCCCGCCTGACATAGGGAACAGTCAAACACACACAAACATGGGCATTTAGAAGAGTCAGTTAACGCTAACAATCCCTCTTTGGAATATGGGTGGAAAACTTGAATACGTAGAGAAAGACATAAAAGTCACTATATAAAATAAGCATGGATAGACAGAATGTAGAGATATGCAGAATCCATGGACAATGAATGGCCTGTAATGCTGATCACATGCATCACTAAGTGGCATAATATACTAACAGAGGAGTCCTGGGGGCTTTAGGAGGACTGTGGATAATACAGTCCATCCCATGTGACATGTCCCTTACTGTAGTGCGCCCATATTGAGTTTTTCATAGCCACTGGAGCCCTAGACATAATGCAATTTCATTTGTCCTTTTCACTTACATCTGTGCCCATAGACACAAAAAAGTCACAGATTTGGAAACTGCCCTGAGGTAATCATCCTGACAACATACATCTCATTTGTGGTATGACATTGGAGTCCCAGGATAAAAGCCATGTGAGCACATGGTAAGAGCGTACAGTTCAGCCAACGTGAGGCAGCAGGACTGCATGTTGTGCCTTTGTGCTACCCAGCCTGTCATGTCTTATTGTCTTATCAAACTGTATGAGGCGGAGTTCATCCCTAAATGTAACGTGGTGTGGCAGGTGCCTGGGGGTGGTACCCAGCCGGGACACCCAAGAGAACCGGAGGAGGGCTTGTGCCTCCTCCAGACAAAGATGGTGCGGCTGCCCTGGTTACTTTGGGGACCACGGGTTGGGAGCTTGGAAGTTCAACCCTATAGGGGCCCG
Source organism: Polypterus senegalus (assembly GCF_016835505.1). NCBI lineage: Eukaryota > Metazoa > Chordata > Cladistia > Polypteriformes > Polypteridae > Polypterus > Polypterus senegalus. The sequence continues at coordinate 35,307,664 of NC_053170.1, read as the reverse complement.
TGGTCACCGCCAGGGGGCACACCAATGCCTGCAGAACCCTGGACCTCAGCACTTCCGCCACACCCGGAAGTGCTGGTTAGAGGATCGGGGACACCCGGAGTGCTTCTGGGTGCGCAGCCGGCACTTCCGCCACCCTGGGGAGTGGCGGTGGAAGATTGCCGGGAAGCACCTGGAGCACATCCGGGTAACTATAAAAGGGGCCACCTCCCTTCATTCAAGGCTAGAGTCAGGTGAGGAGAGGACTAGAGCTTGGAGAAGAGAGTGGAGGCGGTCTGAAGGAGAAAAGGCAGTGTGAGAAAGGCCTAGACTTTGGTGGAAGTGGGTTGTGTGCACTATTGACTTTGTAAATATTAGTGAAAATAAACGTGTGGTGGTGATTTACAACATGTCTGCCTGTCTGTGTCCGGGGCTTAGTCCACAGTGGGTAAGGCCTAGGCCTGCCCTAAAGGACTACCAATACAATGCCTCACATGCACACTCTCAGAGATGGCATCACTAACATGCCTTCACACTTTACTACAGTATAAGCTAACCAGACAAGTTGGATGGGCTGAGTGACCACCTCTGATTTAAAACACTTCACATGCTCTTATGCTTTCTGTTAAAGTGCCTTTTTATGTTATTATTCTTGTGGCAAATGCTAGTGTGCTATGCAGTATTGGTATCTTGTCTCGTGTCCAGTAGTCCTATTGTCCTCACAAACATGTATTCGAGAAGCACATTCAGAGAAGAGATAGATACCAAGATTAGGATAATAGGCCACAGCCAGCTAAAATGGACCAGCACTCTGTTCAGAGCAGTTACTTGCCTTGCACCCAGTGCCGAATTAACTTGTTACCTACTTATTTTGCCCAAATAAAAAGCATAAGGGATGTGTGAGAAAGGAGGCTTACCAACTGCACAATGTCCACTTCACTGCAGACCCCAGCTGTTCCAATATTTATAGCATCATCATCATCATTTTGACACACATTAGAATAGCTAGCAAGTTTTAAGCAAGTTACATGTGTAATATTCTACTCACATACCGATTAAGCTGTATCCATTAGTAAACATACCTAAGCCAGACTCGGGTAATGGGGCAGTATCAAACAAAAGGAAAGGCCACCTTGGGACACACTCATACACACACACACACCCACCCACAGTGGTCCAATTTTGGGATAGGAAGCATCCAAAGGAAAATAAAATTAAAACATGGACTTGGGGAGAATGGACTGACCAGCCCCACATTCAGGCATATTCTCTAGCAAGGTAAGGCCATAGTGCTAACCACTGTGCCTCCTGGTTATACAGAAGATGAAGCACCATCAGTTTTAATTAACTACATTCTAAAAAATGAAAAGTGATCCAACACAACATTATCTGCACAAAATCCATTAGAAGATCTGGTGTCTTGTATTAGGAGGAGTGTTTTAATAAAAATGGACGTTCAACCTTATGTGTGTGCTTATGGCTTTTTAGTTTTCCAGAGTGCTGATGGTAAATGAAGCACACACTTGGACTTGATCACAAGTATCTCTTCTTAGACTTTACCTACACTATAAATAACAGACAACAGGCCCAAAAGGCCTTTCCCATGACTCTGTTAGCTGGCATTGCTGAGCTCAGCACAGGTGGGCTTCATATTTCACATTGTGGGTATAGCGTGCCTCATGTTAATAATAAAAGCTGAGCAGATGTGTTTTTTTTCTTGGATTTCTCAAATGGACAAGTTCATTTCAGGCTGCTAAAAGGATTTTCCCCCTTTAGTTTATAGATCTCAACCACAGAGCAATGTTCTTCTTTAATATTTACTTTTATAACATTTTGAAAAATTAAAATATGTTACTATAAATATTTGAATTACACTGCTGTACAAACTAATGATCTTCAGTCAATCTAATTCATCTTAATTTTTAGTTAATGTAGTAGGCATGTTTTTAGATACCATAATGTAAAATACCATTCTGAATCCCACTTAAACCAAATCAGGGTTCCAGGGCAAGAGTCTTTCCCAGCAGAATTGGGGTCAGTGTAAGCACCAGCCCCAGACAGGGTACTGGGCACAGTCATGTAATTTTGAACCTTCATTTAATTCAGTGTGTGTGTGTGTGTGTGTGTGTGTGTGTGTGTGTGTCTTGGAGACCATACCATATCACACACCATCATCCTGAAACATGCTTAACCCAATTCGGATCTTGGCAGCATTGAATCAAAGGCTGTAAATCACCCTGGCCTGGGTCCAGTCCATCCTATTCCTGCGCCCAGTCACATGCATAGCCATACTGAGGCCATTTAGTATTGCCATTCAACCTAATTTGCACATCTTTGAGGACATGGAAGGAAAACCCACAGAGACTGAAGCAGAAGTTGCAAACTCTAAAAGGCCAGTGACCAGGTATGGGATTCAAACTTGGAATACTGGTTAAATACGGCAGCCATAGAAAAAAAAAAGAGAAAAAACAAAACACAGAGGCACAGGGATAATGTGCACAGGCCTGCAAGTGGACATCAGATTTGAAAACAGGATATTAGATTTGAGAAGCTGCAGTGCTATTCACTTTGTCTTCATATTAAATGCAAATTAAAAATCAATCTCTTCATTTTCTGAAAAGGCTTAATCTAAATATTAGTCCACAAGGATATCCATCCAATCCAAGCAGCATAAAAAAAAAGAACCAGCCCTGCATAGGGCAGCTGTCCAATACAAGGCAAAATTAACCAAAGCATTAAAGGGGCTAATGTTTCAGTCATTGTAACTTATTTTTATTACTTCGGGTCATTTTCTGAAAATGTTCCCTTGTAACCCGAGTGTGAAGTCATGCAGAGCAGCAATTTAAGAACCGGCCAGTCCATCTCAGGGCATGCTGACACACACTAGTTTCAGTGCAGAGCAGGCAGTTTATCTTAAAATGGCTCGAGGGTTAAAACCCACATGAACATGTAGAGATTGTGTGAACTGCATACAGACAGTGCCCAGGCCAAATGAATTCAAATGGCAGGACTAAGCACTGCATCACTCTTTCACCAGGAATATTTCCATCTCTCCATATTGTTGAGCACGTTTAGAAATCACAGAAGGCCAGGGCATAACCCAGGAGCACAAAGTAAAAGGCAGGATATCACATTTAAAGTAAGGAAAGTACCTCCATTCTTCCTGGAGCCAACCAAGATGTAGGAAAATCCCATGTGAATGTGAGGAGAACACTCCTTTGAAAACTTAATAAAAAGGAACAAATAATAATAATAATCCCACATAAACAACCCATTCATTCATTTTTCTTTGTCTTGTTGGTTTTTACTAGAGATGGTGTTATATAGAGTATATTACTATTTTATGATTTACTTATTTGTTTGATGCCTTTACTCAAGGTGGCTTACAACATTTGAGATACAATTGGTTACACTTATTGGATACACACAGTAGTGGCATTTGAACCCACAATCTCAGGGTTTAAAGTCCTAGGTCTATTTAGAGATGAAATGATTTAACACAGGACTACGTATGGTGGCGAGTTGTCAGATTTTTAGTTGTTATAACCAACTTAGCCTGAGCTTTTGTTGGATAATGGTTCACAATTTCCCTTCCAACGGAGAGCTTATTTTTGTAACACTGTGACCCTAAGAGGCATTGGACGGTAGATTCCATCTAATTGGTAGTAAATACTGTACATTGTCAACTAAATGTACTTTCCCATGTGATAGAAACAGCTTATTAAATAAAAGGCAAAAACACAACACGGGACAGGACAAGGTGGGTGCTCAGAGACGGGAAAAGGTTAAGCACAGGATCTGGCACTAGGAAATGAGCCTGCCCTAAAGCTGCAACAATTAGAACACCAACACGCTAATCCAGGAAGAAGCTTCACTGGAAAAAGTCTTTCACATCTTAACAATAACAGCCGACTTGCATTGGATTGGGCCACGGGTGAACTTTGCTTTAGTGCCCGGACCCGACTGTCTGTCCCACCCTTCCCATGCGGGAAGTATTCTTCAGGTATTACTGTAAGGCTTTAAAACGGAATCCTTTATAGATCTGGTTTTTGATAAAAACAAAAAAAGATTGCAGGGTGTGAAAAACAAAAACAAAACAAGGTGTCCAGCTCAGTGGTTTCCAACCTCTTTACTGGGCACTCCTTGTGTCTGGAGGTTTTTGTTCCTACCACTTTCCCCAATCAGGCAGTCATTATCCCTCTAATTCTTCTCATTGTTTACTAGTCTATTTTTATTTCCATTATTCTGCATTTAGAGAAGAAAGCAGTGTGAGATTTACATTCGTTAGAACTTTCAAAATGTTCATAGTTTCACCAATTTTTTGCTCTTTTGTCATTTTCCCCAATCACCTTTTCCTGTCGTGTTTGCTTCTTTAATTTGGTCGTAAAATTACAACTAACAGCAAGCAGAGTAAGCAAATGACACAGAATGATGAAATTCTTGACAGCAGAAACTTCAAAGCTGGCTCAGCAAAATGTGGACTACAGGAAGCCTTAATGTGTGTTACATGGAGGAAATGTAGCGTTTTATATTGAAGCTATCATAAGTTACATTCTGCTTTTCTAGGCAATCTGGTCATTTAAGTTACAGTATTTCCTTATGATCTGCTGGTAGGTCTGCTACCGATTTACAGCTGTTTGCCCCTGTGTCTACTCTACTCATTAATGTTAGGGAACAAACACAACAGAAATAGGAGAACTAATAAAAAAAAGTGACAAAGGACACGGTTAAGAACTTAAAACTGTGACAAATAATTTATATTTTTAAATTTCTTATGATTATAAAACTTCACAATACTGGACATTTCAAAATGGAGAAGAAGAGAAAAAAGACCAGCTAATTAAATGATGAGACCAATTTGAGTAAAAAAAGACTCGCCAAGTGGGAAGCGGATTGGAACAAAAGCCTATAGCCATTAGGGGTGCCTAGCACTGGACTTTGTGAACCAATGATCTAGGAGGCCCTTCATCCTTTATCTTGTAATTTCTGGTTAAGGAACCAGCAGCAGTGGATACAAGACAGTAGCCATCCCTGCACTGAATGGTGCCAGTCTATCACAGGGCTTATTACTTGACCGGGCCCAGGTTATCTTGCCTGGTGATGCAGCTAGAAATGTTTTACAGTGGGCGAATCCTCCTTGAAGTTTCAGTCGTAATTGACCAACTTATCATATAAGTCATATAGAGAGGTTGGGGAGGCAGAGTAGCCTTTGAGGCTTCGCGTGTGACTGATGTATCTGGAACTGAAGAGCAAATGGGGACTGGAAATTGTTCCCCACTAGAATTTTGATTGAGCAGAAAATATAAATATAAATAATTATATATATATATATTATATTATATAATCATAATCTCTGGCCTTGCCACAGTCACACACCTGGTAAGGCCCAATATGTAATTATTGTCCTGTGCTGCACAGACATCCCATCTAGAGAAGGTTTCAATAATATGCTGTCGCTCCCCAAGACCATGTAGTGAAAATATATCACATAGAATTAAACACAAATTGTATTGAAATGCTTATTTACAGACGCTCAAGAAAAATAAAAACATTATCCAAAACTCAAGAACTTTTGGCTTGGGTGGGAGCTGATGCAGGCACAGAAAGATGTTCAGACCTGCCCAGTTGTGCTACAGGTTTATATTTAAAGGCACTGACATGTAAGGACCAGCTTGTCGTACCCACAAATGGAACATGCTGATAGATGTTTGTTCGTTCCAATGTTCCCCTAGTAAATAATTACCAGTATTCTAGTGTCAGAATGAATCACTCATTAGGGACCATAGTCCATGTAGCCTATGGTATAGCCCGATGTACACCTCCTCAAAAATGTGGCCAAATGTCAGACTGATGCGGACCCTAACGACTCAGATTGGCGAGTTTGGCAATAAGATTAAGAGGAAAGACAGCTGAAGTGTTTAAAATCATGAAGTAAATTAGTCCAGTAGATCGAGATGGTTAGTTTAAAATGAGTTCATCAAGAACACAGGGACACAGTTGGAAATTTGTTAAGGGGAAATTTCACACTAACATTAGGAAGTTTTTCTTTACACAGAGAACCACAAACACATGGAATAAAGCGACCAAGTAGTGTGGTAGACAGGAAGACTTTAGGGTCTTTCAAAACTCGATTTGATGTTTTGTTTTTTTTTTTTTACAAGAATGAAGTGGAGAGGACTGGCAAGCTTTGTTGGGCTGAATGGCCTTTTCTCGTCTTGATTGTTCCAATGTTCTAAGATGCTAAAGACTTACTTATTTTCTGAAATGCATTTTCATTCGTCTTTGGCTGTTCTGAAGTAAAAATGGAGCAGATCGAGGAAAGACTTGTTGAAGAAGCTTAGTAAATATAAATATATGTGTGATACCTCATCACAACACTGCAAAGACAATCAAATAGCAGCCAATTTTTTGGTGAGAAATATTTGCTAACATCAGCTTGAAAGTTGGTGAATGTATTAAAAAAAAGTTGAAAAATGTGAGTTAGCAAGAGAAGCAGTAATCCCAGTGGGCAAAAACTGCCTGTACTTCAATGGATCATTCACTTTTCTTGTGTGCTACAAGTAATGCCAACTAGCATTCAGGCATGTGTCTTCAGTCAGTGCGATGCAGAAGTATAAACTGGTTTTGATGGCATAGGCTCAATGCAGAGGTGTTTATATATAAAAAAATATCGCCTTTCAAGGCTCGGTAGCATGGTGAATCATTTCTATTTCTACTTCATTAAACTTCAACAACGGTGATGTAACTTATCTCCTTAGGCAGTAACGTGGACGAATTCAGTCATTTTTTCAATGTCTGCATTACACTTTTTACCTAGAATTATAATGTCTTCCTTTACAGGACCCCATGACACACAGAAGTAGTTTAAAATTTACCAAATCACACAAACATAGAAGAACTCCACCCAGATACTGGTTAGCCTGTAAATCCATCCACTCATCCAATTTCTGAACCCGCTAATCCAGAGTAGGGTCACGAGGGAGCTGGAGTCTATCCCAGGACAAATACCAGTCTATCACAGAGTGAACACAGCAGTGCAGTCAGCCAATCAAGTCAAATAATTGTCAAAAAAATATAGAGCTGTATTATAGGATTTATTTCCAAAATAGCTCTAATTTCCTCCAAGACTCTAGAAAGAAAGACACAGATTTAGAAAGGTCATACTAATGGAATATTCAACAGCCATCCACAACATATGGGTTGACTTTTCCAACTCTGTTTGCCCGCTGAAGTGGCAAATAATACATACAATATCGGAGGCGCTTGACAGCAACAGGGGCCATTATGGTTAAAGGCTTGTCAGTGTGGTGTGGCCGATAAAGACCTGGAATTTAATTCTTTAGTATACACTTGTTAAGTGCATTGGGAAGATGTTAGCTGTCGAAAGGTGTTTTATACATTAATGGCTATTATGGATTATTTGGCAGACACCTTTAACCAGGAAAACTTACATTTAGAGGACTTTCAAATACATTATAACTACTTTTATCTTTTAAGCACAGGCTGGTTAAGTGACTTGCTCGGGATCACACCGCGAGCAAAGGCGTGAATTGAACCGACAGCCTGGTATTTTAAAATCTAATGCCTTAGTGACAGCAAAGACTGATTTGTTACTTGATTTATGTAGCCTTTGAAAAACCTCCAGCGTGTTATTTCTCTTAGTTGAAAGGTGCTGCTCCTCAGCCTGCCTTTAAAGCTAGCAGCGACCCCCAAATGGATTGTAATATTTGGAGGCGGGTGTTCAAGCCTGTCCATTGTTTACAATGCAAGGGAATCCCATCTCATCTGATAAACGTCCAGACAGCGCCGACCGGGCTGCACCTCTGTCTGGGTGTCAGTGGCACCTGCTTAGAAGCTCGCTCTCGGCCATCTTCGGATCAGTTTCTCAACCTGCCCACCTCTTCAGGACAGCTGGAGTCTGTTAGGGGCCGCTTCATGCCGCAGAGGCCTGCTAATGGATATTTGAGAGAAGCTGAAGCAACAGCTCAGTTATATGTCACACTGATAAAGTGGCAGGGCCCCCGAATTGCCGTTTTAATGATTTTTTTAATGAAACTTGCATTACATAGAAAACTGCATATTATCATTTGTGAAAATAAGAACTAACCAGGCGGACTGCTCCATCCACAAAGGATTAGTTGGTTATGTTCATGTCAGGACTGAAAGTCTTATACAAAAACTGCTGTCTGAACAACAATTCCCATTCAATCTTTGTCTTAGTTCAATTTACATTATTCATGTTGGCCAGGTGTGAGCGAGTGTGGCCTATGAAAGCTTGGCAGTTCCCATCTTGCTCCTAAATGCTGCCAAGATAGGTGCAAACAATGGGTGTAAACAATGGACAGATGGATGTAGAGGGATGGTGTGGTAGCACAGTGGTTAGCTGACTTGCTCACAGGTAGTCCTAGGTGACAGCTGTATGTTCTCTCTGTTTTCAAATGTATGTCCAGTTTTTTGGTACAATCTTCATGTGAAGACATGATATTGATGAGACTGGGTAGTTGGGTGCCCTACTGTACAATGAGCAGACTTTTCAGAATTGCCTGGGGAATGCTTTGTGCTTAATGGCTGGGCTTCAACCCACCTGAGAAACCAAATTGTAATAAAGGAGTTTTTAAAAAAAGAAAAAAAAAAAACTGTAATTAATTCTTAGTATAAAATGTATTAACATGTTTACCATTAACTAATACCCACTCAAGGAATGGTACCGGTCCTGCATTAAATGCTTCCAGGATAGGCTTTGCCCCCTTGACCCTGAACTGGTTGAAGTGGTTTTGATGAAGAAGAAGAATGAATGAGACCACCCTTGGGATTCTGTCTTGCACTTGATGCTTCCAAGATAATCTCCAACACTCTGCTCCTGAATATTGGATGGATGCATAATATGAACGCAAGACGTCAGACAGATGACGAGATCGTTCAATCTGTAAAGCTTATGTGGTCAGCCAATGGCCGAGTTGTTCTAATATCTCATCCAGATACTTTTTCCATTCCATTCGAACTAGCGTGGTGCCAAGGTCTCACCCGTTGCAGAGCTATACTTTGGTTCTAATTTGGGATTCTGCAATGGTTCAAGGTATGGTGGGTGCGGCAATGCGCTGTATCAGTGCATGCTCCCAACCTACTGCTACCTCCTACTACATACTTTTTCCAGTGTTGTCGTGGTTTTGCTTCAAGTACAGGACTCCCGAGTCACACAACTCTTTATACAATAACATACGGCTGCACTCGGATCCTAATTTGGGATCCTGAGGCGATTCATTGTGTGGTGGGTGCGGCATTGAGCTGTATCAGTGCTCCTAACCTCATACAAGTCCATAGTTTTAGTTTCTGAACTTGTATTTTTCATTTTAGTGTTGCAGAGAGCCAAAGTTAATCATATCACCAGGAGACAACCCTAGAGGAGATGCCACCCCATCACATTCGTGTCATGCCAATTTAAACTCATCAATAAACGTAACATGCAGATTTGGATTTGGAATAAAAAAAACAACACATGAACACAGTGAGAGCATGCAGACTCCAAGCAGACACATTGAATGGGCTGGTAATTAAATTTGAGGGGACATTGTTAACCACTGTGCCACCCTTTTAATAATACGGTTATATATTTTAACCTATTTACATTTTTTGTCTAATTTTATCCAGCACTTATTACAACAAAATAATGTGCAGCCCCAGATGGGACGTCTCTCATAGTCACCATCCAGATTCCATAGAAAAAAAAAATCCATATGAACAACAAACTCACTCTATATTATTGGTGGCCAGGCAGGAACTGATATCCAAGGATAAAACATGACTGCAGGGAGCGTGTGCCCACTCTAGACAGTTTCAGCTGTCAAGAGGGTCCTGAAGCATTAAAGGTGCAGCACTAACCACTGTGCCACCAAACAGCACATTAGAAACATCTGTCTTGTTAAGCAGACATGCTTTCACATCACAACCTCCAGCACACATACAGAGGTGGCTGAAAAGGAAAAATAGACTGTATGTAAAAGCCCCTATTGAGTCTAATGAGAGGAATTAGCAGAGCATTACTCAGGGCCTTTTACTGCCACCATAAAAGGTGTCCAAAACCCTCCCAGCCAAACTGTTGTGGGATCTCTTTCAGGCTGCAATTACCTCGGGACCCCCTGTTATTGTCTAGCCTTTCATTTGAGCTTAGCTTGCGACAAACGCTTACGTACCAGGTCCATTGCCGTGAAGTTCCCATATATAATGGAAGCAGATGCTTTCTACCTTTCAGGGCAGGAAACAACAAATGGTTTAAAGAACACCACACACTTCAAAAAGTATGGTTATCAGTAGCTTTAGGGCAAAAAAAAAAAAAACAACAAACCACAGACTTTTGTTAAAGCGAACAAGTGCCCCAAGTCAGGTTACAGAGAAGGTCTCTATATAAAAATAAAAATACACTTGAATAGGAGAAAACAGTACTTTTACAAATGTATTACCCTTTTCTGGCTAGTTTTCATGTATATCTAACAAATAAGAAACACTGGGTTACTTGGGACCTAATAAGTTAAGGTTGGGCTTCAGATGAGGCCATCTGGAGTGCCTACTTAATTGTGACCTGCAACCAAAGTTGGTGCAATTATTGGGAACCCCTGCCATGCAGAACATCCATCAGCACAATGTCAGGCCACAAACGGACGTTGTCACACAAAATGTTCACTTTGATGCTTAACTCTGTAGATCAGCAAATTGTACCAGCTGGCTGTAAAAGTCCAATGGCAACTTGTTTAGTGTGTAGTCATCTTCACTGGGAGTATAAAGTTCATCCATCCAGTTTCTGAATCTGTTTAATCAAGCTCAGAGTTGTAAGGTGCTGGGGCCTGAATAGAATCAGGTACAAGACAAGATCCACACAATATGGGGCACCAGTCCACCATATGATAATGTTTATTCACACACATAAATATTATGATTAAACTCAATCCATCCTCAAATCCATTTAATCCAAGCCAGAATCAAAGGGACTTGACCCTAACTGGGAAGCATCAGATCAAAGGCAGTACAATACTCAAACACATCAGGCTAGTTTAGAGTGTCTAAACTAACGCACACATCCTTGGGATGTGAAAGGAAAACAGGAATATCAGGAGATAAAAAAAGTCAAGAAGACATGCAAAACTCCACACAGGCAGTGACCAGTTTAGGGATTTGAACCCTGTCTCCAGCAGGTGTGAGACAGCAGAATTAATTGTTGTACCTCCATGATCCAAGTTATGAAAGAAATTAGTAGAGTGGACCCCGCTGTTACTTTAAAATGAGTTTAACAAGACCACAGGAACACAGCTGGAAACTTGGTAAAGATGAAGTTTGCACAAACGTTAGCAAATTTTTAATTCACCCCAACAAAAAAAAATTTGTTAAGGGGAAATTTCACACTAACATTAGGAAGTTTTTCTTTACACAGAGAACCACAAACACATGGAATAAGCGACCAAGTAGTGTGGTAGACAGTAAGACTTTAGGGTCTTTCAAAACTCGACTTGATGTTTTTTTTTTTTTTACAAGAATGAAGTGGAGAGGACTGGCGAGCTTTGTTGGGCTGAATGGCCTTTTCTCGTCTTGATTGTTCCAATGTTCTAAGATGCTAAAGACTTACTTATTTTCTGAAATGCATTTTCATTCGTCTTTGGCTGTTCTGAAGTAAAAATGGAGCAGATCGAGGAAAGACTTGTTGAAGAAGCTTAGTAAATATAAATATATGTGTGATACCTCATCACAACACTGCAAAGACAATCAAAAAAAACTTTTCTGAAGTAAAAATGGAGCAGATCGAAGACACAGCTGGAAACTTGGTAAGGATGAAGTTTGCACAAACGTTAGCAAATTTTTAATTCACCCCAACAAAAAAAAAAAAAAACATACACGGAGAACCATAGACACATGGAATAAATTATCAAGTACTGTAGTGTGGTACTGAGTTAAAGACTTTAGAGATGTTCAAAGCTCAACTTGATGGAAAAATTAGGTGGCTAGGGTTGGCAAGCTTTGTTGGGCTAAATGGCCCATTTTCAAAATTTGAAATGTTATTCCAGTGAGATTTTCTGCTTCAGTGTCTCCATTTTCTCACATTATTGTTCCATGATTCCTTACAGAACTTAAAAGATTTTAATGCACAAAATTCATGTAGTCACCAGTTAATTCCCCACACGGGGCAGCCTTTCATACACGACAGTCTTGGGTTAGAACAGAGTCGAGGCAGAGGAGATCTAGGATTAGTTTAAAGGGTCCATGACCACCACTGTCCAAAGAGGCTTCAATTGGTTTACAACCAGAACCACTGCAACATGTACATTGTGGATCTTTGTAATCTAATGTTCTCCCAGGCTCAGGAAAACAGAGCAGTACACATATTTGTGAGTTTGTCCAATCTTGTGACATTTCTCATAAAACTCATTTTGTAAAGCTAAATTGCAAGATCCTGTATTTTTAGTAAAAACTATCAAGTTGGATACTATCTGATCTATATCGTCCCTCGATTCTTTTATAACTGTCTTATGTAAAATGATCCTAACATATGGAAAGTAGGCCTAACTGAGGATTTACTTTAAAGTTGTGTCTGTAGTTTCACAATCTTCTGTGCAGACATAGTAGATCTTGAACTGGGCAATCCCAGTCACTGTTCTCAGGATAAGGGCATTCAATTCTTTTCATCAGCCCTTTATTTTAAGCAAATTAACTAAATTTCCTAAATGTGTGAATGGATATTCTGAATTGTCCAGTCTTCAAACAGCGAAACAAATATTCAAACAGCGAATAGGCACAATGGTTCAGGTCACATTTTCCCCAAGTATTAATTCACAGCCCCCTTATCGAAGGTGACAAACGCCATGTTATTAGTCCCTCTGCCAACTGATTTCTCTTACCAAATCAAATTTATTCATTAGATTTTCCTTTTGAGTATCAGTATTGCATATGCATTCACACTCCTCACACATAGTCATTTGGCAAATTAGTTCCACAATCAATGCAGATCATTTCTGATGGTTTAATGTGAAGTGAAAATGTTTACCAATATCAAAGCAACGCAACCTCCACAAAGTTCAGACTTCACAAGAAGCTGTTTTATGCAGAAGCACCTGTAAGACCCATTTGTTAGGGTATGTTAAATTAATTGAAGTATTTTCTTAGTTATGTTAAACATTTGCCTATATATTAGTGCATAGTCAAAGGGTGGTTATGTTATAACCCCTACAAGTTAAATTGTAAATGGAACATTCAAATTATTTCTTGCCATTCTGACTACAGACTAGCTTCGTTTATGATCCGCCTTGCAGTTGGTAAGGCATAGGGGGGCTAACAGTTTCAAACCGTACCGTACTTAAAGAATGTGTTGAATGTACTGAAGTGTAGCCTGTGTAAGTTTGCATAACTTTAAGCACAGAAAGTAACTGAAGTTTAACATGAAAAAGTCAAGATAGTAATGAAACCGAGAAGACACCTTTTTTTTTTTTTGCCTCTTATTCTGCACGTGTAATAATACTTTCTGAATATTTGTGATTTGTTCCTTTTTAAAATTTTCACTCAACTTATTTAAACAACTTGATTGGACTGGGAGATTTTTTTGTTATGCATTTGACTCATTCTGGATCCTGCCTTGCCAACTCAGTGGCTGCTCGATTTTGGGAACCTGGAATAGGCACAGCTACAGCACACAAAAACTGAATTGAGTGTTGAAATTTCCAAAATATTGCCAGTTGCACTGGAAATTAGTCATAAAAAGTTTATTTCGTGAGATAACAGACTTTAAAAAGCAGTACCAATTGCAAAGTAAATGTAAATCCATACATCAACTTTACATTTCAGGGCTGGGGGCACCGACTCCCATCCCAGCAACACAGAGTATGACCAAGGAGCCAGAAGTACCATCTCACACATACCAAGAATCTCCCAGTTGGAGTCACCAATAAACCTAAAATAGGAATGTTGACATTAAACTGGCATACCTAGAAGTTATTATTGGTTTCAAAATGTTGATATTCAAGTTTAAGCCATGGTGTTTAAATCTAACAGAGCAATATAATTCTCCATTTTATAATGACTGAATGAACATTATTTTTCTTCTTTTGACATTTCCAATCCTTTCCTCCCTCATTTCCCACATAATAGACTCTTCAGTTAGAGGCAAATGACACTCCAAGCACAGACCAGGCAGATGTGCCATCCATCATCTTGCAAGTTTGATTTATTTATATTAAAAATTGCTCATCCAACAGAGTGTATGGATGTGTTTGTGTGTTAAAGCAGGTATGCATTCAAACCTCCACAAATCTGCTGTCCCATTTTAGAATTAAACCAGAGTTTTTGTCCTTTCCTGCCCCCCCCCCCAAAAAAAAATTCCTCCAATAGTGGAAAAGCAGCTTTCCTTACCCTATTGTTATTCAATGTGGCGACATTTGATCTCACTCCACCGCTTTTAACACATTCCCAGTGCACAGGCACATGCAATTAAAGGAAACGTTCTCAAATCCCAACATGGGAGTTCACAAGTAGACAAATAAGGAGGGTTCTGGAGTGCAAGGTACAGGAAAAAGGACGTTTAGCGATAAAGGAGAAAGCGATGAAATGAGAACACTGACAGCACAGGAGACCAGAACTAAGGAACTACATGATGATGAGAAAAAATTTGACACAAATAAATGGCTTATAAAATATACACAAGAAGCTAGCAATAAAAGAAGAAATCAATGGAAAGCGGTGCATTAAATAGTCTGCGACTTTAGCCCACTGCCAGCATTTGAACACACGTGCTTGAATTGAAGAACGCTGAATGTGCTCTCTTCTTTTCTGCAAGATTTCAGGTAATGAAAGAATAGAAACCGGACAATGGATTATATCGGGGGTCGGGGTACAAATTTGTGCTTTCTGTTAATTAAAATGTATCAAACGTAACAATATTAGTACTTTTAATTTGCACATGCTTGCTGATTCTTGCACCAGAGGAATGATGTGTTGTGGGTTGGTCAGACATGCAAGTAAAGGTTTCACTGTAATCTGTACGCTACTTCGACTACTGGATCCACTCGTATACAGTACCATACATCACACACAGTGAGAATTCCAGCCATTTCATTGGCCTACTTTACAATAAGGCACAGCATTTTCACCCTTAAAAAGTTCACAGCCACTGTAAACAGAGATTTAGTTGAAACCATTTAGCACAGGGAGCTTTGACTGACCCGTACATTGCAGTTTCTTGCCAGAAGGCATGAACATCTGCTGAACAGGTTATTCCATCAAACAATATGGTGGCTCTGCTCACCTGGCTTGAATTCCCTTTCTTTTAAAATCTCAAGAGGATTTAGCAGAGGTAGACATTGGCCCTTCCTATAATTGAAAAATGCTATTGATAAGAAGCTTAGGTGTACCTTACCCTGCGGGCTAGCACTTACTGCCCTTTTTCACAGGGCTTCTCATCTCTGCTCCTTTCAGCCTGTGTGTGGCTACCCAGCGGTGCATAGTGGCTACACTGACTGGACAAGGGGGTGACACCAGTAGGCCTGCCTTAATGGGTCTTAGATAAGACAAAAGTGACACTTAAAATGGAACAGAACATTCTTCTCTATACTAAAGCACAATTTGGATTGATAATATTGTGTGCAACACATAATGTGACATAAAATTCTGCTAAAAACTTTATAACTTATTTTTAAGCTTACTTTATGTATTTTCATACAAGTCATTAAATGATGATTTATACATTAGAACACTTTATAATAATGTTTATTAATATATCTCTAACTAAATAACATTATTTTGTTAATGTTGCCATGCATGTGCGTCTGTAAAACACCTTCCTAGCTCTGATTAGGTAAGCAGCACCACCCCAGGACGACAGGAGGCACAGACACTAACGCTATCATCTCCTTTCTTCCCCCACTTAAGAGGGATTTCTAACCCCGCCAGCTGCCTGAGAAACTGTGCCCCTTCCTGTCCTCGGACTAGAAGAACAGATTATAACCTAACAAACACAGAGGACAGAGCTCCCACAATTCAATTGCACAGCTATTCTTGATCTGCAGTCTTTTTTGTTTGAACCATTATTGGCAACCTTTTCAGTTTTGGATTATACGGGGTAGCAGCCCAACCTTTTTCTGGACTCTTTACCTTGTCTGCTTCTTACAATGTACATTCAAACAGTTAGAAATCATTAGTTGTAGAACTTTTGAAATATTTAATCTAAAGTTGAAATTATTCATTCACTGCAATGGTTTGTAAAGATTAATAAAAGTAATGATAGTATTATCAAAATTCTTGAACCTGATTAATCCAGCTAAGGGAGGAGGAGAGCTGGAGCTCATCCAGCGAGCGTGGGGGACAAGGGCTCCGGCCCACGGCCAGGCTCACTCACACAGAGCTAATTTAGAGTCACTGATTTATCTAGCCAACACTTCTTTGGGGGTATTAGAAGAAAAACAAGTGCCAGAAGGGAGAGAGCACAGACATGTTGTGAACAATGACTGGTAAGAGATTTGAACCCAGGATGCTGAATCTGTGAAGCAGCACAATTTACCATAACATGAAAAAAGTTCAGATGACTAGACTCAGAATCTCAAAGTCTAACACAAGAGCAAAAAACATTTACATTTAAGAGTCATCTTCTGAAAGCTTATATAATGATACTACCAATGGAGGTGCCATTGGATAAACTGACATTTTTTATAGATTTTTTTCATTCTGGTAATTTGCACAAAGGCAGGACAGCTTATTAACTAAAACACTGCACTGTAAACCACACGCCTTCTGCTTCAGCCACCACTATTGACTCAATGTGCGACTCGAAGCCCATCACCTCGCCTGCCAGTAGTAATGCAGGGACGATTGTATAGTTGAGAGTCCCTTTATGTAAAAGCATTAGTTAAATAAATAAATGCACCTGGAAGGCAGAAACATCAATATGAAAGAATCACAGTAGCTTCTGGTGGCCAGATGTGTGTAGACATAGGCTAGGACTGCATGCCCACATTCAAACACCTAGCAAAAGTGCATTGGTCCCCTCAAATGGGTTCACCATCAATGCTCACTGCGCTCGTTGGGCCTGTCTCTTGCGCATGGGGTCACATAATAGCTTTTCACACTGACCGCCATTCTTCACATGAATTCATGAAGCTCATACAGTAATCGGGTCACTCCAAAGCTATTACATTTTTAATAATCACAGTTTTCATTTTCGCAAAACTATCCTTGTCCTCCTCTCTTTTATGCCAGATTCACATTCTGACTACCTTTACTGCTTTTTTCCTTCGTTTTTTTTTGCCACATATTTTTTTCATCATTGTGTCACTGTAGTACAAAATGGATTTATGACCAAATGCACAATGGGGTTAAAAAAAAAAACGAACATTATAGCCACACAACCAGAATGCTTTGTCGGTGGCTGGTAAAGCCCATCTGGTCAGTTGTCTGTCCATAATCTTTAACAGTGCAATAAATGCACGATTGGGTATCCTGTCGAATACACCAAAGAAACTCTAAACTTTGCATATGTAAACGTCTTGAAACCTTCTATAATGAAAAACACTTTTGTGATGTACAGTACTGTAAAATGGTGATACAAAGAGTGTATAGAGCCACATAGCAAGCAAGAAATTAAATTCTTTCAGTTCATATGAACCACCTTTAATTATAAAATATACTTTAATAATTCTTTTTTTCTACCAAACTTTTTTAATACAGAAAGGGTGGGACAGTAGAACAATGGTCAGTGCTGCTGCCTTACAGCACCAGATGATCGGGCTAAAGCCTCAGCTTAGTTGATGTCTGTGTTGCTGATTCAGAGGTTTGAATGGACTCTGAATGAGTGTATACACTATGTGCTACATTGGACTGAATGGTTCCTGCCTTTGCAACCCTGAACTGGATTAGGTGGGTTTGATCATGGGGTGGATTAATATAGTATGGTCTAAATTATGATTATTAAAATGTATAATTTCATAATGCTGCCTTGAATTTTGAATGTTGTCGTGCCTTATTCACATGATGCAGGATTTGCAGCCAATGAACAGTGAGCCTTGAAACCGATATCCTTGATTTCACAGAGGTTTGTCTGTCTGTGGGGATACAGAGATGGACATGTACTGTCTTTTGTGCTGCCTTTTATTTTACAATGAAGGACAGCAATGAAGAACTAAAGATATGGATGGGAATAGAAACAGGCTGACGAAATTTGCAAATTGTACCAACCAGGTTGTGTTGCAGTTAAAATAAAACTTGATAGTGCTCCTTATGAGAAGGATTTAGGAGTCATTAGGCGCTTTCCTATTGCAGAAACCTTTTTCAGGGACCAGGGACTTTTTAAAACTCAGGATCTTTTGTAGCATTCCCACTGCAGGAACTCGGCCACTTGTAGTACCTGGTACTTTTTTTTTTTAAATGCAGGGCAAGTACTTTTCAATCAATCGAGAACTATCATGGGTGGGGCATAGGCCATACATTGTGCCGATTGGTTGACCACAAGCACTGGTGCCATTTTACAAATCTGTTAGTACTTTCAACTGTGGAGAGTTCGCAGTGAAGATGGAACACTGTACTTCGCACTACATCCCTCTTCACAGTCCCTGGTGCACTACACCACGAAACGTATCAGAGCAATAATCTCCATATGAAGTCGGGATTACTTCAGAGCAATAAGGGGATGGGATTGAGTGGGGGTCTCTGTACTCTCCCAAATGTGCTTCACTTCACACCACATCACTCTTCTTTGCAAGTCACACAACAGTTCCTGTTGTGAGATTGTGAACACACTACCCTTTTTAAAATGAAAAAAAACTATAGATTTGTCACAGAAGTCACTTGTTTTATGCCATTCATTAGTGTTACTGGCTTCATCTTTATTTGGTGTGGACTACCAGCTCAGAGCCCCACACTTCAGAGAGCAGGCAGGCTTGAACAATGGAGTACAATGGACCCGGTGGACATGCATCAATGAGAGGATTTTCAGATCACCACAATGAAAAAGAGGCAAATTAGCAGCTTGCCGTTTAACACCACAATACCTCCTCCAGTGGAAGTGCTAATTTAATGAGCTTTGGCTATTGTTTAAAAAGGGAACGCCTGGAGGTAAGCAAAAGGGAGTGATCCAGACAGACAGAGAGGGCAATATACTAAAGACTCATGTAGCTGATTAGGTAGACAGATAGCTGGATAGAGGAAAACTCTCCAGCAGCCTTAGAATGCCTGATGGCACAGTGGTTATTACCGCAGTCTCAATTCAAAGTTTCTCTTTTGAATAAAATGTCCAATAATTGTCTGCTTAGAGTATACAAGTTCTTTCCACATCCTAAAATGGTTATGCTAAATTGGCAAGTGTGGCTGTGTTCATGAATGGACCCTCCAAATGACTGGCCCCTCAATCAGGATTGGTTTCTGCCTTGTACCCTGACCATCTGTGAACCAGAATTCGATTTAAGTGAGTTTGCAAAGTTGGACTGTTACACCATCTTGGAATTGTCCCTACCACGTACCCAATGCTTGCTGGAATAGGCTTCGGCTTCTGCACCACCATGCTGCAGATAAGGTGGTTTGAAAGATGGATGGGCCTGAGAAGGTTATAGGTGTTATGCAGGCATCTTAGACTGGCATCAATAGGCCAATGGGTGGAGGCATTCCTGTGGTTGTCTCTAACTAGAACTCACCTAAACTATTGGAGATGTCAATACAAATCCAATTAACAAGCTTCAATAGATAGAAAAGGCACTAGATTGGACAGCTGGGCGAGTAAGCAGGAGAAGCACTATACTGGTCAGACATGAGAGCACCGTATTGGATAGGCAGACAGATGAGCAAATACGAAAGGAACTACATTGGAAGGTTAAGAAGACATGAAAGACATTATACTGGACTTAGAGAGAGATGGGCAGATATGAAAAGCACTTTATTGGATGGATGAACAAATGGGTACTATATATATAGGATTATGGACATTAGTAGACGTAGAACAAGCCCCAAAATCCAGACATAATTGCACATCAACAGTCTTGGGTTCGAATAAACATATTTTTCTATTTAGTGAAGTGCCTTCCAACAATTCTTTTCTTCCAAATTAGCACATTACAGTGCACAATTGTTTTGTTCATTGCTTTCCATTCCTCTCAGACAAGCGTTGTCCATCTCCTCTTGACTCTGACTCCTGACTGAGGTGAGGCAGCTCCCTTTATGTTGGACATGGGGGCACTTCTGGTGCCACAACACTGCAGAGAGGAGGCACTCTCAGGTCAGGCAGAAGTAGACCCCCCCAAAAAAGAAGGGGTACCTGTTCCACTACAGCTCCCTCTGGTGGTGCCCATGACATCCAACAGGGCTATCCAATTGGGTTACAAATCACAGGTTGCACCACCAAGATGAACATGGACAACCCATAGTACGGAGACTGCTGCCTAATGCATTGGGGGATGCCGGTCTCCCATGTCCTTCCATTATATGGGCCCTTCAGCCTGGCAAAGGGCCCCTCCATCACTGCCTTCTATTACAAGGACAAATGTGAAACTCACTGTACTGAATGGATGAATGGGCAGATATGAGACACACTATACTGAATGAAAAGAAAGCTGAGCAGATATGAAAGGTACCATATTGGTCAGATGTGAAAGGCGCTATAGTGGATGAATGGACAAATAAATATGAAAGGCAGTATATTGGACAGATGGGCACTAATAAAAGGAGCTATTTTGTATTGTGAACTGTCAGGTGAGCAGATATAAAAGACCTCAATATAGAAGTGGCTGCTGCACCCAGCAAACATCCACTGACGGTCAGGTACCCATTTCTCCTAAATGTTACATCCAATTTTTCCCAGTTTGTGAACTTTTGCATTATGTTGCCAGGTCAAAGCAGGTATCGACTGCGCTTGCACCTTCCCTCAAATATCACCCCCAAAACACCCCAAGAGTACTCGTGTCACTTGTACCTGCTGTCTCTTGTCAGGTCAGTCTCACATAAAGTTGCCTAACAGACTTGTCTAACTGTGTGAGCCATCTAAACCCCTGGAGCGACCTTCGGACATTTTCAGTTGACACAAAATGCAGAGCAGCCAGTTGTTAGCCAGGCCTCATCAGTTCCTATCACTTCTCTGCAATAAAAGACACACACTTGCCTAGAAGGAAATGCTTATAAAATTACCCATTAGCATATTATCAGAAATTCAGTTTGTTTACTCAAAGTGTGGCACTTCGAGGTTACAGGCGCTAGGGTTAGACGCACCCAGATTTCATATTCTTCAGAAAAAGCAACAAAATCTTTAACCACAAGGAAAAGGAGTGCGAGACGTGTTAGGAGATAAGCTGCCTAAATAGCAAATCCTTTGACTATTCATTATAGCCTCTGTTGAAAAGAAAAGAACATTAAAAATAAAAATAAAAAAAATAACTAAAAACCCATTTCAGAATGTAGGCAGGCTCAGTAGTCAGAATAACAAGCGTGGCAGAGGGCTTCACTCGAGGACATTTTCCACTTCAGATAAATTAGAGCAGCTCAATATGCGGTTTTCCAGCTCTTAGCCATTTAGGACAGTTCTTCAAAATGAGGCGGCTGAGTGTATTTGTCAAAGTGTTTTATTTTTAGGTTGAACATTTACAGTGCTGCAATCAGAGTGAAGAACCACAGCCTTTTGTAGCTTAAAAACAGTGGCATTTCAAAACACCTAGAGCTGAATATTAGGAAACTTTTAATCAGCTTCTTAAACTCAGGGAGAGCTAAAAATGACTTTGTC
Organism: Polypterus senegalus; assembly: GCF_016835505.1. Lineage (NCBI taxonomy): Eukaryota > Metazoa > Chordata > Cladistia > Polypteriformes > Polypteridae > Polypterus > Polypterus senegalus. Next base: position 35,285,967 of record NC_053170.1, on the reverse strand, counting down.
TTACATAACCACATCCCCTAGCGTAACTCAATTTACCTCACGCTTTGTGAAAAGAAAGAAGGAAAGACTAGATTTCCAGAAATGTGGCCCTGCTGTCTGCAGCATTGGTCTGTCTGGCTGGCACTGGGCATGAAGTACAAGGACTACCAAACAAACAGTGCGTCATGTGTGTGTGGCTTCTTGAATCCACAATGGGATCAGGTCTCAAAGGTCAACTGCAAATCAGGAAGGAGAGGCTCCATCTTAGATTCTGCTTTGGCTAAAGTCCAAATGCCATAAACCTGTTCTGTTGAGAGGGAAGAGCCAAGAAAGAATTTATTTTACATCAAGAGTAATGTAATCCACTAGAGATCCTATGTCTTCCTAGGCTGTCATTATGACTTTGCAGCTCTCATATTTTGTTGGCCTAAGTGGCCATTCTAAAAGTGAACCCTGTCACCCTGTTTCTAATAAACACACTACTGCCAAACTTTTGTAAGGTATTGATGCCATTTGCTTGGTTCCAGCTGTCCCCACAGCACTAGTGTTATAATAAATATGGAAGAAGATGGCAGCCATACCACCTGCACTTCAGATCAGGCAATCCCCACCTGATGCCAAGTGTGTTTGGGCCCATCCAATACTTGGATGGTAGACCATGTAGGAAAAGGCTTGGATTGTTGCTGGCAGTGGTGTTACTCTGTTGTCCCTGTGTAGTGATGGGGATGCTGTACAAACTGGTGCCATATTTCAGGTGAGACGTAAAACTGAGATCCTGACACACTCTCTGTCATAAAAGATTCCTGGTCATCTTTTGATAGTGTAGGTTGTTTCCCAATGTCTTGGCTAAACTACTCATTGTGGCCTTGTCCATTATGGCCCCCCCATTCATTCCCGATCTCTAATTAGTGGGAGTACTGACCAAATATTGACTGTTGTCGCATTATCCAGGTGGATGCTACACATTGATGGTTGTTGAACTTATTTCTCACGGTCTATGTAAAGCACTTGGACTAGGTTAGAAGAGCACTATATACATATAAATAATTATGAATTACTAGCAACGCAGGTTGTATAATAATTTAAAAATACTTGATATCTCTTGTTCTACGTTTACCTACAGTGCCTTTCCTCAGTATCTTCACGTCCCAGCCTCTCTTGCCTGGTGGTCGCCATCTTCAGCGCATTCTTGTAAAGCCTACTTCCCCGAATCTGTCATTTGAAGGCACCTTGTTCGCCTCCCATCCGCTTTTATATTTTGTCTTTAAAGGGGACTCTCAGCATTCCTCTTACTCTTTTACACCTCCTCGTGTGTCTCATCATTAAAGCCAAACTAACCAATCAGACTGCTTTGAGGGATAGGACACACACAAAGGCATTTGTATTTTATTAAATAGCAGACCAGCTACATTACCCGTCAACAACAGGTTATTGAATACTTTTTAAAATATTTGGTATTTCTTGGCCTACATGTTCCTTCAGCGCCTTTCCTCAGTATCATTGTATGTGTGAACCTCTGCTACCCGTTGCTCCCTCTGTCGAGCATGTTCCTGTGTTGCCTGCTTCTCAGACTCTCATTTCAAGGCACCTTACTTCCTCTTGTCCGTTTGAATACCTTGCATCTTTGAAGGTGACTCTCCATCTGCTTCCTACATCTTTACTTCTCCTAGTGTGTCTCGCACTTCCTCTTTTAATCACATCACCAAAGCCAAACGGACCAATCAGATTGCCCTTGGGACTGGACACACAAACAGACCTTAACATTATATAGTAGATAATTATGTTTCTTAAGCCTGCAGGGTCAGTATCAGATCAAGCCAACCGCAGAAATGCTGCAGTATGGCCATGGTGTTAAAATTCAGAGGTTCTAAGTTTTCCCAGTGTAACATTGCAAGTGGAACAAGTGCAGAAACATCTGGGCCTTGATGTGTGTGTGAAACCCAGTAATTGCATTACAAGCGACAGGCAGAACAAGAGCATGAGCAGTCCCCGGAAAAACGTCACGGACTAAAGGCTAGGAACAATGAGCAAGTCCACTAAAAAGCCTGGAATTCTAAATATTTTCTGCAGCCATGTGAAACGCATCATAAGGTACTGATTGAAATCACAGCTCAGTCTACATTTATGAGGTACTTTAACTAGAAGGGAACTCCTGAGACGGCATCCAGAATAATCACCAAGGGTCTTTAGACTTGTAAAACTGGCTGCCCTAGGGGGTGGGGGCCCTCCTGCGACTCAAACAAGAGGCGGAAAAGGAGACATGACAGCTAAAAGACTGATGCCAGACAGGTGATCAGCCGGCCAGGAAAAAAATATGCCTGATCTTTGCCGGGTCCTCTAGAATTTCATGGCTCGTCTTCTAGGGGTATAACCTGCTATGCTCAATCCACTCCTCCTGGGCTCTCTTCCTGCTCCTTACCCACTCTTCCTATTGTTACTGTGACTTTATTTAATATTTAAAATGGTAATAAATTATTTTCATGCTTCAGATACAGCTGAAATCACCAAGTGCTATGAAAGCGTTATATAACAGATGTGGCTGAAGTGGACCCAAAGCCTGCATGCTGATGATTCAATGCCAAGCCAATGTGACAATGGAGAGAAATATGAAGAAACAAGGCAGAAAAACACAAGATGGAGGAACCTCAAAACCTTACCTTACCTTAATGGGCACCACTTTATAAAGAATAGATGTCAGCAGGTTCACAGCAGAAAAAAAAAAATCTAACTCTTATAATCTTAAGGTAGCCCTGTACCTAATCGTGTGGAGATGTATGTGTGTCCTTTCAGTTTTGCTTCAATGCCTTTTAATGCACTATTCTCGATACACCACAAAGTCAGCCATTATGTACATGCAGCATTACTTGATAATCTCAATCTCATACTTGCTCAATCTAACAGTGGGTCACGGGGGGCTGGAGGCCATCCTGACAGCAATAAATGCAAGGTAGGAACGTGGCACCTGTCCATCACGGGGTCTGCTTGAACGTTATCTTGCTCATAAATCTATCCTTCTCACAAATCTTTTTTATACAGTGTTGTTGCTTCATTATCCACTCTGAAATAGTTGCTGTGAGGGGCACAAAATGACAAATATTAGATTGACTGATGGACAGTACAGTGGTCTTACAGCTCTAGGCACTCCAGCCAGTCTCTCACAGCATCTGTGTGGTTTCTCTCAAGTTTTCTTTCAAACCCCAGAGACACAAGAATGATTGGGGGTACATAAAAATGCTCCCTAATACTGACTGGCACTTCATTCAGGATTGGTTGCTGACTTTGTGTTTGAGACTACATGAACCTGCCAGCTTGTGTTGGACATTAGGTTGCACCGACTGATATAAATGTGGGTCACAACTGCAGAAACCTGAATTCAATTCATACCATAATCGCAGGCCGTGTGGAATTTAGACACCCAACTGCCTTCCAAAATTATATTAAATTAGCCTGCTGTAGGCCTGCGTTTGTGCAGTGTTATTTCACCTAGGGATGGTTCTTTCCTTACCTTCAATACTACCTTGATGGACTTTAGTTCCCAGACACCCTGTATTGGATGAAGGTGGTTATAAACATGGAGGGCATTATCGATATCTCTATTAGTATCATATAAATGAGTGCTGCTGCCTCTTAACTCCACACACAAGTTCAGTTCCTGTCCTAATTGCTGCCTCTCATGAGTTTGCGCATTCTTCTTGTGTTTGCAAGCAACTTTTTACACGTACAGTATTCTCCTCCATTACTCGGTCTTCTGTTATACATATGACTCCTACTTATGTCCCAACAATTCCCTTTGCTAGCCTAGACATACATGTCACCTTAATGGGGGACTCTGTAATGGCCTGATGTGAGAAAGTACACAGCACAATCACCAGGTTTAAATGAAGTCCTTAAGTAACCCTCAAGTGTAAATATAGAAAGATTATGTATGGAGATTTTGTGGTGTATCCTGCATGGACTTTGCATGTTCACCCTGTGTCTGCTTCTGTTTCCTCCCAAAGTCCAAAGACATCCAGGTTAGGTGGATTGACAATGCCACATTGGCACCGGATGTGTCTATGAGTGTTGTGCACCCTGCGAGCACAAAAGTGAGTGCTTCTGCCACAGTCATGGCCTCTCTGGAGTTTGCACATTCACCCTGTACCTGCCTACAGTTTTTCCAGATTTCCTCCATTCCCCGGTCTTTGAAGAAGAATGACAAGGAATCATATATCCAATCTTAAATACTTCCTCCAAATCCTAGAGGCACATGTCACATTAACAGCAGGCTCCAAATTACAGGTATGGCATCCTGTCCAGAGTTGGTTCCCTCTTTGCACTGGACACTGCCACAATAAAATGCAGCCATCTTCTGCAAATTCTCACCAAACTACATTGATAGGTTTTGCACAGCAAAAGTCCAACTGCATACAATCAAAAACCTATAGCGGTTTGTCGTGTCCACCCAAAATCTTTAAAATAGCACTCAAAACTGTGATTGATAGATAGATAGATAGATAGATAGATATGTTAGGCACTATATAATAGATAGATAGATAGATACTTTATTAATCCCAAGGGGAAATTCACATAATCCAGCAGCAATATACTGATACAAAGAAACAATATTAAATTAAACGGTAATAAAAATGAAAAAAATAAAAATAAAATTAATGTTAGCATTTACTCCCCTGGATGGAATTGAGGAGTCGCATAGTGTAGGGGAGGAACGATCTCCTCAGTCTGTCAGTGGAGCAGGACGGTGACAAAAGTCTGTCACTGAAGCTACTCCTCTGCCTGGAGATGACACTGTTCATTAGATGCGGTGGATTATTCATGATTGACAGGAGTTTGCTTAGTGCCCATCGCACTGCCACAGATGTTAAACTGTCCAACTTTACTCCTACAATACAGCCTGCCTTCTTAACAAGTTTGTCCAGGCGTGAGGCGTCTTTCATCTTTATGCTGCCACCCCAAATGAGAGAAAGTAAAAAAATAAAACACAAAAGTTTCAAGTCTCACCAAAACTTTCCATCTGTGGCAAAATGCAGATGTTTTAGCCTGCAGGAATTCAAATGAGCACGTCATATTGTAAAGTGCAAAACCTGTGCAGCAAGTCAAAATGTTTACGCTTTCGCGTCAGAACCAAAAAAAGACCTCTGGCTATTGTGTCGCGAGACAGTGGTTTCAGGGGCGTTTCCTCTGTAATTAGAAGCCAAAACTATTCTTTGCTGCAGGATGATTTGGTCACTGTCATTCTTCACAGATACACAAAAAAAGAACCACAGAGAAAAAAGTGTCAGCACTTATGCTCAAATCCAGGGTTGCAGCACTAAGAATGAGGAAGGACCCATTGCTGGATGGAACATCAGTCCATTGCACACAGCCACAATCACACAGGACCAGCAGACCCCCACGCCTGGCCATTGTCTATAGAATGTCCGCTGTAAACTGCAGATTCCAACTAGGATCAGAAAGGTCTATAGCCATCATTAGCTTCATAAACTTAGTTGCCAGACAGACTGTAAACAGAAGCCATCATCAATATTGTTTACTGCGTGTTATGTCACTGAATTAAACTGTCTCATCAGTCTGGGCCTCCTCAAGAGGCTGAACACTTCCACCACCATTTAAAACATGCCATTCTTCCTCCATTTTTATTATTCTGCCTCTTATTCATGCATTTGCAGGGTGCTCTTTCTTCTTCTGGAGTAATTATCGAACGCTTATAAAGTACATTTTAGCAGTGCAATATATAAAAGAGGGTATATAAAAAGAACAGTGGATTGTAAGTAAATGGACTGTAATCAGTCAATTAGTTTTAACCCATTTAATATAACTGTATGGCTTGAAGTCTATCCCAACAGCAACAGGCACATTGAGGCAAATTTACAGGACAGAAAAGGCAGGCAGTTTACATGGATGTCTCAGCATTGAGGGGGACACTCCACACCCCCAATGAGGGTTAAATCACTTCTTCAATGAACATCCATTTTAAAAAAATAAAAAAGGGCCCCAGTAGTCTCTGGAGTCCCGATTGCAGACATGAGACAGCATCCAGCTCATCCATCACAGTGCATGGATGTTATACTCTTAAGATTCAAAAACGCACACACGATAATATATTATTATGTTGAATTTTCCATCCATTCACTTTCCACACCCACTTATATAATCATTATTGTGGTGGCCAGGGCCTATTCCAGTATCATTGACAGCGAGGCAGTAGATGCGTTTTTAAAATTGAGCTGTCTATTCAGTTGGGCCATTCTGAAATCAGTGCTAAAAACATCAGGCACAAAACAGGCAGCAAGCCTAGATAGGACACTAGTCCAGATCATTTCAGATATCAATGGGGACTTACCCTCCTCACAAAAGGTCTAATGCTAAAGGTCGCACAGCAGGCTTAGTCATCAAAACATGCCATGACAGAAGCATACAGGTCAAGCAATTACCAGGTTACAAGGCCCATTCTCTGAAGACACCTGGTGTTGATCCTGGCCACTTGACTCAATAAGATCTATCTGACTGGCCACATATGCTTTCAGAAAGTGGGCTGCCACTGCCGGCCTTACAGATCAGGGGTACTGAGCACAGATTATAACTTGAAAGAAAAGGGATTTAAAGCCAAAGTGCATAAAGTCATCCATCTACAAAAGGTACAGATTAAACAACAAGATAGACAGGAAAGAAGGCAAGGCTTACACATCAAATGGACTTTGCTTTCAAAAAGCTTTTAAGATTTGTTTTTTTGGCAGATCTCCCTCTTTTCTTTCACAGAATTCAGCAGAAACATAGTTCTGCACCACAAACTGGTCAGCAAAGTGAGAGAGGAAGCGGTCATGTAGATGAAAACATGAGGACCTTCTGGTCAAATCATTAAAGAAAAATAGATGGTCCAACACTGACAGGCTAAATAAATTACAGGCTGCTCCACCCCAAGAGCTGGGAAAGCCTCCATTCCAGAAAGCCTATGAGGTCATTTCAGATCAGTTGCTTCTGAAGAGGAGGAACACCAGAATGTTTAGTTAAGCTGGTGAGTAGCTCACCGGAGGGTATGCTTGTAATTAAGAGAAAATTGAGCGTTATTTTCTTGAAAGGCAACATTCAAAAGAGTTTTAAATGTGGCAGAAATTAAATGAAGGAGATAATCAGCTGCAATGAATCTGACCTTAATTTAACTCGGCCTATTCTTTCTGTACCTGTGCAGGTTTTTTCCTGTGGGTATGACACCAAAATGATTTGTAAATTAATTTTGTGTCACTGCATATTGGCCACAAAGTGAATCCTGCCAAGGCCATCAACTCCAATTAGGTGCAAGTAGGTTTTAAACATAATGTCTTGAAGTAACTTTAATTTGTACCAGAACTTTAACAAAGGATATTACAGAGATGGGTATGTTTATTTGATTGGCAACACTAAAACTGGCAAGTATCAGTGGGCACAAATGCCTCCTGTGATAGACTGGCATTTTCTCCGGGGTGGATTCTTATTACCTTAAATTGGCTTAAGTCAAATTGAGGATGCATGTAAAATATTATACACTCTTACAAATGAAGGTGCCAGTGCGGTTCTTCAGAGTGATGCCAAAGGGGAACCACCAACATGAAGATTCCGGAAAAGAACCTTTATTTATTTAAATCCATAGCATGTTCCATACATCACCATGAATACATGGAACAGATTTGTGCAGATAAATGGGTCCATGATCTGAACAAGACTCTTACTACATACAATAACCCGGGTAAGTTCTGGTTTGCTTGATCAGTTATCCTGTGTCCTATACATTAAAGATTGCAATTTTGGTCCACCACATATCAGGTACCTTTTCAAAGATGAAAGAATTTAATATACAGAGAACCCTACTCAGAATGAGATGGATCTTTGTCAAACAATGGTTCTGTAAGGAACCATCCAACCAACTAATGTGCCATTAAAGAACCAAGCGTCACTTTTTAAAATTTTATCTCGGATCGCTTAAAAGTGAAGTGGCTTTACTCTTAATCTGAAAGCAGTCGCGGTCACCGACTTCAGGCAAAAGGTTGTTTCACTTTAACACGCACAAATGTACAGAATAACGCACGAAGTCGTATTTCGTCTAAAGGAACAATTCACTCGACAGCGCTGTTAAATGGGCCACCAATTAGCTGATCCTTGCCAGCACTGATCCAGATTTAATAGAATATGGAAATTGAAAAATCGACAGTATCCAATCACTCATGGTCCGTACAGTCAAGGAGTCGGACCTTATGCTGTTGGCATCAGAATCAAGGAAAATCTCTTAAACAAATGGGGTGCCGGTTACCTGAGAGCGCATTCATTCGAACGGGGCTACTTTAGTGTCCCCCATAACATGCTGACTGTTTAAACGGTTAAAGGATGTCATGGCCACACAAAGCTGATGGATGCAAAATCGTTGTACCTTTGACGTAAAAAGAGTAAACTGGCACGACAAACTAAATTAAAAACACCGAAAACTATCATACGGAGCTTTAGAGATGGCATAGCACTACCTATGCGAGATAACGATCTTAAGCCAAATGAAGCACACGTTAGCATTCACTTCCTCGGAGCAGAATCGGCTGGAACTGCATCGCCTGGGGCAAAGCAGGAACACGGCGTGTACGGGGCGCTACTTCACACCGACCCACGCACACATACAATCATACTGGCCGATTTGGAGTAACCAGAAAATCAGATATGCAAGCATCTCAGGACCGGGAAATTAACTCTCAAGTATAAATAGTGGAGACACTGCCACATGTATGGTTCTTCATGTTTAGTTTTAAAAGCAAAAAGCGGTAATAAATAAATAAATCCAAACTTACGCAGGCGGCAAGTGCTAAACTTTAAATAACACTGTTACAATGTAATGCAGTTTCATTTTGAAAATATTTCAGCAAAGGAACTTTTCGATCTAGCATGGAATAATGACTCAAAATACTATCACAGAACGAAAAAGAGCGGAGTTTAGATTGCGAGAACAGTCAATCCGTTCTATTGAGAAACCATACAGAAACATGGTTTAGTTTTAATACTTAACTAATGAAGAGGTCAGTTGTGTTAAATGTTAAAACTCATATTATAAAATATATATGAACAAGACCTAAATAATAAGTTTTTTTTTAACTTATAGACGAAGGTATACAAATAAATGATTAACCCATTCCGTGATGCGAAAAAGCGTCATCACCTCTCTCAGTGCCAAATGACAACAATTTAGCAAAACTGTTAATTACCGGTAATGCTCACCTTAATTTCCCGTCACGCGTCAGTACCGATCAGAGACAAGCCAACGAATTTCTGGAGCCAGTTTTCCATTAGCAGTCTTCAGTTAATCCCACTCTGTACGAACGTGAATCGCTCCTTCTTGTTTTAAACAAGCGGGGCGCTCACAAACAAACAGACAATCTGGCACTCGTGCGTTTGTGAGCACATCCAGTCCTCGAGCGAACTCCTCCTTCAAAGCGGCCACGGGGACATTTAAAATGTAAGCCGTCCTACGAGGCTGGAAGTAATCCACTGAGCTGCAGACGTCCGCATCTAGTGGGTCTCCATCTCCTCCTCCTCCTCCTCCTCCTCCCCTTTTCCAGTGTAGCCCTGCCCTGCCCCGCCTCGTTCGGAAAGGTAGGATGGGCTGGGAAGACACAGTCCACGTGGGGTGGCGATGGACAGGTGTCCTCCGGGAGAGGTGTCACCGAGGAAAGCGACGCGAATCGGTGTCCACCATTAAAGACGCTTTAGAATATAACTGATGCGAACTCAATAGTATCCAAAGCGATGTAAACGAATATTGAGACATACGTTGCATATATTTGGAATCACAACTATTATGAATTAATAAAGCAATACCGTATACTTAAGCTATTATAAAAAAGTGCTAAAAATGATATATTTGAAAGACAGAAATAACTTCAAATGAGCAATAGAAACTGCATTTAGAAAATAAAAGTTGTCACAAACATCATTAGAAAACAACTGTTTATATTAAACTAATACTGTGCAGGAAATCAAAGCTGTTAATTAAACAAGGGGTATTATTCTGATAGACGATAGCTATCTGTCTATCTATCTATATACTGGGAATAAAGCAAACTAACAAAAAAAGTATATGGCGACTTTCTTTATAATATTTTTAATTGTTTACCATAATAAGGAAACAATGTTGTAAAACTAAATGAAAAGATTATAACCGACCCTGCGAATAACGGGTTTATAATTTAAATGTGTAATTATCTATCTGTCGATTATATAGTGCCTTTATCTATCTATCTATTATATAGTGCCCTTCCTATCTATGTATAATTAAAAATTATGTGGAGTAGGAGAAGTGTAATGGGAGTAAATGGTGGTGATACAATGCTGTTTTTGTAATAATTACTTGATTTATGTGTGGAGTAGGAGAAGTGTAATGGTTAGTAGTCCATCCATCCATCCATTTTATAACCCGCTGAATCCGAATACAGGGTCACGGGGGTCTGCTGGAGTCAATCCCAGCCAACACAGGGCACAAGGCAGGAACCAATCCTGGGCAGGGTGCCAACCCACCGCAGGACACACACAAACACACCCACACACCAAGCACACACTAGGGTCAATTTAGAATCGCCAATCCACCTAACCTGCATGTCTTTGGATTGTGGGAGGAAACCGGAGCGCCCGGAGGAAACCCACGCAGACACGGGGAGAACATGCAAACTCCACGCAGGGAGGACCCGGGAAGCGAACCCGGGTCTCCTAACTGCAAGGCAGCAGCTACCACTGCGCCACCGTGCCGCCCATGGTTAGTAGTGGTTGAGTTAATTATGAATCGTTTCTTTCTTGTTAAAAATATAACCATCATTGATAATTATTTGCATTTATTTGTGGTGTAGGAGAAGTGTAATGGAAGTAATGGTCGTGTTTTTTATATTATTTATTTGACTTATGTGTGGTGTAGGAGGCGTGTACTGAGGTAAACTAATAAAAAAAAAATCTATATGTCTATCTCTATTTATCTGTCCTTTATAAAGCCCCTTTCATATGTATCTATATATTATATAGTGCCTTTGACATCTATTTTTATTTTTTATTTTGAAAACCCCTTCATTAAACAAAATAACAGTAAAATCAGTAAGCGTAAAAAGCATTTAAATATCAAATTAAATAAAAAAAATGAAGATCAGTTCAGGGTAAAAACATAGAAAATTTGCCATCAAACAAACACAACTGAGTGTTGAAGATTAGCCCTCATCAGTCCATAATTAGTCAACCCTTAATCATAGTGCACAGCATTCCCCGACACCCCATGCATTTATGTGTTCATTTCATTAATAAGTTCATAACATGCAAATTCAGTTTTTAATCTGTTTTTAACTAAGACCTTAAACATCAATAATATATCAGTAAGTAAAGAATGAATTTCTTTATTACATCTTGTTTAGCTACTTTAGCCTGCCTCTGCAAATATTTGCAGTTATACGGTTATTTTTGATTTTTCTATCTATCTATCTATCTATCTATAGTGCCTTCTCTCTCTCTCTGTCTGATGTTTACCCTTTAGTTCTTCAGAGCAATTTGAACTTTAGTTCCCAAAAGAACAATCCATATGAAGGTTCCAGAAAGAACCTTTATTTATTTAGATCCAGCTGATTTTGTAAATAACCATGAATCAATGATACAGACTTTTGAAATTCCAATTGGTTTTTAATTTTAGAAGAACTCTTACAGCATGCATATAGCATGTGACTTTGGCTAAGATAAGGTTTTCTTATAGTATCCAGGTATTCTATACATTAAAGATTTCTGTTTTGTCCACATACTGTATTACAAACCTTTTCAAAGCTCAAAGATCCAAGTTAATGGCAAAGAACAAATGTCAGAATTAAATGGTTCTTTGTTAATCAGTGCTTCAACACGAAACCACACAACCCATTGACAAGCCATTCATTTTACATCGAAGTTTTAACCAGAGCATCTGGAGGTCTGCCATGACGCAATATTACAGCCCCAAATGACACTAAAGGGGTAAAAACCCGAGCCTTCTTTTCCTGTTGTAGTTTTCATTGTGTGGTGTGGTTGCTGTGTGCTATCTCACACGTTAAAAGCCCCAGCTGCGGTGCAGTCAGGAACAAAACTGCCATTCTAGTCTGAAAACGAGCGCAGCCCGCGGAGCCGCTCCAGGTGCGCGGTGTGCGAGACGCTTACTCAGGTACGACGACAACGTGTTATTTTCTGTCCCGTTCAGGTGAATGCCCTTTTTGTATTATTCTGGTAGAAAAGTATGTTGCCCTGGGATAAATACATTAAAATGTACGTAGGTATTTGAAATAAAAAAAACACACACACAAAACAAGCTGCGTTAATATTTAAGATGTCAGAAGGAGATTTGAATCGGTAACCTGTGTGACAAGAATGGAATTAAACGAACAGCCTTAACTAAAATTAACCTTCTTGTGTTTATGGACGGGCATCCGATCGAGCCTGGCAGCTGCCAATGTGATAAGCGTTTGTAAGAAGTATCGCCTTCGGAGCACGTCCATGTTTCTTGTTTTTATTGAATGTTTTAGATACTCAACATGCAGATGTAACACATAATATCTGATCTGTGATCCTTCAAGTGGGGAAGTGCGCCTGTGCCGGATATTAAACGGATATACGCCAGATTTTCAGAAAACTGCTCTCTTTTGAAACTCTAAAATGATTCACCACTTTTTTTTTGCTAAACAAATAAGCATTAAGAGAAAAGATATCAAATTCTTTGACATCTTCCTCCAGAATAACAAGAGGCTAAGTGCACAATCGTTACTTTATTACGCTCTTCTCTCTCTCTCTGTGTCTACTTGCAGATGTGGATGTTTGTTCTCCAACACAGTTGACATTGTTTGCCATCTTTAACATTTACCAGCCTGCAGCTCACGTTTAACTCTTTGTGCTTTCAGTCTCCAGATGCCATAAATGAGCTAAGCCGAGCCATCCATACCAGTGGTCAGATGAGAGATCTCTACCAAATGTCCTTCGCTTTGCTTGTTTTTGTTGTTGACAAGCATTCATCACAGGCACTTGCAAATGGAACTTTTCAGATTTTTTTCTTTGCACTTGCAGATGGAGCTTTACAGATTTTTGTCTCAACTAAAAGTGTGCAATGGACGTTCACCCTTAAAGTTAAACGGTACCAAAGCGGTTCTTCAGAGCAGTGTCATAGAAGGAACCATTTTTTGATCCCTAAAGAACCATCCGTATGAAGATTCCAGGAAGAAACCTTATTTATTTAGATCTGTGACATCCAGGCTCCATAATCAGAATTAAATTTTTTTTAAGGAATTGTTCCATAAGGATTCCCAGTGAACAGCCATTTTATAACCGTTACTTTTCCTTGTTATATATAAATAGTGCTTCTTTATATGGATCTTTACTGGGTTGTGTAGTTTAGAGCCTTTGATTGACAAAGAATCATTTCATATTCTGAGAAATGTTCTTTGCATATGAACTTGGTTTTTGTGCTTTGAAAAACTTCCTAATATATGTAGAATAACCCTGAAAATTTGTAATGTAATTAGCAGGACACTACCAGATTAATGGATTTAGCCTGTTATTGTATGCAGAAAGAATCCTTTTGAAATCATGAGCCGTTGGTATTTCGCTAATCTCATGGTTACTCTGTTACAGATCTAAATAAATAAAGGTTCTTTCTGAAACCTTCATGAGGATGTGTCTTTTGTGAACCAAAAATGGTTCCCTTGTGGAATCACTCTGAAGAACCACTCTGGCATCTTTATTTTTAAGAGTATATTTGGACATGAGTCATATTGTGTTTTATGTTAATAGTGAATCGAGGTCTGAAATGTGAAACAGGGTTAGGCATATACCTTTAAGTATACTGACGCTTAACCACTCACCTGCTTGTCGGACATTGAGTACAGGCCTTGGTAGGTGGGCAGGAAGCTCTGGTCAAGAAAATCTAAAAAGAAGATCGATCTGTTCTTAACTTAATTTTTCTTTTTGTAAAAACTCGATTGCTTTGTATGGATTGTAATAAAATTAATAAAAAAAAAAAAAAAAAGAATTTGACCTGAAGGGAAAAGGGGATGCCATTAGTGAATGTGTTTACTTGGGGTGGTACCAAAAAATCCAAGCAATCAGGACTGGATTACCATTAAGCAAAATAAGCACATGCTTAAGGCCTCAATGGAAGGGATGGGGGGTTCGGGGGGAATTTGGGGGCACCACAAAAATTTTTCATTGCCTGATTTGCCATAGGGTATATGGTGCAAAACTGAAAATGGTGCAGCTCAACCAGATTCCAAAAAAGGAGCTGCCACATTAAATGAAAAAATACACACACAAGTATAGATATATATATATATATACAAACCGGATTCCAAAAAAGTTAGGACACTAAACAAATTGTGAATAAAAACTGAATGCAATGATGTGGAGATGGCAAATGTCAATATTTTATTTGTAATAGAACGTAGATGACAGATCAAATGTTTAATCCGAGTAAATGTATCATATTAAAGGAAAAATATGTTGATTCAAAATTTCACGGTGTCAACAAATCCCAAAAAAGTTGGGACAAGTAGCAATAAGAGGCTGGAAAAAGTAAATTTGAGCATAACGAAGAGCTGGAAGACCAATAAACACTAATTAGGTCAATTGGCAACATGATTGGGTATAAAAAGAGCTTCTCAGAGTGGCAGTGTCTCTCAGAAGCCAAGATGGGTAGAGGATCACCAATTCCCACAATGTTGTGCAGAAAGATAGTGGAGCAATATCAGAAAGGTGTTACCCAGCGAAAAATTGCAAAGACTTTGCATCTATCATCATCAACTGTGCATAACATCATCCGAAGATTCAGAGAATCTGGAACAATCTCTGTGCGTAAGGGTCAAGGCCGTAAAACCATACTGGATGCCCGTGATCTCCGGGCCCTTAAACGACACTGCACCACAAACAGGAATGCTACTGTAAAGAAAATCACAGAATGGGCTCAGGAATACTTCCAGAAACCATTGTCAGTGAACACAATCCACCGTGCCATCCGCCGTTGCCAGCTGAAACTCTACAGTGCAAAGAAGAAGCCATTTCTAAGCAAGATCCACAAGCTCAGGCGTTGTCACTGGGCCAGGGATCATTTAAAATGGAGTGTGGCAAAATGGAAGACTGTTCTGTGGTCAGACGAGTCACGATTCGAAGTTCTTTTTGGAAATCTGGGACGCCATGTCATCCGGACCAAAGAGGACAAGGACAACCCAAGTTGTTATCAACGCTCAGTTCAGAAGCCTGCATGGTATGGGGTTGCATGAGTGCATGTGGCATGGGCAGCTTGCATGTCTGGAAAGGCACCATCAATGCAGAAAAATATATTCAGGTTCTAGAACAACATATGCTCCCATCCAGACGGCATCTCTTTCGGGGAAGACCCTGCATTTTTCAACAAGATAATGCCAGACCACATTCTGCATCAATCACAACATCATGGCTGCGTAGGAGAAGGATCCGGGTACTGAAATGGCCAGTCTGCAGTCCAGATCTTTCACCTATAGAGAACATTTGGTGCATCATAAAGAGGAAGGTGCGACAAAGAAGGCCCAAGATGATTGAACAGTTAGAGCATTCCTATTTCTAAACTTGAGAAACTGGTCTCCTCGGTCCCCAGACGTCTGTTGAGTGTTGTAAGAAGAAGGGGAGATGCCACACAGTGGTGAAAATGGCCTTGTCCCAACTTTTTTGGGATTTGTTGACACCATGAAATTCTGAATCAACATATTTTTCCCTTAAAATTATACATTTTCTCAGTTTAAACTTTTGTTCCGTGATCTATTCTGAATAAAATATTAGAAGTTGGCACCTCCACATCATTGCATTCAGTTTTTATTCACGATTTGTATAGTGTCCCAACTTTTTTGGAATCCGGTTTGTATATATATATACGTGTTACGTGGTGGGTCAAGTGCAGATTCGATATTGGCCGCGACCTGGCAACCGGTTCGGACCCCAGTGAAGTGACAGTCACTGCGACACTTTTTCCTCAAATGATTGAATTTAACAACGGCTATGCCCCTCCCACAGATTTAAACCGTCAACTGTTTTTATTTTCAGGAGCTTAAATGCTCGCCCATAGAACGACTCGTTATGTCTTTTTCTTCTAACTGGGTGTGTTGAACACCCGAGGCAGCATGGCCCTGGGTCATACAAAATGTAATCATTATAAACAGTTGTAAGACACTGGAATGTGTCTAATCGCTCCAGAGGGGTATTGTTTAAGCGTCATCGTTTTTGGGGTCTTTGGGCGCTCAGTTCTTCGTGGACGGCATGCAGTCAGACGGAGTACTAAAAGCTGCAGCCGTATCACAGCGTCATCTTCGCCGTGTTTTTAGCATGTTGTGGATAAGCTGGTTTGGATGGATGTTTCTCAGTCTACCCGTCACGAGTGTCTCCAGGTTTGTGTATGATGGCGACACGGCTGTGGTTTTCTGGTCAAGTCGTGCCATCTTCGTATGTGTGTGTGTGTTTTTTTTTTTCATCCTGGTATTAATTCCACTTCTCCTAACACCATCATACCCAAAAAACCCCGCGAGACGCTCTCGATCAGAGTGAATGTCCTTGGTGCCCGTGGGATGACCGAGCGTCCAGTCCAAGATTGTCTCGTGAATAGGCTTTGAACCCAACGACATCAAAAGCAGGATTGACCGGTGGTTCTGATGCTATTTATATAAATCGCATACGGGATTGCACGAAATCGAACAAAAAATATTTTGCAAAATGGAAATTTTGTTCCTCACAGCACCGCAATTGTCGGATTTGCGCATGGCTTTTGTTATGTGAGTCACACAATGAAAACTACAGTACAAGAGAACAAAAAGACTCGGGTTTTGCCCCTTAGCGTTATTTACTGTTGCGGTGTAATATCATTGTGTCTATAGGCGTAAGGGGGAGCCAGCTCCCACCTCCAACAACGGATTCGTAATATTACTAAAATACATTTTCAATAAAGGGCATTTTTTCTCAAAAGTCACAGCTAATTATAATCAATGAACACGACCATTCAATGCATCGTTCCTAAGCAATTCTTTTTTGCACGCCATCTAACCTTAAAAACAGTTTCAGATTTAGCTTGACAGGAGGTCAACTTGTATATTTTCCTCGTTTTGCACGTCAGGTCGCCACTCCTCTCAGTAAAATAGGTTGATTTGTTTCGAACCTTTTTTTGTAAAACTTGAGTTATTTCTATGGAATGCTATTTTATTTTTAATAAAATCAATAAAATAAAAAAGGTCTTCAAGCAGTCAGTTAAAGCGACCGCAAAGTCCCACGCTCGTGTCCGCGCCTTAAGCTTCAATGTCCTGCTTGTACAAACAGCGCTGCGACAGTCTGAGCAAACTTCAGTGTCACAATCACACACTCACCTCGTGACAAAATATTTCATAAACAAAAATATCTCTTTGATAAAGTAAAAAATGAAATATGCTCCAACTTTATATCAATCCATTCATTTTCTAAACCCATTTATTAAAAAAAAGGACGCACGGAAGCGCGAGCTGAAAACCCAGCAAGTATCCGGTGTAAGGCAGGAACAATTCATGGACTGGGCGCCAGTTCATCGTAGGGCCAACACACACACACACACACATCGGGGGCAATTCAGTATCGACAACCCATGAACCCTGTATGTCTTTCAAAACACTTAGGACACCTGGAAATTACATTTTTAACGTGTTTAAAAATGTGTTTACAAGAGGACAAAAAAAAAAAAAAAATGAACATTGTTAATAGAGCTTGCACTTTTTCATAAACGTTTTAAAGGTGTTAATGTAAGATAGATTTAGTTTACATTTTAATTTTATATTACACAGTTTACGCTGTGTGACTTGGGATATGATGTCAACAGGTATCAGTAGAACTGAGAATCTAAAAAAGATATTATTATTTTTTATGGTTCGCCCATGATTAACACACACTGTTTAGGAACTCGACGGATAGGCGCAGGCTCCTAAAATGACTGCTTCTGAAATGCCACTTTACTGGGTGGTGCGGTTCCTTGCAGAACCAGGAGCATTTCATTCTTGTAAATGTTCTTTTCATATGAATTAGATTCTTTTGGCTTTACAAAAGTTCTTAGTGGACAAAACAGAAAAGATCTTTGATAGAGTAGGCTGCCAGGATACTAATTTTCCAGAAAACCTGAACTTAGCCTGTGTGGTTGTATGCAATAAAAATGATTTTAAAAACCAGGCAGCCATTGGTATTTCACCAATCTGATATGATAATCGTTGTTATTTATGGAGCCTGTTATGGATTCAAATAAAATAATCTTTCTGGAAGTTTCGTGTGGGTGAATTTTTGGGATCAAGCGGTGGTTCCCCTATGGCATCTCTCATGAAGAACCACTTTGGCACCTTTATTTTTAAGGGTGTATATGGTTTATCTCCATTGGATGATGTTGCTTTGACCATCTAAGTCTCATAACTTGCTCAATGCTATAGGTCCACCACTGACTTAATAAGCTATTCCGGGGGACATTGTAAAAAAAAAAAATCCCTTTACCTGATTCCAAACACTATGGCACACAGAGTGTATACCCATTAAAGCTAAAACCATCTTGGTGTAATTCTGCTTACACACCAGAAAGTCAGTGAGGTGGCAGTGATCTTCCTCTAATAAATGACCATATTCTCTAGGGCAGTGGCCCAGTGGATAGCAGTGCTGCCTCACAGCTCAGGCACCCGGCATTGAAAGCTCAGCCCAGACCAAACCCACATGAAGTCTGCAGGTTCTCCCCACTTCCTTTTCAGGTGTGTGTGTTGAATTAATTGATGAAAACTAAATTGGACTCTCATCAGCGTTATGGATACACATGCCCTGCAGTGCTTTAAAAGCCCATTTGGTTCCTGTCTTGATCCTGATTTACTCCCACATCCTAAAGGTGTGCAGGTTAGGCTAAATGATGACGACCCTAAAGAGTGCAGTGACTGTGGGCGAGTGTACCCTGCAATGTAGTGGCGTCCCATCCAAGGATCGGCCCAGATTTGTGCCTGATTCTGCCTGCATGAGCTAAGCAACCCTCTTTTGGAATAAACTTATTCAGAAATTGAATAAATCAACACTACATGCTTGTAGGATTTAACTGAATTCTTGTTTTTCCCTGAAACAGACGGGAGCAGTATCTCATAAAACTCTCAAAAACACCAATGGAGCCTCCATTTTTGAGTGAATGCGTGCCTAAGCCTGCTTCCTCAGCACGAGACTGGTGGCCAGTCCAGTGTTAGATCTTACAGAGATGCCAAAGTGGCACCATGCCCAATGTTAACTCCTATATGGAGACACTGTTTCCACTTTTAGTGCAGATTGAACACTGGTGATTTCCTATGGCCAGAAAGACACCCTGTTTCCCTGATGACCCTGTAAACAAAGAAGTTAGAAATGTACAGATGGACTATATTTGGGAAATGTCATCTGTTTTCAGACATGGAGAAAGTTGTAACTTTTGTTTACTTACTTCATCAAAGAGGCAGAAACCTATAAAGTATCGGTTTACTTTTAATCTTGTTTTTTGTTGAAATGGTGTGATCTGGTGGCCCAGCTGCTAGCGTCCATGCCGCAAATCTTCTGGGGCACAGGTTGGGGATAGAAAAAGGGGGTGGATGTTGTTTACTTCACAGCTTATGAAGGACTAAACGTATTTTCCTGATTGAGAAGGATTAGTGACGCATTTCCTGTGTTCTGCATTAATAAAACAGGGAATTATATGCAGTACTGAATCAATCCATAAATGCACAGGGAGAACATGCAAACCCTAAGCAGACCCTAGCACCATGAGGCAGAAATGACAGTTGTGTGCAAGGCTAAAATATCTGTGCTAATTTTTGTAAACTTTAACCTGATTAAACTTTTGTTCAGTCCTTGTCACTTGATTGAATGTTATGTGTGTGGCTAACATCTTCCTGTTCAAAACAATCATGAGCATAATAATAACTTGGTGGGAATAATCTTCCATAGTTTTTGAAATTCAGCGTGTTCTATTTGAGATATCTTCATGAAACCTTAAATTTAAGGCGAAATTTCCTTGAAGATTAAGTGTTGGAAGCTGACTTGTTTCATGCAGACAGTCATAAGTGCACAGCATTTTATGTGAATGCACCTAAAAAGGCCCATTCATGCAATGAATAACAGAGGGCATGCAGCAATTTTGAATAAGGAATATTACCAGAATCATAACTACCTCATAGCTCCAGGTACATTAGCCGAATTCCCGATTCATCATTTCCACGTGCAGTCTGCAAGATCTCTCATGTTGGCTGGGCTTTCACCATTGGAGCCGCTGTGAGTAACTAAATGCTAAATGGACTGATGTGCTTTCCAGGGCCATCTTAACATATGGGCACAATGGGTACTGGCTGGAGGCCCCTTGAGCATTGACCGCCATGATGTTTCAGGTGCCTATGTATGTTTCTGTTTTGCTATCAAAATAGGGGCCCCAGCACATTACTTTGCCCGGGGGGGCTTTGGCTTTTAAGAAGACCCTGGCACTGCCGTCCACAGTTAGTTTCAGCTTTTTGCCCCAGACAGACGCCCTCCCCACTTTGTTGCATGAAAAGTGGAATTAGGAAAAAAAAAAAACATAGAAAAATGAATCTGAAACTATAGTTTTAAAAATACTGGTTTTTTAATTACATTCCTAAATTGTGTGACTCCTTGTAGAAGAAGTGCTTGACCACAAAATGTCATTCCAAGAAGGGTTTTTCTGCACATAAAGTTGATTCTTTGAGTTTTGAAAAGGTTCCTAACATGAACTAAGTGAACATATTTAATGTATAGTAGGCTACCTAATAGGATAGGGGCAGATTAAGAAAATCTGACGTTAGCCTGTGTTAACGAATGCAGCCATAGTCCTTTTAAAATCAGGAACTCCTTGGTATTTCACAAATCTGTCATCGCCTATTCATGGCTATTTATTGAACCCAGAGCCGGTTTAATCCAACAGGTTTCAAAGCGTCCGCAGTCATCTAAGGCATGGCATGATGGTACTGAGTGGGCAATGTTAGCCACTAAAGCAGAGGTGTCCAACTCCGGTCCTGGAGGGCCACAGTGGCTGCAGGTTTTCATTCTAGCCATCTTCTTAATTAGTGACCAGTGACTTTTGCCTTAGTTTTATTTAATTTGGCCCAGGCCCCTTAGTTGTTTGTTTTTCCTTAATTAGCAGCCAAACAACGAGAGGCAAAACAAGCTGCCACATGACCAGCTCACCTGTGCCTGTCACCCAACATTTGAAACTAATGATGGGTGAAGCTCTCAGTAAGGCTGATCTCAGGTCACCATAACAATTTGACAATGTTCTTAGAAAATGAGCAGTTTTCGAAATGTCTGCTGTAGCAAAATGAGAGTAGCAATCAGCCATGAATTAAAGGACGGGTTTAATTAATAAGAATTGGATTCACGTTAATGAACTGGTTGGAGTTTGAAGCCGCAATTTAGCTGGTCATCTGCCGACTCCTTTCATGTCTCATTTCTGTTTGGCTGCCATTTAATGAAAAAAAAGAATGAATTCATAGGCCTGAATCATTAAAAACAAAGCTATTAAAATGAAGGGAAAAGAAGTTAATTAGCAGTGAAAACTGATCAGTGATTAGGAAGAGGTTAGAATGAAAACCTGCAGACACCCAGCCCTAAAGTAAAGTGCGCACGCTCTGTAAAGTCCGTGGTATTTACACAAAGGGGCGCCGTTTGTGCCACCCAATAATACCAACTACATGCTGTGGAGAACGAGGGGCGACGTCCATTCACCCCGTATGAGCTTCGACTGGCGCTGATTGAACTTATTTCGGATCGAAATAAATAGAGGATCTTTGTGGAACTTTTCATGAGGATTGCTCATTTGGGAACCAAAACTAGTTCTCCTATGGCATCACTCTGAAGAACCACGTTAGCACTTTTACTTTTAAAAGTGTACACCTCATGTTGCTGTATAAAATGCGATCAACCACAGCGTCTGTATTCTGCGCCAATGCACTGAGGGCTTACCTATACGACGATTCAAATGGTCTTTAATCAAGTGGGAGAAAGTCGGAGTAACTAGAGAGAAGCCTCGAGAGCAAAGGAGAACGAATAAAGCGCACACAGAAACTGAATCGGACCAAAGATGCCGCCTGCCCCGAGGTCGCGCTGCTCCAGCGTACCGCCCTCTAAATTTCGCGACCCGTACAGCCTCCGTGCCTGTGAAGGATGCAGCAAAAGGTTAAGTAACAGCAGCATCTGGTCAGTGTTTTTCTTCGACACGATCTTGAATGTAATACAATGCTTTGGAAACAAGTCCACGATTCTCATTTGTCTTCCAGTGGGTGTCGCCTTGCACTGCCGTGTCTGTTAGCATCTCAGTTCCTAGGTTTCAAACATTACCTGCGGAAACAGCAACTTTAGTCTAGACCGCATTTGTACAACCTTGTGCAAGCATGGCATGTCAGATGTAAGGTTCTGGACAGCGTCTGAGGCGGAGTGTGTTTGAAACAAACAGCTATTGTAATCGCAGTGGATAGTTTAGATTTATTGGATCGTTTTAGAAATGTTCACATTTTTATTATAGTCCTAGACATCAGATTTTGTCACTTATGATTTTCCATCCCACACTACAAATACGATACTAAAAAGACAATTGTAATTCGCCCATACATCCATCATCAGAACCTCATAATCCAGTTCAGGATCTTATATTGGCAGCACCGGGCGCCAGCAAGAAGCAACCGGGTGCCAGGCCAACTAACACACACTCATGTACACCTGGCCAGGTCTGAGTCAGCAGTGAATTGAACACGTCAGTCTTTGGAATGTCAGGAGAAACCAAAATGCCCAAAGGAAAAACCCACACAGACTCGGGAGGAACGTGCCAGCTTCAGAAGTCCAACCCACTGTATGCGCGAGTGTGCCTCCTTACCTGGAAAATCACATTCGTAGCTTTCAATGTCAGGAGTCATTTTTTAAATTTCAGCCAGTTAATCATTTGTTCGTCAGCTGCAGACACTGCCACGAGGCAGCCAATTATTACCATCTGCTTGACTTCTTTTGGCACTTAATTTGTTTTAAATTACTTAAGTCTGACACAACCGGTCTTCATTGAGAATTACAAGAGTGTGTTCTTCAAGTGTACAGCGATGAGCGAGCCGCTTTACCGGTATCTTTTAACTTATAATCTATAAAATTGTTATTGGGTACGTAAGGCGCTTCACAGTATCATGTCCCCAAGCAGCTAAAGGGAAATTACAAAAAAAAAAACAGAAAGCACGAAGCGCCCCCATCCGCAATCTTCTTTAACAATCGGAGCGATGATGAAGGTAAATAGCGGCGCCCCAATTCAGCATTAGGATCCCCAACATTCTCAAATCTATTGAACCCCAATTTAGAGTCGCGATGGCAGATGCCTACTCTGGTAGCAATGGCAGCACACGGCCGTGGCGGTGAGGTTCACTCACGCAATGACCCGCAAAAGGGGCCAATTTAGAACTGCAATTGAAGCAGGAAATCAATGCAAATTCTTAACAAATGCTGGCAGATTCACTTGCAAGATCTTCCGTCTGCCCTGTGAAAAATGTAGAGAAGTTACCCAGTCTCATGACAAGAAAAGGTTATTGTTTGAAAGGGAAATGTCTCCACGAAAACATCTTTCTTCTTCATGACTAATGTGTTGTCTGCCCCGAAGACTTGTACTAATAGACGTGTGCGGCTACCTGATTGTGCTGTGTTTAAAATATTTTACTTAAACAAATTATTAGTAATAAAAGGTTCCGGACAGTTTGTTACAGCGGTTATGCTCTGTTAAGTGGCCCGATTATTGGCACGTGCGCAAACGCCTATGCGCAGTACACTGGCGCTCTATTCGCGACTGGCTCCTGCACTGCGCCTGTTGCTGTAGGAACAGGCTCCGCCCCTACGGCAGTCAATTAGATTATCGCCTGTATCAACATCCTTACATTGATTACCCATATTCTTTAGAGACGAGTTTAAAATACTATTAATTGTTTTGTGTGTTTTTTACATTTTGGAGCATCTATCCCCATATTCTCTCAATCGTAATCTTAGATTTTCTAATAATGGTGCCTATCACTTCATGAGCGAAGTTAAAAGATGTGGCGAGGCAGTCTTTTGTTGATATGCACTAAAAATCGGGAATACTTTGCTGTTAGAGAGATATGCTAGGCTAATATTGTGGAACATTAAAAAACTACATTTTTTATTTGGCTTTCTCATAGCTGCATTTTAGTTCTACTTTTAATAAATTATAAATGCTTAGAACTAGATACTTCATGGATTTGAAATTACAATTGACGTATTTTCTCTGCTTTCTGTTCTATTTTGCTTTTTATCAAAGCACTGTGCAGCTGCCTGTGATGTTGGAGCATAAGCGGACTCACCAACTGTTGATGAGACTCACTACATCAGATCTTCAAGGATGAAGCTTAAAAAAAACATTAAGGAATGACGTAAGTACATTTATGTTAGGTATTATGGCCAGTGGCGGCTGAGCGGTCTTTTCCCTTTGGAACCCCTTCGAATTATGTTTTATTCTCCACGTCTCACCCGGGAGTTCTTTTTTATTTTTTCTGTCCTCCTGGCCATCTGACCATAGCATCAAACTTATCATTAGCTACTTAAAAAACTCATCTACAAATAAGGAGTCTGCTTTTTCTATTACTGTACTTGTATGCCTACAATATCTGAAGTAATCTGTAGAAATGACAGACACATAGCAACTGGTTGGAAACACAGACATGTGTCCTTTTATTAAGGTTGGATGATGATGATGATGGACCTAACTTAATATCAATTTCATAAGTGAATTATAACATTGAACAAGTTTTTAATTTATATAAATTAAATGGTAATACCTTCTGCCACTCTTTTGAATACTGTGGCCTAATTTTATGTTGTTAATCTGTTTTGCACATTTAAGACCTCGTCTCAACCCTCAGATTTTGTCGTCTGTAAGTGTTTTCCTCAATTACATAAAAACAACTGATCCAATTTTCATAGAAGTTTGAATATAGGTTGCCATTGCTCCAAGTGAAAATACAGGCTAGATGGTATTTCAAACATTTCACAAAGGAGTGAAGTTGTAAGTGGGGTTATGGTGGTTAACTGAAAAATGGCTAAGTTGATCTTGATTACTTTTTGCATGCATAGGTAAGCTGAACCAACTTAAAATCCAGGCAACATGGTGTGTTCAAAAACATCATCTGGAAGGGTGATTGCAATGTTGGAGGCAAAAAAAAGCATCACTCCAAAACAGCTCAGTTGAGTTTCCTGAAATTTTGCATGGAGATTTCTGTTAAGACAACACAAAATGTGGACTTTAATTGAGAAGCAGTGTTGTAATTATGGGGGTACCAAAACAAACTTGCTTTATTATAGCAAAATGGTTTCGCTGATGGTAAAGTATTTTGCTTATTCTTTAGGTTTTGACGACCTTACAGTGAAAGTGAACATGCCATGTCAGTGATTCAATGAAAATGATGGCAGTTTTGGTATGGTGTGATGATGGATCAACACAAAAATCCTGCATCACTCTCTTTACTTTCACAAAAGTTTTTATTTACATTATTGTTTGTGTAATTTAAACTACTATATAGGCTTCATGGAGATTCCAGAATTTCATTGTGGAATCACAATGGGAGAACTATCGTCCCAAAAAAACACATTACTGCAAAACAGCTGAGTGGATAGTCATTAAACTTTGGGTGTATATTGTAGTTAACTGAAATTATTGTGTAACAGATTCTGGGGCTTCAAAAGTTTCTATCTATTCATTAATCCACAATAAATCAGGAAGTACAAAGACATAGCATTCAAGAAGTTCAAACCTGCAAGAAGTTAGTGCAATTATAGAATCGAATCCCACACAT
Source organism: Polypterus senegalus (assembly GCF_016835505.1). Classification (NCBI taxonomy): domain Eukaryota; kingdom Metazoa; phylum Chordata; class Cladistia; order Polypteriformes; family Polypteridae; genus Polypterus; species Polypterus senegalus. The sequence continues at coordinate 35,260,141 of NC_053170.1, read as the reverse complement.
AAAGACCAAATTCTCAACTTGGGTGAGCAGAGCCATTGATCGTTACCAGAGAGGTAGAGTTGATGACAGACAGTAATGATTCAACATTTCAAAGCTATGTAAGTATATTTTTTCCCTTAACTGATTATGCAAATACAGGTATATCCTACCAATGCCAGGCCCCTCCACTAGTAATTAATAAAGAAGAGCCAATAAGCTGGCACTGACTAGTTCAGTGGATTGTGCGCCACAGGGATGCCAGTTCAGTCATTACCTCTCACTTCCTTCACCATCTTTTCCTCCGTTGGTAAGAAATACATCTGTTCTTATTTTGTAAGTCGCCTTTGGGTAAAGCTCGTGCCAATGATAATACTGATAATACTGATAATGACTTAAAATATTCAAGATCTATCACAACTAGTTCATTATGCTTGCTAAGATTATCATTACTTCATTTTTGTTTTAAAAAAATCATTATAATGTATGTGAAATGCCATACTTTCAGGATTCATCTTTTTAGGGTATTTCTACTTTTTATAGACATAAATAGAATACGATAAGTTTAAAGAAAAAGTGCACATCTTTAGGATATACACTATGTAATTACAAACTGTCAGTCACTCCTTATTTTAAAATGATTTAATCTCATTTATCAGACACTTTCTTCATGAAGGAGACTGCCTCTCACACAGGTATCATGAGACCACTAATCTCCTTTTCTGGGTCCTTAATGGTTTCCATCTCGTTTAACGTAGGCAAAGGGCTCTTTATATAAAACAATGCTCTAAACATGGCTTGTCCATTTCCGAGAGTGAGCGTGTAGACTTTGGGATTCTATTTTTGCCCCATGAAAGGCTGTCAATGTTTGAGTAACAATGAAGCCTGTCTCGGGGTCTTATCTCGACTGCAGGAAGCCATGTCATGGACTCAGCGGGGAGTGCCTTTGCTCCAAGCCCCTTTTTAATGTCCTTAGTCTGAATGCCTGCCTCCCCCTTTCCTGCTGTGTTTTTTTTTTTTTTTCTGGATGCTGAGACAGGAGTGCTATGTCACTCTTTTAAGTTATTTGCTGTTTTCTCCTCCCGTCTTATGTGTGGGAATGAGGCTGTGCATGTGAGTGGGTCCTGCAGGCAACTGGGACCCTGTTTAGTGACATTTCCTGCCTTGAACCGAGTGTTATTGGGACAGGCTCGGGTCACCTGGATTAAGTGCGTGTGATAATGAGATAAGATGGGACAGCACAGAGAACAGAAGTGTAAGATTATGTAAGTGCCCTGGGCCTGTTCACAGTGAAGAGTGTCATTAAAGAATAAAGTTTACTAACAGCATATCTTGTGCCTTCAGAAGGAACTTTATCCCTTATCCAACAACATTCAATATCTCCAGTAAAAGCAAAAATAGGATTTTAGAGTTTTTTGAAAATGTATTCAAAATAAAAAAACTAAAATATGCCACTGACACTAGTATTTGGACCTTTTACTCAGTGCTTTGTTGAAGCCCCTTTGGCAGCGTTTACCATATGGAGTCTGCTTGGTTACGACACAACAAGTTTCCCACAGCTGGATATGAAGATTTTCTTCCATTTGTCTCTGTAGACCCTTTCAAGCTCTGTCATGGTAGATGGAAACCATCAGTGGACAGCTATTTACAGGTCTCTCCAGAGATGTCTGATTGAGTTCAAATATGGACTGTGGCTGGGCCAACATTCCCTGAGCTGCCCCTAAGCTACTCCTGGCTTGTGTTTGCTTTGTGCTTAGGGGTTTTGTCCTGCTTGAAGGTGAATGTTTGGCTCAGTTTGAGGTCCAAAGTACTCTGGAGTCTCCCAGCCCCTGCCTCCACCATTTTCCACCATTGGAATGGTATTGAGCAGGTGATGAGCAGCGCCTGGTTACCTCCAGACATGACACTTAGTACTAAGGCCAAACAATTTAATCTTGGTTTCAACAGACCAAAGAATCGTGTTTCTCATAGCCTGAGCATCCTTTTGTTGCCATTTTAAAAACACCAAGCAGGCTTTCATTTGTTGTCTGTCCACTTTGCCATAAAGCCCAGATTAGTGGAGTGTTAACATGATGGTTGTCTTCCTAGAAGTTTCTCCGGTCTTCACACAGGTTCTCTGGAGCTCAGCTGGAGTAACCTCTGTTACTAAAACACTTTACTCCCGATTGTACAGTATGGCTGAGTTGTGCTTATTCCTAACTTCTTCAAAGCCTCAATGCTGTTGAAAGTTTTATGTAGCTGTCCCCAGGTCAGTGTCTTGACACAATTCTGTCTCTAAGCTCTGCAGGCAGGCAGGTTTGGTTCTGACAAACATCATCAACCATGGCACCTCATTTCGACAGGTGTGTGCCTTTACTAAACCTGTGCATTCAATTGAATTTACCACAGATATGGAAACAGCTCAATGATGATCAATGGAATGGGAAGCGTATGAGCCACAAGTGTCATAGCAAAGGGACTGAATACTAGTATCAATGTTGTATTTCAGTTTATTATTTTTTATTGATTTAGAAAAATTCCTAAAATCCTCTTTTTTGCTTTGTCATTCTGGAGTATTGAGTGGTGTTTGATGAGGGAAAAATTAATTTAAGTGATTTTAGCGAAAGGCTGCAACAAAAGAACATGTTAAAATGTGAAGGGGTCTGAATACTTTCTGAGGGCACCATTGATGTGATCCCAATGTGCAGCATTATGAGGTGCCATTACAATTTACCTCTTCTGGTAAACTTTTCCAATACAAGAAATGTGTCAATTCTACAGACATAAAATGTACCCTGGGTGATTAGTGCTGCTGCTGCTGCCTCACAGCTCCAGGGTCCTGGGTTTGAATCCCGGCCTGTGATAAGTTCTCCCTGTCTCTGTATTAATTCACCTCCACATTCTCCAGTTTGTTTCCGTGTGCCATAGACGTATTTGCTAATTGGCTACTTTTTAGGCCATGTCACATTAGACTACTTCTGTTGTAGATTTTCAGGATAATGTTAGGGAGTCAGAGTCAGTCATGTAGTGTGATATACCCAGTGATTCATTCCAACTGGCAACTTGCCCCAACAAAATCAAACTGGCTTTGTCTTAAGACGTAGTGGTGGCTTCTGTGAGAGCTGACAACCAATGTGCACCCAGCCAGAAGTACAATGGGTATAATGCAGTGACAAGGAATAAGGAATGCAGGTTTTTTGGACCCTGCTAATAGAAGAGAGGCTCATCTGCTTGATGTCTTATGTTTTATGTGCCTGATTGCGGCTGAACTCTGTGTACTTGTCAAACACTTGCACGACCACCGGCTCCATCAGGCAGCATGTTACTGGCTGTTAGGAAAAGCTTGTTACACTTTGAAATGTGAACATAAACAGAGAAGTCTTTATCCATCCATCCATCCATTTTCTAACCCGCTGAATCCGAACACAGGGTCACGGGGGTCTGCTGGAGCCAATCCCAGCCAACACAGGGCACAAGGCAGGAACCAATCCCGAACAGGGTGCCAACCCACCACAGGGCGCACACACACACATACACACACTAGGGCCAATTTAGAATCGCCAGTCCACCTAACCTGCATGTCTTTGGATTGTGGGAGGAAACCGGAGCACCCGGAGGAAACCCACGCTGACACGGGGAGAACATGCAAACTCCACGCAGGGAGGACCCGGGAAGCGAACCTGGGTCTCCTAACTGCGAGGCAGCAGCGCTACCACTGCGCCACCGTGCCGCCCTGAGAAGTCTTTATGCTGCCATCTATGTTGGAGATCCTAGCATATTCATGCTCAGGTGACAACATCACCTGCTGCAGTCATCAAATATGACATATCCCTCTTGAATAGATGTGACATCAGTTTTAGTTGACGCCATAGAAGTGAGGGTGGATGTGTGAGTGAGTTTGCCCCATGTAGGGTAGGGTCCTAGCTGGTGCCCAGATGCTGCTCTAGTTAGGCCCCAGTAAATCTCAGTTAATTTTTAGAATTTATTTCCACCTTGAGGCAGCATCAGTATATCGGTAGACATTTTTATTCTAAGTAGCTTTAGTCGGAATATTGCTGCCATCCTGGCCATGCCCCCATTTTCATGTCCCACGTATAGTGTCTAACACTAGTAATGATGATCTCTCTGAATACTCCCCATCAGTTTGTCTTTCCACAATCCTTTGGCCTTTCATTTGACTTTTTTTTACATCTTGCATGCTTGCCTCCTCTTTTTGCTTGACCGCTCTTGCATAAGACTTCCAGTTTTTGGATTTGTTTTCAATATGGATTACCAGTTACACTAACATGACATTTTTGGACCAAAAGCAGAGTACACATGGAGAAAAAGCAAATTCTTAATCAGACAGTAACATGCCGGCAGCAGATCCCTGGATCCAGCACTGTGCCTCCTTTATTTTGTAATGGTTGGAATTCAGGACATTTCAGTAGGATTCACTAACACAGTGTGCCATTAGAGACTCTACTGGAGTCAATCACGTTAATACTTGAGTCCAGTTGATTTTTTATTGAATTACAGCTATCAAGAAGAAGTTCAAAAAAAAATTTCTTGACTTTTTGACCACCCTGAATAAGAGAGAAGTGTCTTTATTTCGATTAGAGAGGAGAGGAATGAAGGTTAAGTAAGAACAAGACAGAATACATGTGTGTGAATGAGAGGGAGGTCAGACGAATGGTGAGGATGCAGGGAGTAGAGTTGGTGAAGGTGGATGAGTTTAAATACTTGGGATCAACAATTCAGAGTAATGGGGTTTGTAGAAGAGAAGTGAAAAAGAGAGTGCAAGGAGGGTAGAGAAGAGTGTCAGGAGTGATTTGTGTCAGATAGGTATCAGCAAGAGTGAAAGGGAAGGTCTATAGGATGATAGTGAGACCAGATATATTATATGGGTTGGAGACGGTGACACAGACCAGAAAGAAGGAGACAGAGCTGGAGGTGGCAGAATTAAAGATGTTAAGATTTGCATTGGGTGTGACAAAGATGGACAGGATTAGAAATGAGGACATTAGAGGGTCAGCTCAGGTTGGACGGTTGGGAGACAAAGTCAGAAAGGCAAGATTGTGTTGATTTGGACATGTGCTGAGGAGAGATGCTGGGTATATTAGGAGAAGGATGCTAAGGATAGAGCTGCCAGATTAAAGGAAAAGAGGAAGGCCTAAGAGAAGGTTTATGGATGTGGTGAGAGAGGACATGCAGGTGATGGGTGTAACAGAACAAGATGCAGAGGACAGGACATTTTGGGAGCAGCCAGAAGAAGAAGAAGAAGTATTTTTGCCCTGCATAATAAAGAAAATTAACGAGAGCTCCATGCCAACATGTGGTCGAGGAGTCATTCACAGCGTGAAGAGGGGCACAGAGCAGCGTTATTTCATTTCAGCTCGCTGCTGAAAGTTTCTAGCTGTACTCTGTACTGCAAAGGCATGTATAATTTATTCGCGTAACTCCCATCTCCGCCTGGTATGTTTAAATATTCAGCAAGACCCCGCCATTTACCGTGTACTCATTCAGCTGACCTTTCACTTGTTGATAAAATTTCAGTCATCGCTGTTGATCCTGGGTTAGAAGCTAATGCTCCTCAGACATGAAGCAGAGCCCAGCTAATGGATTTCGGCTTGTGCTCAGGCTCTGGAGGAAATGGTCTGTCCTTTTGAATTCAAACCTGACAGCTATTTCATTCATGAATGAATATACTCCATCCAAAAATGCTTTCACTTTTTCATTAAATATGTAAAACACATTTTTTTAACTTCTGGGAATAGTCTTCTAAATGCAGTTTTATTTTTGGATTAAAATAAGTTAAGAATGAAGAAAAAGTTAAGAGTACTGCAGTAATATGGGGGATGGGGTGGTCTTGACATACAGTGCCTTCACAAAGTGTTCAGATCCCTTCACTTCTGATACATGCTGTCAAAGTGAAAACCAGGTTTTAACAATTTTTGAAAATTTATTTAAAATGAAAAACTGAAATATCCCATTGACACAAGTAGTCAGACCCTTTACTCAGTACTTTGTCGAATCCCCTTTGGTAGTGATTCCAGACTGGAGTCTTCATGCGTCTGAAACCAGAAGCTTTGCACACCTGAATTTGGGGATTTGCTGCCATTCTTCTCTGCAGATCCTCTCAAGCTCTGTCAGGTTGGATGTACAGTACACCATCAGTGGACAGCTACCTTCAAGTCCCTCCAAAGTTGTTTGAACTGTGGCTGTGCCACTTAAAAACATTCACAGAGCTGACCCTAAAGCCACCCATGTGTTGTGTTTGCTTTGTGCTTCGGGTCCTTGTCCTGTTGGCAGGTGCACTTTTGGCCTAGTGTGAGGTCCAGAGCACTCTGAAGCAGGTTTTGATTTAGGATATCTCTGCACTTTGTTCTATTCTGCTTTCCCTCAATCCAGGCTAGTCTCTCACTCCTTGCCACTGAAGAACAACCCCACAACATGATCACCATTGGAAAGGTATTATGCAGGTGATCAGTGGTGCCTTTTTTCCTCCAGACATGAGAACTGAGCCCAAACAGGTTTCTTCAGTCCAGAGAATCTCGTTTCTCATAGTCTGAGTGTTTTAGGTGCCTTTTTGCAAATTCCAAGCTGGATTTTATGTGTCATCTGGCCATTTTGTCATAAAGCCCTGATTAATAGAGTGTTGCAGTGGTGGTTGTTTTTCTGGATGTTTCTCCCATTTCCACCCTGACTAGAGTGACTATCAGGGTCCTGGTCACCTCTCTTACCAAGACCCTTCTCTCCTGATAAGTCAGTTTGGCTGGGTGGCCAACTCTAGGAAGAGCTTTGGTTGTTCCAAAATTCTTCTATTTAGGAGTTATGGAGGCCACTGTGCTTTTGGATGTTCTCATAGCCTTCCCAGATCAGTGCCATGACGCATTCCTGCCTCTAAGCTCTACAGGCAATTCAGTTGACTTCATGGCTGGGCTTTTGCTCTGATACACATTGTCAGCTGTGGGACCTTTCATAAATAAGTGTGTCTAGTCAGTCCAATCAATTGAACTGAACACAGGTGGACTCCAAACATGGTGTACACACATCTCAATGATGATCAATAGAATGGCATGCACCTGAGCCAAATTTGACAACTCATAGCAAAGGGTCTAAAGACTGCTGAGTGAGAGTGCTGTTTGATGAGGGAAAAATTAGTTTACATGATTTAAACATAAGGCTGCAATATAAAAAAAATGTATAAAAGGTGAAGGGGTCTGAATACTTTCTGAAGACACCATATTTGTGTATATTTTATATAAACACAACCTTGAGCTAGATAAATCATAATAGATGGATGAGTAAATATAAACTCTTTTAGATCCAAACTGAACTGGGCTCCCTGTGTTAGTTCCTTCCAGATGTTACCAGGATATGTTCCAGCGGGCTTAGAAAATGGATGGATGTATTGGGTGTTAAGAATTTTAATAAGAAAACCAACGCGTCTACATTGTTGGCAGTCATACCAAGATGCACAGAAGCAAGAGTTTGTTAGCCACTAACACGTTCATTACATGCTACAATTCCTACTGTTGAACAACATCAGCATTTCATTTAAAAATGACTTCCAGTCATCCATATCCTGTATGTTTTATCTTCTTTAACCAGAGTCTTATGCACAGCAACATTGGACTGGACCCTATTATAATGTGCTATCAGGTCACAATCACTCAACACCACTTAACACTGGGAGGATACTGGCATCCCCCTAGCCAGGAAGTGAATGAGAGTCCCAGCACTGTAAAGTCACAATGGCACCTCACATTGAACATAGTAGAACAAAACATAACATTCTCAACCTCACTTAATAACGTTCTAGGTAAGAGAGGCTATTGCCTATCCCAGCAACATCATGTACAAGGCAGGAACTAACCATTGACAGAGTGCCAGTCTATCGCAGTGCCCACTGACACGCACACAGCCGGGTTACAGTTGCCAGTTACCATATTGGGGGCTGAAGAACTTGAAGGAAAACCCATAGAGACACAGGGAAAACATGCAAAGACCACAGAGGCAATTCAATCTTTGGTCCCAAGACTCTGGATCCATGATATGGTAGGGCTACCCACTGCACCACAGAAAAATATTTTAATTTGTATTATTTTTTAAGTGACCATTGCCTAGTCAGGTAAAGTCAAAAACTGAACTGGGAAGCTTATGATATGAAGTCCACCACCTTGACTGCTAGGCCACAATTAATATCAAATAAAAGATACTTGTATCATTTAAATTACTTCAAATGCAGGTCTTGTAATAATGACTTTTCAAAAATTACACAGTTCATTTAACAGAAAATAGTTAACGGAACTGACTCACATCTGGATCACCGAGCCGTGTACATGTCATTCTTCTGTTTAGATCACTCCCTGGATTCACATTAGCAGCACACATTAAGTTCAGGAGTATACAGAGGCACTCCTGGGGTCCTGCGAGCCTTGTATGCCCACTAATGAATGGCACTTACTGATGCCACCTCCTCATGGCATTAAATCTCAGCCCAGATTCTTTTCATGTGTAACTCCCAGATGGTGGAATGAACGGACAAACCTCCTTTCAAACTGCTGACTCGCTCACTGCATTTAAGAAACGTTTGAAGACACTTGTTCTGTGAATATCTGTCTTAATTGATAATGTCTTTGGGCAGTCCTGTGGTGCAGTGAAAGCTCTGCTGCCTTGCAATGAGGAGACAGGGTTTGAGTCACTGCATGGAGGTTGCATGTTCTCCCCATGTGTTTGTGGGTTTCATTCAGGTGCTCTGGAGTCCTGCCACTGGCCACAGATATGCAGATTAGGTGAATTGGTGTGTGTGTGTGTTTGCCCTGCGATGGACTGGCACCCCGTCCAGGGTCGGCTCCGACCTTGTGCCCTATGCAAGCTGGGATAGGCCCCAGGCCCCCACTGTGACCCTGGTCTGGATTAAGCAGGTTAGAAAATGACGTGTTAATTTCTTTGATGTGAGGTTCTTGTCGCTAAGACAAGAGTAACTAATGTCATGTTTTTGTGTTTGGTTTTAAGCTCTTTACTGTGATAGTCAATTTTGTAAACTTGTCCCATAACAATTCATCTCAAACAGTTCCATGGAATGATGTTTATTTGATTATGTTGTACCAGAGTATCTGCAGAAAAGTCCACATCAGCATGTAGGGTAAAATGCAAACTCCAAACAGATGGTAACTGGGGCAGCTATTTGAACCGATAAGTTAAGTTTGGAAACAATTTTTGTAAGCCACTTGACAGACATTAATACTATTGAATAATAAAGCTGTAAGAGTGGTCTAGAGGATAATATGTTAATCTGAAGAACAAAGGTGAGCACCTTCAACCTCTCCACGGACTCCCACTGTGACCCATAGCAGGTCACTTAATCTGTCTGTCCTATTGATGTATGAAGCCGTAACATTTGCATGGTAAGTGTAAAATATCTACCCAGTGTCATCTCTCTCTATATATAAAATTCAACATCTGTCTGTATGTTTGTCTGCTTTTCACAAGAGAACTATTTAACGGATTTAGATCAGGTTTTTTCTAGAATTTGCTTGGACATTCCGGTTGATTTTGTGACTTCTCTCATTGCACTGTTTTCACTGTTTGCTTGCGGTACTGATTAATTTGCATGAATCCGAGAGACACGCAGCGGGCCTGGTGGGCGGGGCACTTCTCACTCATGCCCCAGCCCCAGGGCATATCTTATATCCGCTTAGCTAGCGAATGAGAGAACTACTTAATGGATTTAGATCGGGCTTTTTACTAGAATTTGCTTGAACATTCCGGTTGATTTTGTGACTTCTCTCATCGCGTTAAGAATCATAGTTTGTTAGCAGGAGCGATATATTTGCGCTAATCTGAGGCAGAGGCTGAGGGGAGAGGGAAGCGTGATGTCAGGAGTAGAGAGCCAGGCAGGGCCCTCCTTACTGTCCTGTTTCACTTCTATATGGGCGAAGCCACGGGGGACGACTAGTATCAAATAAAGGTCAACTCAAAGAGAATTGCAGGGCTGGATGAATGATGAAGTAGCCCATATGAAAGTTTTCTTAGTTGACTCGTCATTACTCATGTCCAGGTAACAGAGTGAAGCAATGAGGTGTACTGGGGTATTTATACACTTGGTGCATTCAGAAAGTATTCAGGTTCCTTCACTCAGTTTTGGCTGCGTTACTCAAGGACAATCAGAGACTTGTCCCAGTGCCACTCCAGTGTTGTCTTGGCTGGATGCTTCATGTCATTGCTGTGCTGATATAGGTGTACCATCGCCCCAGTCTGAGGTTTCATGTGCTCTGGAGCAGGTTTTCTTCATGGACCTCTCTGTATTTGGCCACATTCATCCTTACCTCAATTCTGACCATTCGTCCCGTCCCTGCTGTAAAGATGGACCCTTATTGAATGAAGATGCCACTACTGTGCTTCACCAGTGGGACGGTATTAGGCAGGTGATGAGCAATCTGTCTTTTAACAGACCAGCGTCCTTTAAACACGATTTGGGCAACTCCAATTGGGCTACCATAAACCTTTTATTCAATAACATCTTCCTTCTCACCACTCTAGCCACACCTGATTGATGGAAAGCTGAGAGGACTTCTGAAGCTCTGTCAGAGTGACCATTGAGTGCTTGTTCACCTATCTTTGCATGGCCCTTCTTGCCTTGTTAGACAGCCAACTCCTGGCAGAGTCCTGGTGGCTCCAAACTTCTTCCAGTTTATAATTATTAAAGCCACTATGCTCCTGGGAACCCTCAAAGCTTTAGAAATGGTTTTATCCCCTTGGCCTGATCTGTGTCTCACCACAGTTTGATCACAGAGGTGTACAGATATATGCAGTGTGAATTGTGGGACCTTAAATGCACAGGTGGGGCATTTCTAATTGATGTCCAATCAGTTGCATTTACCACTTGTGGACTCCAACCAAGTTCTCGACGCACCACAAGCACAATTAAAGCAAACAGGACACACCTAAACACAATTTGGAGTGCCACCGCAAACAGTCTGAATACTTCCATGAATGAGAGATTTCAGTTTTTGATTTTTAATCAATTTGCAAGTCTTTCTGAAAACATGTTTTTACGCATTAAAGGGTGTAGACAGATGGGCAAAAATTGCACATTTATCCAGTTACAATTAAATACACAACACAATTAAGGGTACAGAAAGTGAAGAAGTCTGAATACTTTCTGAATCCACTTTAACATGCAGTCTGGCACTGTGGGTATCGCAGATCTGTTGAGTAGAAGCTCATGTTGTGTACTGTAGCACTTTCAGTCCTGACCCCAATTCTAGTTTGTGGACCACAATGAAGAAACCTGATTACAAGCAGCACAAATGGCCAACTCAGACCATAAATGAAGGTGTAAGACATCACGAGAGGCTGTGGGAATGGGAGACAGGGACCAAATTAAGGAAATGCCTCAAAAAGAGCTCCTGAGTGGAAACAGAGGCTAATTAAGAGTGGGCTTTACATTGATGCTGGAAAGCACTTTAAACACTGAAAACCCCAAGTGTATGAATTTGGTAGAAATTGTGACTCTCACCTTACAATCTATGCAGGCTTCATTCTTTTTCATTTTCCGCACAGCAGTAAACTATCCCCTTGCTGACTTGTTAAGTATTCTGCTTTTCATTTCTCACCCAGGATGACAGAGTTGCCTCATGCGTTCATAGTTCCAATCATGCACTTCTTTGTTGTCTGTATGGGGTTTTCCTCAGGGTACTCCAGTTTTCCAGGCAAATCCCTAAAAATGTGCAAATTAGATTTATAATCAATTCCAAATTAGCCCCAGTGTGAGTGAGGTTGAGTTCTTGAGTGGACCCTGCAGTGGATCAGCGTCCCACCCAGAGCTGTTATCTGCCTATCACTCACTGCTGCTGGGGTAGGCTCTGGCACCCGTGACCCTAAATCAGATTAAGCAGCTTTGAGGATGTGATGATTTTTCACCCACTTTTTGCAGGGTTTAGGATGATATGTTAATCTTGCATGGTGACTCGGTGGATAGTTTCTGTAATTGCTCCAGGATAAACTCCAGAAAAACTTGGAGACCTGCTGGAGTGTTTCATGCAGATTGATTAAGGCTTTCAAGGATCACTTCCTGGACACGTCCACTTGCACATACTCCTGGAGGCTCTTCTCTTTTCTGGCGCCCATGTGGTGTTAATTTACATGAAAGCCTGCCTTTAATTTTGCAGTTTGATGTGTGATACACTTTATGATTTATCTGTAGCTTTGGGGTTAATACATGATGTCCATATGGAGCAGGAACTACACTTTAAAATTTGAAAGGATAAATGCCTACCAGCGGGGTTGGAATTGTGATTATCACAAAAAAATCCCAACAGCAATTATTCTGAATGCAAATGTTCCGTGTCAGTGATTTTTAACCCAAGGATACATAAATGAAAGGGGATAACTGAATTCTCAACTTTACGGTGGTGGAGCTTGATCATACAATTTATAGAAACAAAGGAATCCTTAGCCAAAGCTAAATATGACAGACTTGCAGTCTTCACCTATTTAAGAGACCCATAAAGAAAACTACCTGTGAATGCAGATCCTGGAATCGTGGGCCAAACAATAAGCATAATGCAAAAAGTAAGGAGATAATATCAAGAGATAATGTACATAATACTAAGTCAAATGTTATATAAGTTTATGAGTCCTCTTCCCAAGTCAAAAGAGCCCATTTTAAGGCTGAGGGTGACAAAGTGGTGAGCTATGGAACAGTTCACGCTGAGTGCAAGGAACACAAACAGAATTAATAAGACCCCATGCTGAGACCAACAGGTACAAAGATGGAGGACTAACAACATCTCTAGGACAGGCACACGGAAGACGAGCCATTCTGAGATCAAAGACTAAATAAACGTCATCACTTCATGTGAAAGGAAGATGGGCAAAGAGTGGCGCGGTACAGTGTCCTCCCATTAAAGCAGAAGAGTAGATCCAGGTGATGTACATTCTGTCTTACTGTCATACCAATGGTCACAAAGATAAAAAGGTCATCCCATACCAAGACTGAGGGAGCACACCACCTCAAACCGAAGTCAAAAAGTACATGAGAACTGCACATTACACCCCATAATAAGACCAAGTGATACAAACAGAAGATGCATGTGACATCCATACTAGGACAGAAGAGTATAAGGAGAGGATTTATATAATGCTTCATTATGAGATCAGGGATAAATTGAGGTGAAGTCCACACCCTCTCATGCTCATACCTAAGAATTCTGGAAGAATCCAGAAGGACTGGAACAGAAAATCTCATTATATGCAGATGACATGGTACTGTATATATCGGACCCAGAAAATTCTGTGCCTGCAGTCTTAGCAGCACTCACAGAATTTCAAAAGCTCTCTGGTCTCAGAATTAATCTGAATAAAAGTGTACTCTTTCCGTGAATTCAAGCATATAATATTAGATTAGACACCCTTCCTTTTATCATTGCAGAACAGTTTAAATACCTCGGGGTAAACATCACAAGTAAACATAAAGCTCTTTATCAACAAAATTTCGTCGTCTGCATGGAAAAAATGAAACAAGACTTGCATAGATGGTCAACCCTTCATCTCACACTAGCTGGAAGAATTAACACTGTTAAGATGAATATTCTTCCTAAGCTCCTTTTTTTATTTCAAAACATACCAATATACATTAATAAATCGTTCTTTAAGCAATTAGATTCAACAATAACCTCATTTATTTGGAATTCTAAACATCCACGCATCAAAAGAGCGACCCTACAAAGACAAAAGGCAGAAGGTGGCATGGCTCTACCTAACTTCCAGTTTTATTACTGGGCAGCAAATATACAGTCGATAAGAACCTGGACACAAATAGAAGAACATACACAGGCATGGACCGCAATAGAAGTAAAATCCTGCAGTACTTCTTTGTATTCCTTGCTTTGTGCTCCAATAAACACACGTTATCGGCAATACACTAATAACCCAATTGTGCTCCACTCACTTAGAATCTGGAACCAATGTAGAAAGCATTTTAAGACGGAGAAGCTTCTTTCTGTGGCACCCTGCAAAAGAACCACCTCTTTCAACCTCACAAACATATGCAGTTTTTAATATCTGGAAAAATTTGGAATTAACTTGCTTAGAGATCTTTATATAGACAACGCCTTTGCATCCTATGAACAATTACATTCCAAATTTAACATTCCAGCTACAAATTTCTTTCACTATCTTCAAATCAGGAACTTTGTTAAACAGAACCTTCCAGATTTTCCTCATCTTGCACCCTCATCCACGCTGGAAAAATTATTGCTCAATTTCAAGGAGTTAGACTCCATCTCTACAATATATAAAATCCTTTTACAATCCCTTCCTTTCAAAGATCCAAGAGGACACTGGGAAAATGACCTCTCAATTAATATATCAGAAAAGGAGTGGAAAGTAGCAATGCAGAGAATTCACTCAAGCTCCATATGTGCAAAGCATACAATTATACAACTCAAAATTATATATCGAGCACATCTGTCTCGACTAAAACTCTCCAAAATGTTTCCAGGGCATGATCCAACCTGTGAACGCTGCAAATTAGCCCCAGCCTCACTAGGTCACATGTTCTGGGCCTGCTCCAAATTAACATTATTCTGGACAAAAATTTTAATTACCTCTCAGACAGTCTTGGACTCACAATCCCTCCTAACCCATTAACAGCTGTGTTTGGGGTTCTTCCAGAGGGTCTTAAAGTGGAGAAAGACAAACAAATTGTGATTGCATTCACTACACTGTTGGCACGCAGACTTATTCTGATAAACTGGAAGAACCCAAATTCTCCTCTTTTAAGTCAGTGGGAAACTGATGTGTTATATTATTTAAAATTGGAAAAAATCAAATACTCAGTTAGAGGATCTGTGCAGACTTTTTTCAAAACATGGCAGGATCTAATCAGTAATATTTTGAAATGATTTTATAAAGCACAGAGAATTTATTAATTTAGGTATTTTTACAAGCCTTAAATTTTACACCGTTTGGCTTGCTCTCTCTCTCAAGGGTGGGGATCGATCTGTTCTTAGCATAATTCTTTTTTTTTTGTAAAACTTGATTGCTATGTATTGATTGTAATAAAATTAATAAAAAAAAAAAAAAAAAGAATTCCAAAGAAAGATGGTACAAAACTGAGACCAAGGGGCACATGGAAGACAAGTACATTACACTACATATGGATAAGAGAATATATCTATCATATAATTGAACACTAAGGTCTGTGTGTGTGTCTGGTCCACCTGAGCAATCTGATTGGTCAGTTTGGCTTTGGTGCTGTAATTGTAAGTAGAAGTGCAAGTGTGAGACCCTGAGGTGGCATGCTAAGTCACCTTCACAGACAGCAAGTATAAAAGCATACAGTAGATGAGCAAGGTGCCACAAAATGAGAGTCTGAGAAGCAGGCATTACAGGAAGAGCAAGCAATGGGCAGGAGGGGTTCAGAAACAGGAGGATACCGAGGAAAGGTGTAGGAGGAGCGCTAAGGTTACATGAGCGGACAGAGATTTCAAATATGTTTAAATGTATTTATTTATTTGTTGACAGGCAACGTGACTAGTGTGGAATAAATGTTTATATAGTTAAAAGCAGCCTTTTATTCTGTGATTACCATGAAATGTCCTGATACTGTTAGTCACAAAGTTGTGCTGAAAGAGGTGCATTCAGATTCTCCTGTTACATGGCCGAGAGTTAAAGCTGTTTATCACGGATCACAGCTGAGGTGAATCTTGGAGCCAAACTTTGAACTGGGCACTGAGTTGCAGTCAAAGGCATGGCATCATTCAAGTTCTCGTCTTGAGAAGTGCTGAAGTGGCAGTGAGTACAGACTTCAGACTGGTGCAAGAAGGAGACAAACAGACAGAAATATACACAGTGGTCAAAGTAAGCACGTCTAATTTCCATCTGTGAAGAGAAGACTTCAAGCTGCAGGTTTGACTGGGTGAATGGCAGAAAGAAAGCCATTGCTAAAATGTTCAAAGGTTTTAGAACAACCCATTTTGTTCAGTTTTTCTTTAAATTTGCGCAGTTTAATGTTTCAAAGTACTCCAAAAAAGCACAGACAGTCCAGTCCGACTTGCTTCCTTCGACCACTGTTCGGCTACACTTGAAGCTGTTGTCCAGTGAGGCACCTACCACACAAGCTGTTGACTCTCAGAAATGTGTCTTCTGATTCTGTTGTGATTTTGGGCTCCAGTATAAATGTCCCTTCATTTGGACGGTCCAGCTTGTGGGGAGTCAGTATGGTAGCCTACCCTACACAATGAAGACAAAAGAACACTACAAGATGATTGAATGAAAAGAACAATTCAGGGGATGAAGACAAGAAAATACCCAAGCCACTGAATATTCCTTGGAGTCCAGTTAAATCAGTCATTAAAAAACAGAAAGAGTATTACACCGCTGTAAATCTGAATAGAGTAGGCTATCCATGATAACTGAGTGATTGGGAAAGAAGAAGATTAGTGAGGGAGGCCACCAAGAGACCTATGAGATCTTTGAAGGAGTTACAAACTACAGGCAGACAGCGACTGCTGCCTGGGAGCTTCACCAGTCAAAGGTATATCGGAGAGTGGCAAAGAGAAAACCACTGTTAAAGAAAAAGCACAAAACATTGTCAAGAAGTTTGTCAGAAGGCACCTGGGAGACTCTGACATCAACTGGACTTGGAAAGGGCATTTTTAGAAAGAAGGATGGGGAAAACTGCAGTGGGCAGAAGTATGAAACTCTGCACCCAGGCTGTCATGGCTGCCATTCTTATATATTTATGCAATCAGTTATTTTATGTTATATATTTATAATTAATTTAGGCCACTTTAGAAAATCCTGTTTTTATGTTGAGAGTAAAAAATGCCAAAATTAAACCCACTGTGATCAAATGTAAAAAAAACAAACTGAAAACTTTAAGGGGGTAAATACTTTTTCTAGACATTGTATGAGTAGGTCCACATAGTTCTAGAATAAATTACCAGCAGTGAAAAACTGAGTTTTATACCTAATGGGCAACCCGTTTGTGTGTGTGTGTGTGTGTATATATATATATATATATATACTGTACAGTATATATTATATTAAACCTATTATATGTAAATACTGTATACTTCTTCTTCATCTTTTCCCACTTCTATATGTAGCCGTGCTTAATCAACACTCTCGGTTCTGCACCTCCTCGCCAGTCAAGCTCTTTTCCTTTAGATTTTCTTTTACTTTATCCATCCACCTCTGTTTTGCCCTCCCTTGCCTTCTGTTCCTCTTTACTTCCATTCCCATCACTCTTTTCTCTACATATTCATTGTCTCTCTTCATTACATGTCCATACCACTTCTGCCTACTTTCCTGTACTTTCTTAGGTGTGTCTCCCACTTTTGTTGTACTTCTGATTGTCTCATTTCTTATTCTGTCCTTTCTTGTAACTCCACACATCCACCTCCACATTCTCATGTCTGCCACAATTAACTTCTTCTCCTGTGCTTTCTTTACTGCCCAATGGCTCAGCACCAAACTCCTTTTTTGTTGTTATCACTGTCTTATAACCTTACCTTTAACCTCAGCCTTAATTTTTCGATCACACAATACTCCTGATACATTCTTCCAATTGTTCCATCCACATTGTACTTAGCTTATCTTTGCATCCAATTCTCAGTACATATATAAATGTATGTGTGTATATATATATATATATATATATATATGCTTAGGTCTGAATCATAATCTGATTGTTTAGGTGGTTACCTTCCAGGTAACGCCTGTGGTTGCTCGACCAGTTGGCAGCCATCTGCCACGTCCTCTCAGTTGCAAGAAGCTGCTCATAGATATGTGAT
The DNA here is from genome assembly GCF_016835505.1 of Polypterus senegalus. Lineage (NCBI taxonomy): Eukaryota > Metazoa > Chordata > Cladistia > Polypteriformes > Polypteridae > Polypterus > Polypterus senegalus. The sequence goes on along the minus strand of NC_053170.1, from coordinate 35,242,397 downwards.
ACAGCATCTGCCAAATAATACAAAGAATACACAACACTCGTCAGATGTACGCACTTTTGCATCCCCTTACACAGATCGAACCTCAGACATCAGGACCTGAGGTGAAGCCTCAGATGTTGCGTCACAGTGGCTGGTTCTCTTATTTGACAGGGCAAAACACATGTCATGTACACTTGGTATTATTTGACAAGATACTGTATAACATAAATATATTATGATGGATGCCCAGTGCCCTTACCTCCCCCAGAGTGCTAGATGGCAGCCCCCCCCGGGTTGCAGTGATGCCTCGGATTTCCACAGGGCTGTATGGGAAATGGTATTTGTTAGCTCAGCTCTGTTGGGTTCCACGGCTGCTACCAGGGGGTGCTTCAGAGCCCTACTGCATTGGGCTTCCACCACAAATGGGAGTACTTCTGGATCATTCTCATGGGCCGCCTAGAGTTCTCCTGGGTGCAGTGTAAAAGGGACCACCTCACTTCATTCAGAGAGCCTGAGTCAGGAGGAAGACAATGAAGCTTTCCAGGAGTGGAGGAGGATGAGAGACAGAGGGGAAGAAGATGAAGAAAAAAAAAAGAAAGCACTGTGTGCTCTTTATTTGACTGTACTTTTGTGCTGTGCAGCATTTCCCACAAGAAATAAAGCCATGTATGTGAAAAAACTTGTGTCTGTGTCGGGTTTGGGGACCTGGAGTGCCTCTTGTAGAACACAATGTATATATAAATATACAGTGTGTATATATATATATATATATATATATATATATATATATATATATATATATATATATATATATATATAGGTAGTATACACAGTAGTAAATAATTAAAACAAAATGGCCTTGTAAAAAGAAGCACAAATGGCTTGGATAATGCAATGAGTAACAAAAAGTACAAAATAAACAAAGAACACAAAAAACTTATTGCCCCTCAGGTCTGCCTACACAGGTTCTGTACCCCTGTCTACCACCTGGTGTGCCCAGTGCCCTCCTTTTCTTACCTCCAGTCCCTTCTTATCTTCTTGCTGTCACCCAAGCCTTTTTGCTGACTCCACTTCCGGCTCCAAGTTCATTAGAAGAGTTGGAGAGAAGCAGCTTTATAGTCACAGCCTAAGAGCAGCTCTGGGTTAAACCAAGGGTGTATAGAACAGGGATACGGAACGTTTTATTCTGAAATCAAAGATTATAAAAGTATAAAATGCAGTAACAGTTCTGGTTGAGGTTGAGCTGTACAAGGTGAGGTTGGTGGTGAAATATGGGGCCATACCATCTCATTTCAAGGGGCACAAAGAGATAACTGTGGTGAGGAAATGCGCCTCAGACTGAGACTAAATGTGCAGGACAGTTCATAATGAGATTAAATGCACAGAGTCCAGACCCACACAAGTTCTGATGTCGAGGCCAAAGAGCATTCCAACTGAAAATAATAAAGAGCCCCTGGTGTCAGTTTTACAGGGCTCTTGCTTAAATTAATCAGAAGTTAATCTTCTTTGTGCTTCTTTTATGTTGTGTGTGGTTTTTCTAAAGTATCAAAATGTTAATATGCCCTTAAATCATGTAGTATATTTTAAAGGACTTTTGCTAAACATACTGTATCAAGAACATTAATATGGCTGTGTATGGTCTATCTGATTTTGAACTCTGAAAACTCTGGAGCCCATCTTGACAGCGTTGAGCACAAGGCTGGCACCAACCCTGAGTATGGCACAGGTCTACTCACACAGACCCTTATAGTTAGCTATACCAGGCTAGTTTAGAGTTGGCAGTTAACATAACATGACAAGCCTTTTTTCCTCCTCAACATCTACACAGAAGTGTTGAGGATGTGCCAACTCCACAGATACCAGGCTGGCATTTGAACTTTAAGGCTGTGAGACAGTGGTGCCAATTACACCAATGTGCCATATATTTTTAAGAATATTTTAAAAACAAGTCGGGGTATCTGATGTTAAGAGTTGAGTAGCCATCTGTCGAGTTGATGGAGCCGGCCCTGGCCTGACGGAGCAAGGTATGAATTGGATTATTTCTGCTCTGACTAAAGACTACAGATTTTTAAACTCAGCACAAAGTCCTACTTCTATTGATTCATGTTTACAGATTGTTTAACGTGTGTGGAGGATACATCCACTATTAGATACTTTACAAATAAATTCAAGTTTTTATTTGAAAAACTGAAAATCTGAGGCGGTAAATCTGGATATTGTTAGACCACCCAGTTTAATAGCCCCCTAGACAGGAGTCATAGTAATGTTATATATTTCCCAGGCAGCCTACTTCTCCACTTCTCTCATTGTCCGGCATGACAGGCTTATCTCAGCAGCGATCAGCCAGCCCCTAATTTGACAAATAGATTGCGCTGCCGAACCTTGAACCCCAGAGTGGGTTAGGAGAAGGCCGTGCTTTGTTTTATCTTTAATTTGCGTTTTTTTTGTTTTTATTAAGAATCCAAAGAGGTGTAAGACATGCCATCCATCCACCCATTTAGTATTATTTAGTGACCTGGAGAGTCAGTGCCTGTCTGAGCAGTACCAGTCAGAAGGCAGGCACCAGCCTTGGGTAGGGTGCCAGTCCAACATAAGGTAAACTCACAACCACCCATACCAGGTCTGCTTAGAACTACCAACCACATGGCATACACTGCAAATAGACCTCCTTCAACTGGGATGGTTTCTGGCCTTTACTTTGTGTGGAGCATTTCATAAGCATTATAAAACCATCTCTGCCCCCATCCATTTACTGGACTGTTTAATCTACCAGTCCATCACAGGAGGGCATAATCCACACTCACTCCCTCATTCTCTCCACTCCCACTCCAGATCTGCTAATATAAATCAGTGCCTGCTTTTACTTGTTTTTGAATATGTTTAAAATTCACATCTTCCACTGTCGGGTGGCACGGTGGCATAGTGGTAGAGCTGGGCTTTGCATCCCAGATGTTCCCTGTGTCCGTGTGCGTTCCCTCCGGGTGTTTCCAGTTTCCATCTAAAGACATGTAGCTTTGGCTGAATGTGTGCCCTGTGATGGACTGGTGCCCTTTCTAGATGTTGTTCCTGCCTTCTGCCCTATGATTGCTGGGACTTGCTTCACCTGCCCTGTGGCTCTGTTCTGAATAAGCGGTTTAGGGAGATGGATGGTTTGGTGGATCTTCCAGTGTTGTTTGATTTGATCAATGCTGACGAAAATGCAGCTTCCTCTCTTTATTTCTACTGCTTGTTCGGATTGTCGTTTCTGCCTTGCCAGTCATTTCCAAAATGGATTTTCTTCGTGCTGTGATCACTGTCCTAAGGCTTTGAGAACCGCAGTAGGTCAGTGTTTCTCAGACCTCACCTTCTTTGCTTTTTCCCCTTCCCCACCATAACCTCTCATCTATGGGGGAGGAGCGAAAGCTTTAGATTCGTCAAAAATTTCAATCTCTGGTTTTCGATGGGTCTCGACATTTTAGGGTCCCCGATACTGAAAACTTTGATATTTCGATGGTGGGTGTGTGTCCGTCTGTGTGAGTGTCTGTGTGTCACAGTTTCTAGAGCTAAAACACTGAATGGAAAAATACCAAACTCGAAACTTGAGCCTGTTATGAGATTAGTCTTTGAGCCAAATCATGTAAGTGAAAGAGACACTCTAGAGGAACCCTCAAATACCTCAATTCTGCAGTTAATTATGAATTCTTCTCATCAGTTGCTATCGTAATGACCTATTTTATGATCAGAAAGGTCAGCGCTATACAATTACTGACATGTTATAGAATAGTTTAGGTAACTTGGTTCCTAGGGAGCAAAGCCTACTGACACTCACGTCTGAATTTTTCCTTTTTGAATTTTTTTTGAGGCAGGTATTGTATGAATGACAGATTCAAAAAAAGGGATCAAAGTTAGCTTTGTCGTCTGTTGGCTTGGTTTGTATCTCATTATTGTTTAGCTGCTGGATTTAAATGATCAAAATGCACAAGGCAGGGACAACATCTAGACAAGGCACCAGTCCATCAGAAGGCAAACACAAACATTCTGACAGAACTACATGTCTTTGGATGGAAACTGGAAACACCCGAAGGGAATGATCATTCTTGAATATTTTAAGCATTTATAATCAAAGCACCCTGGTATATTTTGCCCAGATTGTTTTTTGTTAGAGTAACTTTTATAAATCTTACACCATTTGTCTTTTATTCTCCTTTTTGAGCGTCTATTGCAGTTTTTCCATAGGCCATGTGTGATCCTGCTGTCTGTCAGCACATGTTGCACTGCTCATTTTCAACTCTGTGCTAATAAGTGATGTGCTTCTCTGTTGTGAAGCTGACTCGTTGGTTGCACAAGACGCTGATGCTCACTTCTGAGTGGAAAGATCTTCAATTTTTGCCAGTTAGAAGTGCAAGAGCCAAAGTGAATATGTCTGTACAATTTTATTCTGCCTGCACTCACCAGCAATCTTCTCAGAGACTGTGATTTCTTTTGTCTGTCAATTCTCTTCCAAAGGCTTATGCAGAATACCACAGAGAAACTGAAGACAGCCGGCATGGTACTACATGACTTTTCTAGTGATTTGCACTTGTAGCCTTCATTTATATAATTTTTAACCTATCAGGGGCAGTTGTGGCACATTCACATTACCTGCAGTCATGTAGTGTGACATCCCCAGTTATTCAGTCATTAGACCATTAGAACAGCCTAGACGAGAAGAGGCCATTCAGTACAACACAGCTTGCCAGTCCTATCCACTCAATTCTAACAAAATAACATCAAGTCGAGTTTTGAAAGCCCCTTACGGTTTACCAGACTTCTTGGTAGCTTATTCCATTTGTCTATGGTTCTCTGGGAGATTAAAAAAAATTAATGTTTGTGCAAAATTTACCTTTAACCTATCTCCAACTGTGTCTCCATGTTCTTGCTGAACTCATTTTAAAGTCACAAGTTTCGATCCACTGGACTAACTCTTTCCATAATAATGAACACTCCAGCCATGTCTCCTCTTAAACTGAAAAGGCTCACCTCTTGTAATCTTTTCCTCATATCTCACCCACTGTAGTCCTGGAATCAGCCTGGTCGCTCAGTCATAGTGGTGTGCGGCTCTCCAAGACAAAACCAAGCAGGCTTGTCTGCTGTCTTAGTGGAGGGCTCCTGTGTGTGTGACAACTGACCCACCAGGGAGAGCTTAACTGAAAGGACAATGCACACAGTGAGTCCGCAAGGAAAGGAAACTGCAGCTGAGACACAAGCTATCAAGGGGCATCAATTTCAGAAATAGCGTATATCTTCAGAAAACAATGTAGATGATTAGGTAAAAAAAATGAAAAACCTCGCATTGTGTAGTTTGTGTTTGAATACAAGTCAAAGTACACTTACAAATGTCTCCTTATTATTTTGATTAGCATTTTCCATACTGTCCCAACTTTTTTTGGAATTGGTGTTGTACATGTAGATTGTCTTTTTTGGAAATGTTATTTTCTTCTGTGTGTACATTGGAAGGTTTTAAAAAACATTCCTATTCATATGACTGACTAGTGTTGGCATTTGGTGTTGCCTGAGAAACTTCTAAATTGCATGTTTGAGACATGATAGAATGCGACTTTCATAGTTTACTATGAATAAACAGCCTTGATTCTTACAAATGCCAGTAGAATTTATATTGGTGGTTACTATTTTGAGTGATTCCTTTTATATTGTTTCCTTTAATACACTGGACATTGTGAAGGGTGGCATGGTGGCACAGTGATTAGTGCTACTGCCTTACTAATCCTGACTTTGAATTCCATTACAGGCTTATTATACATGTGCGGCATATCCAAGAATTGAGGAAGGAAAACATTTCTTTACCCATCAGGCACAATTTTGGATTGGATAGCTTAATAATAAACATTGTATTTTAATGTATACTGTTATTTTTAACTCACATATTCAGTTCAGGGTCACTGAGCAAAAAGCAGGAACCATCCTTTGACATGCAGCATGTATACATTAAAAACACCAATTAACCTAAGATACCACTTTTCTTTCTTTCTTTCTTTCTTTCTTTCTTTCTTTCTTTCTTTAGGAGTTCCCACTTTCTCGTGTCTCATCAGACTCCCACTGGCGGAGAGAGTTCACGCTTGCTTCTCTGTGATTACACTTGATGTTATACATACAGAGCCTTGGAAAAAAATGTATGAATTCCAAACCTAGCACTTCAAGTTTAAAGACTAAACCTACTGCCCTGTCACCAGAACTGCTCCTTCTCAAACTAAAGCAGCGCTTCATAGACTAAGCCGGCAAAGTCATTAGTTTCAGTATCAGATCATTGGCCTGAGTTTAGGAAGAACACAACCTGTGATGGACACAACTCAAATGTGTTATATTGGTGTCAGCAGTGGGATAGCCATAACAAAGATGAATTTAAAATGGTAAGGAGTGCAAGAGAGTTAAGGAGTGGATCTATTGTAGTGTGGTGGAGAAGCTTTCCAAGCTACAAAATATTTACTTTAATTCAGTAGGGTAGACTACTTTTGTTTTCTCTCAGTGGCTGAACTGATTAGTATGAGGTTGCAAATCTAAGCTCTGGCATAGGCAAATCCACAACACCCAAGGCACTGGAGGTGATTAGCTCAGCAGGCTTTTTAACTCCATGTTTAGGGTTATCAAAATAAAGCTGCAGATTCAGTATTAGGAGTAGATGTTTAGATATGTGATGTTACATTGGTGTCAGCAATAGCATAGCTCTTTGTCAAAGAAAGCAAATTGAAATAATGAAATTGATGCCGAAGTAAAGGAGTGAACTGGCTACATTTGAGCAGCGTGGCAGGAGGTCTTTACAAGTTTTTCTTTAATTAAACAGGCCAGCCAGCCCATTTGTCAACTCTGAGGTTGGCCTGTTCAGTACTGGGTTGTGGGTTCAAGTTCAAGTTCAGGGGGTTTTTCAATGAACCTCACACTCAATACTTTGAGAGCTACAGGAAAGTCTTTTAATATTAAAAGTCAGGTTCTTTCCTGTTAACTTCCATTTCTGGGCAAGCAGATGTATTTTAGTAAAGAGCACATAACATGAACAAAGTAGCTGACTTGTTCAGCAGTGACCCTGTGGAGCCACAGATCAGTTTTTGGTTTCATGAATGTCCGCTTCCCATTGCCCTGTGCATCATATTTCAAGGGGTCAAGATAATAACTGTCATAACTGAACGTTGAAGGGGTGGAAACTCCCAGGAATGTCGGAGAGCTCCACAATTCAAGCCAATGCCAGCCACGGCCTGAGAGCCCTGCAGCTGTGAATCCAAACATCTTGACTGCTCATCATTTATCATCTGACAGAAGAAAAATTTCAAGGATTTTTTTTTCCTTGCTTTAGTCTGAGAGGAATCATCAGAACATTATTGTGTCCAAATATAAATACCGTGCTGACATTTGATCAAAGTGATAAGCATGTGGCCACACAGAACAACAAACGCCTGAAAGCCGACCCCGAATTTAAGAAGGGGGTTTGCGTCCTTTGTGACATGCTGACAGCTTCTTTGTAAACACAGGAGACATGTGCACAACACTCATTAGCGTCCCATAACAATGATAAGAACATCAGGAAAATACAGAGGAAAGGTGCCTGGGGTGGGGCGGCAGGTGATTTGAGAATCAGTGAACCTGAACCTCAGAAACTGCCCTCGGCGAGGCTCTCCACATACCGCGCTCATTTCCCAATGCGTCATGACAGCTGTCACCAAACGGAAGCCACTTACCACCTGCTTCTTCCTGCAGTGGTGGAAATTACACTCCTGTGTGCATGTGTGTGTGTAAGTGAGGGTATCGGAGCCCCCTTTATTCTTCTTAAATGAGCATGTTTTCTCAGTCCGCCTTGGCCTTTTCCAGGTTTCAGGTAGCTTGTAAGCTTTGAAAAAGAGTAAATGTTGAAAGGGTCATGAATAACAGACAAGGAATCCATAAGCTAAAAAAGAACGTCACCACTTCACCTTGCATAGCTAACATTCTTAAAAGCAGTTTTTACATTTCAGTCAGAGATTCTGAATGGATTCTCAGACAGCCATGTGACGGCTTTCAAGAAAGCTGGCAAAAAAGAAGTGATCTTGTCAGGAATCCTTTATAAAAAATATCTGATTAATTTGAGCTCTAGACACTCTCTTTAGTAGATATTTTTCTTATACCTCTCTATACAGAAAATGTATTATACAATAAGTGAAAAAGCAAAATTATGTGTTATTTAGGAAAAATCCACATTTAATAGGTCAATGATGAATTTCCTTAATGCACATAAACGCTCCGTTAGCAGCTACCTCAGGTAGTTTCTCTTCTTCTATACCAACAAGCCTCTCCCTTCTTCTTCCTGTGTTATTGGACTGTTTCCTGGCTGTCTGGGAATGGATATTATAGATGCATTGGTGGGCCGGGTCAGGTCAGATTAATAGTTGTTCCTCCAGGCAAGGCGAGGGGTTGGCATAAACTGATTTGCAATATGAATGGATTTTGACACCAGCCCTCCCTATATTCCTTTTCTTTTCAATGGACACACTTATGACACAATTTATTGCAATGTGTGGCCAGTTCTGCTCATTGATGGTCACTGTGGATAAAGGATTTCATTCCCTCCAATGTCTTAATGAAAACTCAATATTGTGGTTGATGCACTGTCTGATCCAGATAGATAGATAGATAGACAGATAGACTGATCAAATTAGGAGGAATACCATACACCTGCTTATCCATGCAATTATGTAACCAGCCAATCAGGTGAAAGCAGGACAATGCAAAATATCATGCAGAAACAAGTCAGGAGCTCCATTTATGACACCAGAATGAGGAACAAATGTGATGTCAGTGATTTCAACTTAGGGCATGATTGTTAGTGCCAGACAGACTGGTTTGAGTATTTCTTTTACTCTTGATCTCCTGGGATTTTTACGTTCAACAGTCTCCCGAGAATTGTGAGAAAATCAAAAAATGTCCAGTGAGTGGCAGTTCTGCAGACGGAGACACCTTATTGACAAGAGAGATCAGAGGAGATGGCCAGACAGGTTCGAGCTGACAGAAGTGTTATGGTAACTTATGTATGACTGTAGTGAGCAGAAAAGTATCTCAGAATGCACAACACATGGAGCCATGAGGTGGATGGGCTACAACAGAAGAAGACCATGCTGAGTTGCACTCCTGACACCCAAGAACAGAAAGCTGACCTTGCAGTGGGCACAGGCTCATCAAACCTGGACAGCTGAAGACTGCAAAAAATTTCCGATGAATTTCTGCTGAGGCACACAGATGGCAGTGTCAGAAATTAGTGCCAACAGTATGAATCCATGCATCTGACCTGCCTTTTGTCAAGAATCCTGGCTGCTGCTGGTGTAGTGGTGTGGGGAATGTTTTTGTGGTACATGTTGAGCCTGTTAATGCCAATCAATCATTGCTTGAATGCCATGGCCTGTTTGTTTATTGTTGCTGACCATGTGCATCCCTTCATGGCCACAATTTACCCATCTTCTAATGGCTTCGTCCAGCCTGATGATGCACCATGTCACAAAGCAAAAATTGTCTCAAGCTGGTTTCATGAACATGACAATGAGGTTGGTGATCTTCAGTGGCCTTAACAGTCACTGCATCTGAACCCAATAGGACAGCTTTGATGTTTGGTAGAATGGGACATTTGTAGCATGAATGTGTAACTGAGAAATCTACAGGAATGTACGTAATCATGTCAACATGGACCAGAAGCTTAAAGGAATCTTTCCAACATCTTTTGGAATCCATGCCATTAAGAACTGAGACTGTTTCTACACAAAAGAAGACTCTACCCAATATTAGTATGGAGTTTCTAAGAATGTCTTCAGTGAGTGTAGTTAGATAGACCTCATGACTCCAGACCCGCAGGTCTTACTGCCAGAAAGGGCCTTCAAGCTCTGGCCATTCATGAGTGGTATCTTCATTTTATATATATATATATATTCTTTGGCTTTCTGTATAAGGTTTGTTTCCTTTCTGGAGTTTTTCTCCCTCAAGGAATTTTTTCTGTTGTTGTTTGTTTTCTAGACGGTGTTGTTTAAAAGTTGAAATTTGTTCACGTTGTGATCTGATGCCATTTACAGTAGTTGTGGCATTGAGTATCACCATTTTAGCATTATAGCATTCACAATCCTTCGGGAATGTATGCCCCCTGACACCCTCAACGTGACAGTACTTAGAGGTCTGAATATGGACCTGAATCATCTGAGACCGAATACAAAAGAGCTTTACATGCCATTTACCTGCTTAGTGTTTCCTGGCTTTTAGATCCTAAGCTTTGCTATATAAAATTTTGATTTACAAATCTCGAATAGGGTTTGATACTTCTCTGAGTATGACCTTGGCACGTAATTTTAAATATGTCTCTTTCTCCCAGTCCTTTTGATGAACATCTTTTTCTGTCTTGTTCAAGACTGAGCAACCAACACAGACTTAGACGGATGAATCTCAAACAGATTGCCCTCCATGAATACTGCCCTCTAGCATGATAGGGACTTCCCATATTTTAGTTGAGATTCACTGCTGACTAAGAGTTTTGTTAAGTTCCTCAGATCATCTGGTTGCAGCCCTGGGGTTCTTTTACAGACAAGAAACTATGACAGTGCATAGTCAGTCAAACAAAGCACAAAATGAACATATTTAGTACCACTATTACTCTCATTATGGGTCGGTGAGTTTCTGCAGAGGGCACTGCAAGAGCTTGGCTATCATACAGTGCAAATGCAAACGTTATTGCTCATCTCCGCTTACTTAATGACCACCTCAATACCGCTGAACACTACTATAACAATGATCTGTGGACAGATGAGACCAGAGTGAATGCTGCCCAGGCCATGTTAGCAGTTCCACAAAGTGGTTGGTTGAGCTCCCAGGGGCTCCCAGCATTTCCTAAACTGAAATGGCATATTTATCCACCCTTAACCTTTAATATTTAAATAATACATTCAATATGTCAAGCATATTCAATATTGTCATATCAAATATGTTCAATATTCGATATGACAATATATTTTTTGAAAAAAAGTGACTTATGTTACTCAATAATTCAATAATTACTGTATATTCAGCCATGAAAGACTGTAATCCAGAGGAAGGGGGATCAAGAAATGCAAATGGAAAACATTATTAAAAAAACAATTTGGAAGAAAGTCAGATTTAAATAAATACAATTAGGAATTAAATCCAACCTCCGTACAAAATTGTCTATAAATATCCAACAGAGTTAGATGAGTTACTCTCATAGCTCTTATAAACAGGGAAAGAGAGAGCTGAGCTTCAACTTTAAGAAGGCACCATTCCTGCCACAGACCAGGATGTGCTCTACTAGTTTGGCTGAGACATTTAAGGAGTGAAATATGGCTAACAATACACATGTTAACATATGAATAGTGCCGTGCTAGACAGCTGAAGAGGCCTTTCTCACTTTGAATGAGACGCTGCCTATTAGAACGGGATTCAGTCTTAATTTATGCTCTTTACTTTTGAAATGTAAAGTTCTCTACATTAATACTTTTGCATATGAATGATTATTAAAGAGGTACAATGATATTACACTGGAGTTAAGTGGCATTTATTTAATATGTGCAATGTGAAAATGGAGAAGAGTGAACTTTAAAAGAATTTATGGAATTAAATTTGCTGCTGAAAAAGTTCAATATTGCTAAATTTGTTCAAGGAAAAATGAAGCATATTTTCAGTCCATATGTGTATGTGTGGGAGAACATTTGTGTGCGCTATCAATGTAAGGAAACATTTCAGACAGAATTGTGTTGTTGTGTAACACCCTTCAAGATATGAAAGGGGCTATATAAAGGATAGACAAATAGATATGAAAGGCACTATAAGATAGATAGATATGAAAGGCACTATATAATAGATAGATAGATATGAAAGGCACTATATAATAGATAGATAGATATGAAAGGCAGTATATGATAGATAGATATGAAAGGCAGTATATGATAGATAGATATCCATCCATCCATTTTCCAACCCGCTGAATCCGAACACAGGGTCATGGGGGTCTGCTGGACCCAATCCCAGCCAACGCAGGGCACAAGGCAGGAATCCAATCTTAGGCAGGGTGCCAACCCACCACAGGATAGATAGATATGAAAGGCACTATATAATAGATAGATAGATAGACAGATAGATATGAAAGGCACTATAAGATAGATAGATATGAAAGGCACTATAAGAGAGATAGACAGATAGATGGATATGAAATGCACTATATAATATATAGATAGATAGACAGTTAGATATGAAAGGCACTATATAATAGATAGATAGACAGATAGATATGAAAGGCACTATAAGATAGATAGACAGTTAGATATGAAAGGCACTATATAATAGATAGATAGACAGATAGATATGAAATGCACTATAAGATAGATAGATATGAAAGGCACTATATAATATATAGATAGATAGACAGATAGATATGAAAGGCACTATATAATAGAGAGATAGATAGATATGAAAAGCAGTATATAATAGATAGATAGACAGATAGATAGATATGAAAGGCACTATATAATAAATAGACATATATGAAAGGCACTATATAATAGATAGATAGATAGATAGATATGAAAGGCACTATAAGATAGATAGACAGATAGATAGATATGAAAGGCACTATATAATAGATTGCTCGATCGATTGAACAGATGAGGTGGCCTTTAACTCATTATCGGGGTGAGCTGGCATTTGTTTCGCTGTGCCACGTTGTTACACTTCTCAAACAGTGATAAAGAGGGTTGCCACAAGTGCAATTTAAAAAGTTCAAGGAAGCATTAAAAAGTACAGACTTTGATCTTTACAGTAAACCATTCCAGTAAGTCTTGCGCATGTTTGTAAACGTCTTCTGTAATTAGGTTATGGCGACGGGGTCTCCCCCGGATGAAGTGTGTGCAGCTCTCTGCTCTATTAGGGCTGTGATTACGGATCATTAGTTATCATTTAAAAGCTCTGAACTAATTAGAAAGGAGAGCTACTGTGTGAGGCTAAATTACAAAGAATGACCCTCTATGCCTTTTTTCAGGTTTTTGACACGTTTTTCTGAACTGCGTAAGGAATTTTAAGTGCCACAGCAGAACACAAAAAGAGAGGCTTTCAGAAGAGCTGAGCACCCAGGAGCTCACAGAGTTCACACCACTAAAGCTTCCCAATCGGAATTTCACACCTGTTTGTCAAACATGACCAGTTAGCAGTTCTCACACTGTGGAGCACGGTGTGCCTAATGAGAGACATTTGCACACGTTTGTGTGCCAGATTGAAAGCTTGCTAAATTAAAAGTTTGTCCCAGAAGGCTGTAAAATAGGCTAAAGCATACAGTTATAATAGTTACGCTAACAAGGCCCTGACTTGGCAGTATTTATTCTCTTTATGGAGGGTGTAGTACAAGTCTGGCAGCAGATTTCTGGGAGGACTAATTTCGCTTGTCTGGGGTCTACAGAGTACGGTGTGTGCCTTGTTTGGACAAATGTCTGGATGATAAAGGTGGGGGTCAAAAAGGCACAAAGAAAGAAAACAGAGAAGCAAATATTAACAGACCATTCGTGATAAAGGATGAACAGTGCAAGTTTAGAGAGTCAGTCAAGAACATTTAAGAGCAAATCAAATGTCTGAACTATGTTTTCATCTCAGCAACATCCATTTTTATGCTCAAACATAGTAATCTAGGCTCTTGATTGATTTTAGGTTACTTCTTAATGATTTATTCTCTTATTTCTTTTATGTGGTCCACTATTAAATCAACTTCTAGATGATCAGCACACCAATGTGAATGGAAGCTAATGACTCAGACCCCTATTTAGGAGGCATTGTCATTTGTAGCACTGCCTGCTGTGCGTTAATAGTCATTTTTAATGGAAGTGATTTAGAAGCAATTAAAGGAGCTTACTATTAACAAAGAAGGCAATTCTAAAAAAAACAGAAATAAAAATGAACAGAACTTGAGGGAGTCCCTAATGGTAACGTCCATTATTGGGCAGACTGGTCCATCCATTTTCCCCACCTGCTAATGCTAGCCAGGGTGGTAGAAAAACAATATTTGGTATTTCAACTGATTATATTGTGGAATTCAACTAAAAATGAATGAGTGAGTGAACCTATCAATCAACCTTTTAGCAGATCACATTCTTACAAGGCAAATCATAAAGCCTTGTAGGACACTGAGGACAAAAAAGACCACTCGTGAATAAAATTACAAGCATCGGAAATTACAGTGCAAGGGAGAATAGGCAAATTTCTGAGTGACCGCTTAAACTTGACCGCTGATGGAGCTTCACAAGAGCACCTCCAGAGAAAAATTATTAATCATTATCTGTCCAGAAGGCCGGAGATGGCCTCTAATTCTGGCAGCCAGAGTGCGTCTTCAGGGCCATGTCTGAGTACCACCTAGGAGGTACGGTGATGTGTATACCTCATTTTGAAGAAGAAAACACACATGGCGGTTCAAATACTTCTGCTCAGCTCCAGAGTCCTGGGGTCAAATTCTGGCCTGAGTTGTGTCGATGCGGAGTATGCATACCCCCCGTGTGTCAGCACAGATTTATCTTGCCACTTTCCTCTCGATGATATACATGTAAACTGGTGCAAGAATAGGCGTGAGTGAGTCCTGCTGTGTCCCTAGTTAACATCGGTTCTAGCGTTATATTCATGGCCTCCATGCGACCCTGAATTGATTCAGAGAAATGGCTGAATGTCTGGAGCACAAACAGAGTGTATGGCATAGACAGCCGACTGTGTGTGTCTTGGACTTCACAGCTTGGATGTTGTGCAGCGTGAAGTGCAGGAGCTGTGATACACAGGTGTGGGCGCCTCTCTAGACTGTCCAGCCGATTCAGTGTGCCACTGGTGGACTCCAACCAAGTTCTTGGCACATCTCAAGGAGCATTTAAGCAAACAGAAGGAACCTGACCACAGTTCAGAAGGTCACAATAAAGGGTTCAGAAACTTAAATGAAGGAGAGATTTCAGTTTTGGATTTTTAATACATTTGCAAACTTTTCTGTGCACCTTTTTTACTTTGGTCATTATTGAGTGTAGACTGATGGGAAAAAAAGAGACCCTAGTCTGCTGGGCCCTTGAGCAAGACCCTTAACCTGTAATTGCTCCAGGGGCGCTGTACAATGGCTGACCCTGCGCTCTGACCCCAAGGGGTATGTGAAAACTAACAAATTCCTAATACAAGAAATTGTATAAGGTGAAATAAAGAGCAACAAAAAAACAATAAATGTGCAGAAAGCGAAGGGATCGGAGTACTTTCTGAATTCACTGATGTACACCTTAATCACTTTCAGTTTTGCTCCTATTGTCCTGAATCTTTGTGGAAAACATCCTATAGTTTGGAATAAAAACAAAACTATTGTGAATGAACTATACATGCACCTTATATGTGTGTTTAAATACTATACATCTACTCTCTATATATAAAATCCTAAGCCTAAAAGTGCAACGATTTTATGTGATGTTTTTGTCACGCTTTAAATTGGGCTTATTTTAAAACATATAAATAAATGTTTGGTATCATTCTTTTCAGAATTTATCGAACTTTAATGTAACATTGTTAGATTTTCAGATTTGTATTCCATTTTTAAATTATAAACTAAAAAATATCAAGAACTCACGTTCCACGAGATGAGACTTTGTGCCAACAGATTTAACCACGTCCGAGGCCGGAAATAAAAGACAAAGAGTAGAACAGCTGCTGTACAGACTTTTATATGTTTGGAGCGTCGCAGCAGTAGCAAGCCACTAGCTGATTGAGCAAAGAGGAGGTAAAAAAAAAAATATATTTGTTTCCCATTGTATCACCATTTAAGAGGGGGTTTCGGAGAAATGACCACATCTCCTTGGGGTGTGTTCAGCTCCCCACTTCACAACACGAGCGGCAGAGACTTGAAGTGGCTGGAGCGTAGTGAAGGCAAGGGGGGTTGGCTTGGGTAAGCCCCCTAGTTAGACATATATAAAGGAAAGACCTGTGTGTGCATGGAGCAGTCCACTCCGCTCTGCTCACGCTCAACCACCGCCACTAGATGACGCATGCATGCACCTTTAAATTTTTTTGGCGCTTGAATGGACCCAACTTCTCACTACGAAAAGACCTGTGTGCAGGAAATGTCACCACGCAACAACAATGTCATGCTAATGACACAGATGAAGAGGCACAACATCAAAATGAAGCCAACGCCGTGACTCAATAACGTGCAAGTGAAACACCTCAGCAACGGAGGGCAAGGCTTGAAGTTTTCACTAAAAAGTCTATCTGGAGGTACTTTATCAAGAGAAAGATCAATAGGACTCATATGCCAGTGATACAGCTAAGATATGATATCGCCAGTGTCTTCTTACGAAAGCCAGAGGGGCTCAAGCACAGGAGGGTCCACGTTTTCTGCACTGGGTAATTCTTAACAGTGTGGAGGATGGCCGGCTGTTTATCCCGGCCAATACCCCCAAGCCGCCAGGTGGAGCCCTCCTTGCAGCATGGAGGTCCCCAGAAGACCAGCAGGGCATCATGGACAATGGAGTTTTTATGCACCGCCCTGCTGGATGCCATGGGGCCACGAGAGGGAGCTGCAGGGAGGACTGAAGAGTTCTTTGTGCCCTATGACCCGGAAGTTCGTCATAGGAAGAGCGACGGGCTTCCGGGGTGAGAATAGCATTGTTTACCCTGACCCGGAAGGAATAAGGACTTATGGACTATTGGATTGGGAACACTTCCGGGTCAGGGAATATAAAAGGACTTTGGGAACTCCCAGGCAATGAGCTGAGTTGGGAGGCAGGGTGGCTAAGCGTCTGGGAGAGTGGAGGATTATTATAATTATTGTTATTATTGGAGTATTTGGGAGTGGAGGGTGCTTTGTGCACATTATTGATATAATAAATATCATTATTGGACTTTTACCTAGTGTCTGACGTGGTGTCTGAGGGTGCAAGGGTGCGAGCAAGCACTTAATCTGTTACAACAGTTAGCTGGCGCCTCTCCAATATAGTAAAACTACCAGGGAGTCTTTGGGTTGTTTTTTGTCCTGAAGACCACACATAGCTAGTATATACGTACAGTACATATTTAAAGACAGTTATACCGATTTACAATATGGGTTTGAGTTGATGAAGAATGGAGGTGTCAGCTGTTTTGTAATGATATGGCAAGCAACCACCATTTCCAAATGGTGCTGGGGCCTGTGGTCCTGCAAATTTTCTCGCAATCAAATTTACAATATATTTAGACACTGCTTGCTTTAAACAAAATGTAAATGCATTTTTGTCCTCAAAAAACAAAAACATACAAAAAAAAAAATAAAAAAACAAAAACATGATCAGCGGGGCTTTCCCATTTGCATTCTTTGCACTGGCGGTCTCCATCGGGACAGCCCGAGTTTTACATCAGCCTAACTTTACTCAATGTGTCACTGCTAACAGACAAGGTTTGGTCACAGGATTACTCAGCTCGGCCAGTGGCAGGCAGACGGTGGGCCAGAATGGCAGTAAGTTTCAGTTCCATGCAATGTCGTAAGCAGCGACCCTCAGTGCATCTGTTGTTTAATCAGGCCTCTTGTTTCCCACTTTCCAAATTCTTTTGGAGATTTCCAAATCACCTCACAGTTGTGCTTTGCTGTTGTAATTCTTTTGGTACATTTGGTTGTATTCAGTTTCACAAATGGCCCTGTTCTTTCCAAACAGTTTTTAATATATCTGTTGCAAGTTGCTTTGGGTAAAAGTGTCTGCCAAGCAAGTCAATGTAAATATAATATTGAAGCGAACAATTTCATTAATCAGAATCGGGATGAAATGATGATTTTGGAAAAGAGAAATTAGCCTGCTTTGTGCGAAGTGTCAGCTTTGTAGATATAATAAAATGACGGCACTTAAAGCAAAGGCCCTCTCTGCTTTAAAATATGATGATGTTAACTTTCACACCACAGGCTACCACTGAATGTGCTGGCATTGAGACGCTAAGTGAAGCGCGGAGTTAAAACGAGGTCTTGACCTCTGACTAATAGAGTGGTGGAAATGGTAAGCTGCTACATTAATGAGGCCCTCATGGAATGAAATTAGCAGCCCTACTTAGCTTGGAATTTAGAGAACACATTTTTTTTTTTACATTTAACACATATAAAGTGTGCATGTTAAGCACAAAATTACAGAGCAATTTACTCTGCTTTGTTCTGCTCCAGTGCCCACCTATCCCATCTGTGTCTCACCCTGTCTCCTTCTTGGCCATTCCTCTTCTTTATAATGCCACGTTTCTTTTCCTATCACAAAGCTGCATTGGTCTGTTCGTAAGGATCATTTTGGTCCAAGGACCACCCAAAAAACTCCTGCCTTCTGGCAGTCTCTGGGCATATTGTTTTGCTGATGCCTGCATCCCAGTTTTAACTGAGACCCCACCCTACACAAAATGGGTCCGAAGCTAAATTGTTATAAAGACCCCCACTTTGTGGACACAAGCTCTCTGCAATGTTTGTGTCAGATGGACCCAACAAAATTTATGGCTGAGAGTGCTGTGCAGGCTGGAGTTTCTAAGAGGCAGCCCTACATGGTGGTCTCACACCAACTGTTAACCCCTTGACCCAAATCACAGGGCAGTCCGCCAAGACATTCCTGACAAGAGATTACTGAGATGTGAGCAGGTACAAGGTGTGACGGCTTACTGGCTGAAAGAAAATAACGAAATGATGATAGAAATAGACCTGTGAGTTGGAGAGCTGTGTAGTAACACCAGGTGGGCATGACTTCTCTTATATCACGCTCAACACTCCTTTTAAATCTAGTAGGGCTGGAAAGTGAAAGGAAGCTGAATGTTTTTAATTGTGCTCTAAACTAACCACAGGAGTCATGCTACATAAAATTAAAATAAAAGGGGTTGATAAGTGGGCACTTGTACTAAAATGTAGGCTTAAATTAACTGTGACCACAAGGGGGCACTACTGAGCCAACCACCAGACACAACTGCCACAGACATAATTCTGGGGTAAAATAAAGTTACATCATTTTATAATAATAGCTAAACAGGCTCAGTCCAGCACAGAACAATGTGATAAACACTTCTGTCTCCCTCAACTCCTCCTTAGGGAGCACTATGGGGTAAGACAGCCTGAAGCACTTCCAGAAAATACAGAACCTGTACCAAACAGGGTGGTCCATTCTGGGCATCGCCCCCTGGAGGCACCCAAGGACTGCAGTATGGCCACCCTTCCAAACTACAATTCCCAGGTAACCCTTGCAGGTATCCAAACTGGGAGAACCCAGAAGAGCATTTAATCCTTGCATCATGAGGGGTGAATTGCTCTTGATACAGGGTCTCACCCAGTCCATTCATTATCTTTCACCTCAAATGGGATAAGAACCAAAGCCATTCAGGCCAGGATGTGCCTCTATCTGTATAGGCCTTCTATTATGGCTTCTTGGCCAGGTAAAGAATCACTGTCCGTTCCAGTTGGGATGCCAGTCTGTTCTCCATGGTACTCACAATGCCAAAACTTTTTTTTGATAAAGACACACAAGGGAGGATGTGGGGATCTTCAGAAGGTTACATGCATTTGGTACTATTTTGTAATTTTAAAAAGTAATTTGTTTATCCATAAATCTGTTCATCACCACCTGAATGCTGTTTTCATGTCTTATTTTGCATCAAGAGACCCTTCCGCATTACAGTTTGTTGTGGATAAGTTGAGCCATGTATCAAAAGTTGCCCACTTAGGAGCCGGTCTTCAATAACACACTTTGGGTGTAGTTTACATAAAAAACGACAAGCTCTCTTTACGGAGAGTAACTCACATAGACATTTTTTGCCGAGAGTTATGGGTTTCCAACTAAGTTTCCATGACCAGGCCTTCTAGTTTGCCCCAATAATGAATGTTTTCCAAGATGACTTACCCTCAACATGTTTGAAGACTTTGATTACTGCTTTAGTGTTTTAAAATGTCTTGACAATCCATAAAACAAACACAGATCAGCATTCATTTTGAACAAAGATGGAATCAGAAGTTGGCCTATAAAAAATAACTGACCAAGGTCAAAACTGCTAAGTCAAGGTTTAGCCTAGAAGGTGAGACAAAAATCACAATTAGAGAACTGTAGCAAGAATGTCAAACCCCAAAATATGGAACAGAGCCAAAACATTACGAGGTACTTCAAAAGCAGAGATTCTTTCACAGGTGCAAACAAAAACAGAATGTACATTGTATACACAAATAGGGGGTCTGCCCCCTGCTCACTTCACTCGCCAACCCCCGTGCAGGCCCTACACGCTAGTCATTTCCCGGATCTGCCGCTTGTGACGAATCGTGCTTTGCTTTTCGATAAACACGAATATCAACTGTCTTTGATATCTGTCTTTTGAAAATATTGCTGACAAAATGTTGGTTTATTATATATTCGAGCATGATCTTTTGGATTCATATAAAAATCCAAGAAAAGTTCTTTGTCCATGTATTTCAGATAAATTTCGTGTAAAGTGCGATTCTTTTGGACTTATGGATTTGTATCCATTATTGGTTGTAGAATTTGCAATATGTCCAATCGTTTAACTGTTTCAATTCTATGTTGCATCACTTCTTTGTGATCATAAATATAAACATGACCAAATTGTGGTTTCTTTGAAATTAGACTTGTAGTAGCTCTGTCATTTCGCCTATGTCCATATATTCAATCTCTTTTCTCTGTTCCGTTACTTTGCGAGTAATAATTTCCGTTTGTTAGCACTAATGCGATCTTTACTATCAGTTTTTTGAGACTTTCGAATTTTAGTACTTTCATAATCTCTAACCTGCTCACACCAATGTTTTTGAACCTCTTTACAACGTTCTACTTTGTCTTCTACTCTTTGTCTTTTATTTCCATCCCCGCTTGGACCTGTTAGGTTTTCAATTCATCTCTTGGCACAAAGTCTTGTCTTGCGGGACATGAAATCATCTCTCTGAAAATGTCTTGTCTCATCTCAAGATTTTTTTATATAATAGAGAGATGAGATTAGATTAGATACATTTTATTAAACGGGGAAATCTACATGCGTACAGCAGCAGAAACGTACAACAAACATACACGCTTACAGAACAAAAAATACAACCAATCAATCATGAATGTATATTGTGCAGAAATTGCAAAATGAACTTAAAAGTATAAGAATTTAGTTTGGACCATTGGGAGGAAGCACTGAATTGCCTGATATTAATGGGCAGAACTAAAGCACCTTCCTGCATACACAGGCTCAGAAGGTGTGCAGGTTTAATTATTTCTGCACTGCAGATTTGATCCTTGAAGTGCTTCATCAGCTCCTGCTATCCAGCACCCGCATTATAAAAACAGAGTGAATCGTTAGTTGTTTGTGTCGCGATCTGAAATTCGTTTTTTAAATTTTTACAGTTTCTCCTCATCCTCTAAAAATAATTGAAGTGTCATTTGCTGGGTTTTAGTGATGAACAAACCTGGTTGTGATATTGGATATTAAATCTGCTCCTTTTTTTTAAGTAAAATATTGTGTTCATTATAGGTGCCACTGTCAAGAGTACCCACAGTTGGTGTTGCATTCATTGGTTGTCTGGGTAACGTCTCCCAGAAGTCATGCTGAGTGACAGAAACGGCACAATGGATCATAACGACTCCTCCGTCATAGACTGTGTGAATAATGGAGATACGTGTGAGTGTAGGAGGCTTGTGGAGGGCTTTGTCTTGTGGTGCAGGGATGACAACCAAGCAAAACAAAAGGTCTGGTGGTGGACTTCTGGCCTGCCAGAGAGCCTCTGAGACCTGTCACTGTACAGGGAGAAAGGTGGAAAAGGTGCAGTGCTTACAACTACCTGGGGGGTTCACATGTCTACAACAAACTGGACTGGTCTGACAACACAGTGGTGCGCTATAAGAAGAGCCAGAGCAGACTGCACTTGCTAAGGAGATGCAGGTCTTTTGATGTGTGCAGCAGGCTGCTGGAAATATTCAGTCCATAGTAGTCAGTGTGGTCTCCTGGGAAAGCAACTTCAGATCAACAGATGCACAATGTTTGAACTTGTTTGAAACTTCCCCAGAAAGCCTGCTCCATCACCGAATGAACACAGGACACACTGGAAGCTGTTGTGGAGAAGGGGATGGTGATTAAAAAATGGATGCCATCATGAAAAAAATCCCCTCCAGGTGGCACTCTCTTGAAGCACTTTTAACCACAGGGTCATTTCACTGTCGAGGGAAGGTCTAAGCAGCCAAAAACAATAACCAAAGTCAAAGCACTAAGCGCAAATGAGGACAGAAATCCTATTACTAGCTTGATTTAGTCTCACTTAGCTGGTGCTAGGATGTCTGTCTGTTTTTAAGAGTATCCAATACTTGGATAACACACAGTTGCCACAATCTTAAATAGGAGGAACATAACGCTTCAAATAACCTCCATGTCACATGGCAATGGGTATGGTAGCTGTACACAACGGGACCACGGTCATGCAAAGACAGACAAAAAATGGCAGAAACCGTTGAAAAAGCAAAACACACATGATGGCATCACCAGGATACCCATTGACTAAATAGTCAAGGAGAAATAAACATCTATATATACCATATATACAGTAGCTAACTAAGGAAGGTTTACCATGTAAATTCATCACATAAAGAAGCTTTAAACCCCATCTTGAGGGTCACATCCAGGAGGAAGTGCAACAGAAAAATCAGGCTAGAGCTCCATGTGGTGTCTCCTGCACCCCTCAGCCTCCAGTTACCCTCTCACTGCCTGACATCTGCACTCACATCCTGGGACCACGAGCTACTCTCCCAGCCCTCCAATTCAGCCTTTCCGGGTCTTCACACTCTCTCTGTAAGGTGGTGCTCTAACATTTCTCAAGTCACTTCCCCATTTTTGCTCCCAGGCTGCATCAACCTTTCAAGCTTCTGGGTGTATAATAATAATTCTTTTCATTTATATGAAACTTTTCAAAGGGCTTTTATATAGTGAGCGGGGTGCCAGTTCAACCACCATTAATGTGCAGCACCCACCTGGATGATGCAATGGCAACTATTTTGTGCCAGTACACTCACCACATATCACCTATTGGGGAGTGAAGTGGTGAGAGAGAGATTAAGGGGCCAGAATGACTAGGCCATGCTGGGCAATTTAGCAAGGACATCAGGATAGAGCCTGCTTGCCCAGGGATCTTTCATGACCACAGAGAGTCAGGACCAAAGGACTGCACCATTTTTAGAGCACAGTGTCCCCGTCACTGCATTGGGGCATTGAGATCCACATTCAGACCACAGGGTAAGCGCCACCTGCTGGCAACACCAACACCTCTTCCAGCAGTAACCCAAGCTTTTTCTGGTTGGTCTCTCATTTAAATTCTGGAGGTATGTGGTATATGTTGGAAGTGCCATTTTTCCCTGAACTGGCATGGCTACATCCATTGTCATAACCAGTGATTGCTTTTCTTTTCTTTTTTTGGACCTTGTTGGGCCTGCTTCCTGCCAGCACACTTCTTGCTCGTCTTCTTCCAATGGTTTAAAACCTGTTGCATTTTAGCAGGGACCTGCATTATATTTTCTCAAATGACAAAAGCAGAGTTGAATGTGGAACATCTTTGGACATTGCGCTTCTGCACTGGGATGGCATCGATGAATCAGCAAAAGTAAACTCCTGTGCTTTCAGATTGTCGCTTTGTTTAAAATGAGGAGATCCATCTTTCCTCACCCATTTCCTCAGGCAGCTGTGCTTCCTGAATTTTGAACTCTCCTGGGAGTATTAACTTCTCACCAGCATCAGCAATTTGATGGAGTTTAGGAGGATTTTGAGGCATAGCACTGCAGATTGGACGCAGCCACAACTGCTCTCCTCATTTCCTGATGTTGGCACCTCTTATCAGTTTACAGCATTTTCATCATGGCTCACGCTCTGACTATGCAAGTGTGAAAAAGAGAGAATGAAACACACAAAAAAGGAAATAAGCTATTATTCCTGCAAAGAAAAGGCAGAATGCAAAACCAAGAAAAAAGTGCTGGACCGTGGATGAAAGAAACATTAGCATTTTTAATTGCGTAGAATCAAAACTAAAAGTCAAAAAATACCAAAAACCAATGCCTGATATGTAAACCAAAAATCAGGTCAAAAACATGCAAAAGTCCCAACTACCTGAAGTGAGTAACACATGAAAAGTTACATCTTTGAATCCAGAAGCTCATATCTGGGAAGAGAACTTTACCATCAGGGTGATCACACTGCACTTCTGGAGCCACGTGGTAGCAGTTAGGGTACCTTGGCTAACGATGAGTCGCATGATGCAGTGGGCTCCATGATCAGAAACCTTAAAATAGTGTCAAAAAATAACAACAGGTAATATCATTATAGAGCTAATAAATAATAAGGAATGCAGGCAAACAATTCCCAAATCCAAAAATCACAACTACGTAATATTTGTTTGGTCCGACATAAATCAGACTTCAAATAGGACACATGAAGCAGTGTGTGAATTTATAAATGGTAAGCTAAATGCGACCCTATTCTCGCCAGGTGTGATAATGAAGTGTCCCATGAAAACTCAAAGTCGTGGTGTGACCGCACATTCTGTGAGGTGTCTTTTCATGTATATTTATTTACTAAAGCAGATTATTACTTACTTAATTCTTTTTCTCCCATTATCCCTTCTGGTTTTGGGGTAGCCATATTAATTGACGGTCCTGATTTGGCTCTATGTGTGGATGTGGTGTGAGTGGGCCAGGCAGTGAACTGGCAGCCTGTCAAGGTGGGCTCCTACAGAACAAGGCCGCGGCCCTCCAGTCCTGGAGTAGATCAAGAGAATTGTTCTCATGTACTAATCCGAGTATGTTGTGTCCCTGAGACGACTTCTTTATCAATCATTGTGGTTAATGGCTGCTGCCTCACATGTCCAGGGACACAGGCTGAATTACTGGTCTTGCGTTATACATTTTACATGTTACAAAGTACGACATTTTATAAGTGAAAGAAAGCTTTTTAGTCCATCAAGGTCATTTGATTAGCAAATAGGTATCGAATAGTCCCTTAGTATCTCTTCAGTATGCTTTTTAAAAATCGTCAGCATCTCAGTCTCTGCCACATCACACATAGTTTGCGGCAGATCCTGGCAATATGTCTGTGCAGAATTGCTTCAGTGAGTGCTTTCATGAGAGTTTTCCATGTTGTTGTATTGTCAAGACCCCCAGCGCTTCTCGTGTTTACATAAACCTCTGACAAAGACTCAGGTTTTCTCCAGACATGTTGTCCAGTGTTGTCCTCAAGTATAAGATTTGTGTTCTCCACATTGCTTGTGAAGTTTATCACAAGTATGTTAGTTTCCTCCCACATCTGTAAGACATGTTTTTTTTTTTTTTGGCTGACTGACTGCGACGGTCTAATGATAAAGAAGCTGTGTCTCAGTAGTGGCCCGACTCATTGCAATTGTCAAATCTAAAAGGTCTGTGAGTAAGTGTGATAGTGTGCCGTGTGGGGACTGGCAATGGCAGGGGCCTGCCAGGAGCGCAAAGCTAAAATAAAAGGCTTTATCTCCCCTCATGACCATTTAGTCTAAATGTCTGCTTACGAAATGGAGGGAAGGATTAGACTGCATAGAAGACAAAAGGGAATTATAAAAATATGTATTGATTTTCATTAAAATAATACAATACAAATAAGACAAATAATACAATTAGCTTTAAAGTACTGCATATTCTACATCTGTTACCCTCGTTTTAAATGTTGCAGAAATACTGGAAATTCAGTTCAGGGTTTTCTCTGCCTTGTACCCAGTGGTACTGGACAAGGTTTCATCTCCAAAATTCTGAGCTGGATTACGGACAGGACTCGGTCTTCACGTGTAGTTAGCTAACTTGTTAAGAAAGGCTGATTGAGCTAATCACAGGTGCCATAAAATTAGAATATCATGACAAAGTTGATTTATTTCAGTAATTCCATTCAAAAAGTGAAACTTGTACATTAGATTCATTCATTACACACCGACTGATGTATTTCAAATGTTTTTTTCTTTTAATTTTGATGATTATAACTGACAACTAATGAAAGTCCCAAATTCAGTATCTCCGAAAATTAGAATATTGTGAAAAGGTTCAATACTGAAGACACCTGGTGCCACACTCTAATCGGCTACGTAACTCAAAACACCTGCAAAAGCCTTTAAATGGTCTCTCAGTCTAGTTCTGTAGGCTAAACAATCATGGGGAAGACTGCTGACTTGACAGTTGCCCAAAAGACGACCATTGACACCTTGCACAAGGAGGGCAAGACACAAAAGCTCAATGCTAAAGAGGCTGGCTGTTCACAGAGCTCTGTGTCCAAGCACATTAATAGAGAGGCGAAGGGAAGGACAAGATGAGGTAGAAAAAAAGTGTACAAGCAATAGGGATAACCGCACCCTGGAGAGGATTGTGAAACAAAACCAATTCAAAACTGTGGGGGAGATTCACAAAGAGTGGACTGCAGCTGGAGTCAGTGCTTCAAGAACCACCACGCACAGACGTATGCAAGACATGGGTTTCAGCTGTCGCATTCCTTGTGTCAAGCCACTCTTGAACAAGAGACAGAGTCAGAAGCGTCTCACCTGGGCTAAAGACAAAACTGCTGCTGAGTGGTCCAAAGTTCTCTGATGAAAGTAAATTTTGCATTTCCTTTGGAAATCAAGGTCCCAGAGTCTGGAGGAAGAGAGGAGAGGCACAGAATCCACGTTGCTTGAGGTCCAGTGTAAAGTTTCCACAGTCAGTGATGGTTTGGGGTGCCATGTCATCTGCTGATGTTGGTCCATTGTGTTTTCTGAGGTCCAAGGTCAATGCAGCCGTCTACTAGGAAGTTTTAGAGCACTTCATGCTTCCTGCTGCTGACAAACTTTATGGAGATGCAGATTTCATTATCCAACAGGACCTGGCGCCTGCACAAAGTGCCAAAATTACCAGTACATGGTTTAAGGACCATGGTATCCCTGTTCTTGATTGGCCAGCAAACTCGCCTGACCTTAACCCCATAGAAAATCTATGGGGTATTGTGAAGAGGAAGATGCAATACGCCAGACTCAACAATTCAGAAGAGCTGAAGGCCACTATCAGAGCAACATGGGCTCTCATAACACCTGAGCAGTGCCACAGACTGATCGACTCCACGCCACATTGCTTCAGTAATCCAGGCCAAAGGAGTCCCAACTAAATATTGAGTGCTGTACATGCTCATACTTTTCATGTTCATACCTTTCAGTTGGCCAACATTTCTAAAAATCCTTTTTTTGCATTGGTCTTAATTAATATTCTAATTTTCCGAGATACTGAATTTGGGACTTTCATTAGTTGTCAGTTATAATCATCAAAATTAAAAGAAATAAACATTTGAAATACATCAGTCTGTGTGTAATGAATGAATCTAATATACAAGTTTCACTTTTTGAATGGAATTACTGAAATAAATCAACTTTGTCATGATATTCTAATTTTATAACCGGCACCTGTATACTGTATATTACAAGAGTCACACCTCAGTTTTGGCCATGTCGGGGTATTTGTCAGCATTGCCAACCAAAAGAAATACTTTAATAAATAATTCAGGAAGGCACACATTTTGGTTAGTCAGACAGCTGGCATTGTGGGGTAGAGGGTGGGGGGTAACACTGCATCTGTCCATGTTGTCGTATTGTCAAGACCACCAGTGCTTCCTTCTCATGTTTACATAAATTCCAACAAAGGCTGTGGTTTTCTCCAGACACACTGACTGCCTGATTGGCAGTACTAAATTTTCCCCATGTTTGTTTACATTTGGCACCATACTGGCAGTGAGCAGCAGTCCCGTTCAGACGGAGGACTTGCTTTGCCTTCATCGCTACAAGGACAGGCAGCCTGAAGGAGGAACATGTGCTGTAGGAATCTTAAAATGCTCAAAAAGACACACTTTAAAGGGCTCAAAATATCAGGTCTAATTTGAATGTATAAATAATATTGTAAAATATTGTTTTCATGTATTTAATTATTCTTATCACCCTTAACTAGATTAAGAGGATTGTAAATGGCTGAATCATATAAGTAAACACATACTTATTTTCTTATTATTCACATCTGCAAAGACATCCTAGTGTTTTGCTGACAACTGTCTTGTTTTTTTTCTTACAATCATACAGGGTCACGAGGTGGTATCCCCAACTCTTTATCACTGTTTGTCCTTACATTACTATATTTACACAGACAAACACCCCTAACTCTATCCCATGTTCAAAGGATGTTTTATTTTTAAATAAATACCTCTGAAAAGGCTTCCTCGCAATCACCCCAACTTCCTTTTCCCTCCATTGTTCGTCCCAGAGAAGCTTTGTCCTCCTCCTCCTCCTCCTGACTCTTAACTCGCTGGGCGAAGTCGAGGGCTCCCTTTAATCCTGACCCAGGAGTACTTCTGGTGTCAAATCACTGTCTCCAGAAAGTTCTTCTGGGTCAGGCAGGACTACCCTTATCCAGTGGATTTTTCCTTCCAACGGTCCCCTCCTAGCTGCTCCATAAAGCCAATAGAGCAGCCTAACAGAACAACTGCAATGCTACCCTGTGGGTATCCAAGAGTGACGCTGCCACCAATGACATGCACTTGGGTCCCCTCACTTCTTTCAATCTCCCAACCAGGAAAGGAAATGCCAACCAACCCCACCAGAATGCTGTACCACTTGTACAGGCTATCCACTATACTGGCCTCCCAGCCAGGTAAGAATATTCCATCTATCCCTGTTGGAATGACAGTCCATGTATTTCCCACACCACATGGGCATTCCATACCAGCCTCCTGGATGGGATAGGGAACACACTGCCTATCTTCCCCACCATCCATCAATCCAGAGTCCATCTCAGCCAAGATGCCAGTCCATCCATGACAGTATACATCATGTGTCATATCTCATGTACATACAGGTATTCTGAATCTACAGAAATCTTATTTATAGTGTGGCATGTGGATTGCCACTGAGTCCCAAACCCTCAGATGCAATTGCACCAGAACAGTCTCAGTTCAACTAAAGTGATTTTAATTTAAATAATAACTTCAAAAGGCTTTTTTTGTTGCAAATACAGCACAGCTCTTTCTCTTCTTTTCTCTTATTGCCCTTTCTCCGCACTAAACTCCAACTCCCCTGAGTCGAGTGAAGGGCTCTCTTTTAACTCCAGACCCACGAGTGCTTAATCTATTGACTTCAGAAAGCACTTCCAGGTCAGACAGGACCACCACGGTCCTTGTATCATTACTGTCCAAGAGCTCCCCACAGAACTCGACAGAGTAGGCCCATTAGACCACAACTCCCATGCTGCTCCTCAGCTCTGGGGCTTGCCAGACAGGAAGCTGCCGCCTATTGTACAGGGGGGAGGAGCAATCTTCCCATAGCGGGCAGTCAGCCACTAAACTGACCTTCCCAGTTCCCAAGTCCATTCCGGATGCTGCTCAGTCTTGTTTGGACACCAGTTCTGATGTAACATCCTTTAACCTCTGGATCCTGGCATGGAAAGGAGTTATTAACATTCCCTCCTTGAGCTTCCATTATCAAGGCCTCCTGGCCAGTTAAGGGAGCAGTGTCCATATTGCCAGTGTCCATACTGGCCGGGATGCCGGTTTGTATATACATGAATAACATAATTTATGTATATGGTATTTATTTGAACAAGCATATATTTAATTGTTAGACAAGCTACTGTATTTGCTTTCTTAATCATAGAATAATTTATATAAGTATTAGCAAAGCATGTACAAAATGTAGCTGGAAGCATAATGCCAAGCCTACGCAGATTCCTTGGCATTCTACACACTGTACTTGGCGACCTAATGAATCAATGACTTTAATTGAAGGCATTATCTAATTACAGGAGAGGATGTGGTATGAAACAGCAACTCTTGAGGCTTGAATGGACCTGTTGGAGATGTAACCTAAAATTCTCAAACTTGATTCATTTGATTGAGCCTCATAGGGGAGTGGAGTCTACCCCAGTATCACCAAGCCACTAGAAGCTGAAGCGTGCACACACCCAGAATCACATTTTCACAAAATTTTCAAAACTCCAATTAAAGTGACTTACACATCTTTGGGTATGTATAGAATCAGAAGAAAACCCCACAAAGACACGAGAGGAAAGTGTAAACTCCACGCAGGCAGCGATCTGGATCTAAGAGGCAGCAGTCCTAAGCACTGTGCTACCATGATACTGACCGAGACATGTTAGATGGTGTAAGTGCCCAAGCGAAAGTACAGGTATCCTGACCAGGATGGAGGATAATCTCTTGCCCAGACTGGATGCCTTAACGGAAGGACAGCTGGGATGGAGACACAACCCGGCCAGAATGCCCTATAACCATTGCCCCAAGTAGCATTGCTCTGTAATGGATGGACTGGCTCAATGTGGATTCCAGGAACAATTCATACCCTAAAACAGAATGTGGCAGTGTTCCTCGAGGCTGATCCCAATCGGAACACTCACAAGGTGCATTGGGAATTGAAGTCCGGAAGTGCAACGTCCTCAGGGTCCTTGGGTATTGTCAGAAGGCGTTGTTGGGGGAAGGACAATACTGGTTTCTGCATAACCTGGAAGTCCTCCCAAGCGCCAATGCGGTGACACAAGAAGCGGTCCTAGGTTTTCTTGAAAAGAAGCCCACCACCTCAGAGGGAGTCAGAGTTGGGAGGCAGCAAGCAAAACTGTGGGAGTAGGGAAGGAGGAGGAATTTGTTTGATTTATTTGTATTGTGGATGATTAAATAGCTTTTATTAAAATTTAGAATCGTGTTGGGCATTACTGTGTCTGAAGTTTAGGGCTCAGTGGTGCACCCTGGTGGTTACAATAGATAAAATATTACATAAACATGTGACTCTATAACTGTGTTTATGATGTTAAACCTCTAATGTAAACCAAGACATTATCTGTTTAACAGTAAATACAGTGCATGTTACACTATCTTCTTGTCCTGTTTTTTAGAAGAAGTTAGAACTGGAATAGTTGACAAAAATTTATGCAGGAATTCTGAACTGTGTAACATCCATCAATCCATTATCCAACCTGCTATATCCTAACTACAGGGTCACGGGGGTCTGCTGGAGCCAATCCCAGCTAACACAGGGTGCAAGGCAGGAAAGAAACCTCGGGCAGGGCGCTAGCCCACCACAGTTTGTGTAACATAGTTTTCTGAAAAAATTAAACTCATCATAATTTGACTATGAAATTGTGAAGCATCCGCACATTTTATGCTGCTTGTTAGACTGCATAAGAGCTGCTATGCTGTTAGTGTTACTGCTCTTACCTCACTGCCTGGCCAGACAAGTGTTAGCAATGTCCACAGCAATGCCCGGGGACACAGCACTATTTTGGATATAATGTCATGTAGCTGGCACATGAAAGAAAAGGTAATTGGTTATTGGTCCAATGACCAATTAGCTATAGGCTATGATCAGAATCAGCATTCATAAGTGTCCAAAGGTTCAGGGTTACTAATGACTGCACTCCACCAGTCTGTGCTCATTCACCATGGCCCTCCATCATAGGCTGACCCATCAAAATATCTATAAAGACGCCACGGCCTCTGCTGCGTTTATACTCCTTCAAGTGAAAGTCGCAGCAGAAAGCAATTACACTGAACAGTGTTCTAAAACTGGTGACATGCAACATCTTGTTTTTATTGAAAATAACCAGAAGTATATAATTAATGCATAAGTATAAAATTCTAAATCAGAACAGCAGACCACTCAATATCATGTGTGTTTCAAATGCAATATTGTTTCTGAAAAATACAATGCAATGCAGGCGGTGAAATACATGAAAATACATAAACTTTTTTGGTCAGAATGCTCAAGAGGTGCTCATGATCTTCCTGTTCTGAGTTGCATCTCTCATTGTGGACGTTCTTTTATCACACCTGCCTTTCATCAGCTTTTTCCCAAACTCACAAGTTCGAGTTTGTCACGTTCCTTAATATGCATGATCACCTCCTTTAATAATACGTATCTATTGTATAATTATAACAGATTTCAGCACTTTCACCCAACTTTGTGATGTGAGAGGTAGTCTGGCAATGCTAAAGTTATATTCGTTTTACATGGCCATAAAATATTTTCTGCTATCAACACATTAATTTTTAATTGGTCAAAAAGAAGCACAACACTGTTTAGATTTGTTCATAATTCGTATTAAACTGTCATGAGTTGCCAAAGTCCTCCAGCATTCCAGGCAGCGGTCTTTACAATCACAGGCGCCATTCCTTGTGGAAGTCTGTGGTTGCTGGCCACGTACCGCCTTGTAAGTGCACTGACTGCATAGGCCTCTTGGCATCTTTATTCATTTTGGCTTGTGCTTTTAATTAGGGCATTCCATGCATACATCCTCTAAACCAGAGCTCAAAGTAGCACCCTCAAGAGCAACGCTTGGTCTCTCCATTCACACATGCCTACCAGGTGTATGAAGTGCCGTTTCAATAAAGTACTGTTGTGCAACATATTGTAATTTATGAATCAAAAATGAACAATCGTGTTTGTACTTGAAAAGTTATAAACTAATATTATACACTCACACATATATAAATACATTTATTCCAAGGGTATGGTGGCACAGTGGCACTGCCAATGTGGAGTCTGCATGTTCTTTTAATGTCTGTGTTGGTTTTGCTCCCACTTCCAAATGACCTTTGTTAGGTTAACTCTCAGTTGACCCAGTATGGGGGCGTCATTGTGGATGTGTGCATGAATGTGCCCTGCAATGGACTGGCATCCTCTCAAGGGTGGCTTTCTCCTTTGGGCCCAATGCTGCCAGGATGGGCACAAACTTGCCTGAACTGGAAAAGTGGATTAAAAATGAATGGATGGTTTAATACAAATCCCACCCCAAACAACACTAAGGAGGACATAATACACAAAAATTGTGTGTTTATTAAGTAACTAGCTGTGCTAATCATTGCGATGGTGAGGGTCAGCCACACACTACCAGGTCCCACCAGGAGCCTCCGGAACCTACCACTGCTGATAACATTTCTGAGGGACAAGCCAAGTAAATGAGGTCATCACACAAAGCAAGGGGAAAGTGAAACAGTGCTCAGTGCTTTTATTTAAAAAAATTAATATTCAGAAGTCCTGTGCAAAATCCATAATAAATAATTCAATAAAAGTGAAAGTGGAGGTTAAAATTCAAATACATAAATCCATTAAAAACAAGGTCTAAAAACCATCTGGCAGGAAACTGTCCTTTCCTAAAAGCCTGGTGCGCCTCCTCTGCTTATCCCGTATGGGCCTTGCAGCAGAGGAGTTGTCAGCCAACCTTCCACGGGTCCGGGTCCCTGCCTTTCCATGGCCACAATAGGCTCCCTCTCTGGACCTGGGCACAGGTCCCCAAAGGCCATGGCACTCAGATTGGGCTCTCTTCCCTGCCTGTCTTCTCTCTTGATCCCGCTCTCTTCATCTCACTCACTCCTGCATCAGCGCTCTCTCTCCCTCATGTCTTTCTGCCCTCTTCTCTTTCTTTAACCTCCGTTCTGATGTTTTTTTTCTTCTTCTGATCCCTTACACTCCCCTTTTATATGCTGGGGAGCAGTTGCATGTTTGAAGGGCTGATTGCTGCCCTGGGCTGTTAATGAGACAATCAGACCGTCCACACATGCCGGCCAGCAAGGCAACGCACGGTCAGCTGACCACATTGCAACAACCCGGAGACAAGCCACCTTCTCAGACGATCACTCACAACTGCTCTACTCCCCAGCGTGAGTGCGTCCAGTTATTTATTTAAATTGGACAACTTTTTTCTGAACCATGGACCCGCTATACCACAACCATATAAGAAGGGGTTAAATCTCAATAATCGATATAGACCTCAGTAATTAAAATTTGCACAGTAACATACAGTACAGGCCAAAAGTTTGGACACACCTCCTCATTCAATGTGTTTTCTTTATTTTCATGACCACTTACAGCACTCCATCACTCTCCTTCTTGGTCAAATAGCCCTTACACAGCCTGGAGGTGTGTTTGGGGTCATTGTCCTGTTGAAAAATAAATGATCGTCCAACTAACCTGAGTTCTGCACAACACAACTGCTGGTCCCAACCCCATTGATAAAGCATGAAATTCCACTAAATAACCCTGATAAGGCACACCTGTGAAGTGAAAACCATTTCAGGTGACTACCTGTTGAAGCTCATCGAGAGAATGCCAAGAGTGTGCAAAGCAGT
Organism: Polypterus senegalus; assembly: GCF_016835505.1. NCBI lineage: Eukaryota > Metazoa > Chordata > Cladistia > Polypteriformes > Polypteridae > Polypterus > Polypterus senegalus. Next base: position 35,208,284 of record NC_053170.1, on the reverse strand, counting down.
AATCAGAGCAAAGGGTGGCTATTTTGAAGAAACTAGAATATAAAACATGTTTTCAGTTATTTCACCTTTTGTTTGTTAAGTACATAACTCCACATGTGTTCATTCATAGTTTTGATGCCTTCAGTGAGAATCTACCAATGTAAATGGTCATGAAAATAAAGAAAACACATTGAATGAGGAGGTGTGTCCAAACTTTTGGCCTGTACTGTATATTGGAATGTATTTTATAATGCATGTAGTAATAAAATGCATTGCATTTGTCACTCCAACAGATGGCACATCACACACATTTGTGGTAATAAAATGTATTACTACAAATACTTGCGATGCGCCGTTTGTTGGAATGACAAATGCAATGCATACAGTATGTCTCACTTACTTGCCATTTGGTATAGGATTCGTAAAAGCAGTGTTAATGTTTGTGATGTACCACCTGTTGAAATGACAGAGGCATTGCAACTGGAATGGATACACAAACACATCTTTACTAATGTGGATTAATCTCAAGGATAAGATGAACAAAGAGATTCAATACCGACAAAAAATAAAAGTCTGAATTAGCAGAAGTTGCTCTAATTTGAGGTGTTCATAAGAAATGTAATGATTTACTTCATGAGGTAGAAATGCATAATAAACAATAGATAGCGTGTCATATATTTGAAACAATAAAACGTATGCTTCAATTTAAATGTTTAAAGCCTAAATATTCTTGATTCTTATAGAAATGTGTCATTTTTCATAGATATTTTTCATATCATAGAGGTCAGTAGGGAGCTACATCCCTAGTAAAGGATCAAACATCAAAAATAATATCATCATATTTATAATCACTGACCTTGAAATAGACCAAACGTATACCCCACATGCTTGTGTTTGAAATCTTCCAGAAGTGGCTGTTAGAGGGTTAGGACCACCAGTAAAGCATCAAATATCAAAAATATTATCATATTCATGATCAGCAGCCTTGAAATAGCATAATATGACACTCTGCATACGTGCCTTACCGGAGTAATGATTAGCAATAGAGCATTGTTCCATTTCACAAATTAACCCCAATCATCAGAATAGTGCCCAAAATGGCAGTGCCCATGAAAATAATAATAAACAACATGGCATTGCCGTAATATCGGTAAAATAATGATAAAAATTAATTATATAAATATTTCAAACAGGACAAACATATTTTCAGTAGCCTGAGAATGTTTATAACAACAAGTCTGCACTCTATGACCTTACCATCTGCAGAATCCAGGCCTGGCCAGTACTTGGATGGGAGACCATCAAGGATATGCTGCGGTTAGTGCTGAAAGAGGTGTTAGCGAGGCCATCAGTGGGTGCTTACCCTGTGTGCAGATGCCAATGCTTCAGTACAGTGACAGAGACACTGTTCTGTAAAAATTTACACAGTTCTTCAGATGAGACGCAAAACTGAGGTTAATAATGATCCCTGGGCATCTTTCAAAAAGAAAAGGGCATTCCTAATGTCCTGACTGAATTGCCCGCCACAGCCATGTCCATTCTCCTCACTAATCATCCCCTGTCCCTTACTAGTTAACTGTCTATCTCAGCCCTTCACCACCTAATAGCTTAGGTGTAGTGAGCATAATTCCCCAAGAAAGACTGCATCATTCAGATGGATGCTACACATTAGTAGTGGTTTCCCCACTGTCCACGTAAATCACTTTGAGTAGGTTAGAAAAGTTCTATATAATATAATTATTAATATTTGTGTTTCACATGAGGCCAGGCCTCACCTATTCTATGCTGCCACCTATTGCCGCAGACAAATTCTTCTGGCTGCCTATCATTCCCAATGACCTGTTTCTTAAAATATTATCCAGAGAATTAGTTCTGAAGCACTTGTTAATTAAACATGCCATGCCACACACTGAGAGTGCACTTCCTTTAGAACTACTGTAGTATCTCTGGTGCCAGCAAATGCCCCTTTCCATCTCCTCAGGCCTTGCCTTGAAACCCTGTGTCAAACACTAATGCATGCAGACTCCTTCTTCACTAAGCCACCTATCTTATTGTTTATTCTAATACAGAATTGCCAGGAGACACCATAAGGATAACTAAGGCTGAAAACCTTATGCATGATCAGATGTACACCCACTCTTGATTATATAGAAGTAATCCATGTAGACATGATGTCCGTGTGTTCAAATGACCAAGGGGGAACCCCTGCTCGATAAAATAATGAAGTCTCCATGTACCAGAATCATCCATCCATCCATTGTCTAACCCGCTGAATCCGAATACAGGGTCACGGGGGTCTGCTGGAGCCAACCCCAGCCAACACAGGGCACAAGGAAGGAACCAATCCTGGGCAGGGTGCCAACCCACCGCAGGACACACACAAACACACCCACACACCAAGCACACTCTAGGGCCAAATTAGAATCACCAAACCACCTAACCTGCATGTCTTTGGATTGTGGGAGGAAACCGGTACCAGAATCATCAGTGGGAAATATTGCATTGCATTAAATGACTGATTGTTCAGGGGCTGCATTGTTAAAAGTATGATCAACTCTCTGCTAAAGAGCTAAGTCACCCAGGGGCCTGTGAGGGGTCTTAATCCAGGCTTGCATGAATGTCTTTGGAATGTGGACAGAAAATGGGTTTCCACTTACCTGCAAGGGAGTGTAATTGCATTGATATAAGTCTTGAAGTTGTCTCCCAAGTGCACATGTTTCAACAATACACACACATGTATATATAGTGTATGTATGTATATTATATATATTGTGAACCACCAGGCGCATATATTTGCCCCAACCCAACACAGATAGGCAAGACACGAATTGCCACACAGCACACATGTGTATTTACAGCTGGGGAGCGCTTTTCTCTGCCCCCCACAGCATAGTACATAAAGCACAGCACAGTCCTCCTTTCCTTCTCTCTTTGCTCTGCCACCACTCCTCTCCCAGAAAGCTTTGTCCACTTCTTCTTGACTCTGGCTCCCCGAATGGAGTGAGGTGGCTCCTTTTATTCAGCTCCTGGGAGTGCTCCACGTGGCTCATCAGTATTACCTGGAAAAACTCGCAAGTGTGGTGGAAATCCACTATAGAGCTCTACAGCTCCACCTGGGAGGACCCACAGAACCCAACAGGTCTGTACGAAACTCCAGCTCCCAGTGTGCCCTACAGGAGTCCATGGTGCCACAGCCACCCAGAAGGGCTGCCCTCTAGCGTGCCAGCGGAGGTATTGCCTCAGTAATGCTCTCTCCCCCGGTGCTTCCATTCCATTGGCATCCCTGCCCTGTAATGGCTGTGGCCGCCCCGTCACTATATGTACACACACACATACACATTGGATTCAGAAAGTATTCAGTGTTGTACGTTTAATTTTAAATTGATACTTTTGCTATTTTTGTCCATCAATCTCCAATAGATTGGATTGAAAGCGTCTTTAAACTGCCACTTTCAGGTCTCACCAAGGATGTTCTATTAGGTTTATGTGTGGGCTTTGGCTGGGCCACTTAAGCACACTCAGACTTGTCCTCAAGGTTGCCTTGGCTGTGTGCTTCAGGTCACTGTCATGCTGAAACGGTCTCCCATTCTGAAGTTGTGTGCACTCTACAGCAGGTTTTCTTCAAGGACCTCACCATATTTTGCAGCATTTATCCTTCCCTGAATTCTGACCAGTCACCCTGTCCTTGCTAATGAGAAGGACCCCCATAGCCTGATGCTGCCACCACTATGCTTCACTATAGGAATGGTGTTAGGCATGTGATGAGCAGTGCTTGGTTTTCACTGTAATCAGATCAAATAATCTTTTTTCCTCACACTCCTTTAAATGTTTTTGTCCTGACATGCAGTGTGAATTGTAGGGCCTCATATACACAGGTGTGTGCCTAATTAAATGATGTCCAATCAATTCAGTTTGCCACATATGAACTCCAACCAGATTCTAGAAACATCTCAAAGATAACTAAAGCAAACAGGATGCCTCTGACTACAATTTGGATTGCCACAGCAAAGGGTCTGAATACTTGTATGAATGAGAGATTTCCATTTTTGACTTTTAATAAACTTGCAAACCTTTCTGAAAACGTTTTCACTTTACCATAATGGGGCATTGAGCGTAAACTGATGGACAAAATGGCAACTGTATAAATTTAAAATGAAACCTACAATAAAATAAAGTGTGCAGAAAGCGAAAGGGTATATATAGTTTTTGAATTTGTATGCTGTGTGGTTCTGCTAGGATAGAATGCAGCAAAAGAGAATTCTTAACACTAGAGGGCAGAAGACAAAGAGAGGGCTGGGGATTCATGATCTCCATTTAGAGTAGCAGAGGCCTTGTAAATTTGGCATAATACTACAAGACCTCCAAGCCTCAACTGCAAGAGGTTTCTGCGCTGGAAGCTTTTAAAAAAAAAATGCCCCCGTTGGTGCCTTTCTTCCCTTAACATAGCAAATGTTAACAAAATATGGTTTCCACAGCTTGCCATTTGAACATCACGGACTGTTCTTGTAAAACCCTGTTCTAATATTCCTCTAACTAAGGCAGAGAGACCAGTCTGTGTTTTTCAATTTGCTTAAAGGCTATGTTTATTTGAAAATGGAGAAATGGGCGATCCCAACCTTTGTCTTGGCTTCCTGCAGTTCTCTCCAAAAGATTCCAGCACTGGTGAAACCATGGCCGGTATGACGAAGGCAGCCATCAGTTAATTTCCTCCGTTTCATTTCATTTGTATTGTTCCAATGATGACAACATAAAGAAAAACAACAAAAAAAAGAAAAGAAAAATAAACAAAAAAATTTGCACCACTTACTGCAGAATATGTCAATAGCTGATCAGATGCCTAGATGGCAAGTCCTGGGAAATACCTGATTTAACTGTAATTTACTTTACGTTTGCCTCATTTTGGGACTCTTCCATTTCTAACTTTTAATTATTTTTGTAATTGTATTTTTCTTTTTTTAATTGTAAAGCACTTTCAGCTACACTTTTTTTCTGAAGATATGCTATATAAATTAAAATTTCTGGATAAATAATGACCTGTTTCTAGACAATACTGAATTAACATGGAGGAATATTGACTAGCATGGCTGACTAAACACAAACGAAAGGCATAGAGGCACGTGTCCATATAGCTGCAGATGTAGTGCTGTAAACCATTTTGTTAATTTGTACAGACAGTATATTTCTAAGGGTAGTGCAGTGCTTGGCATTGCTGCCTCATAGTTCCAGGAGATTCGGCTCAAATCTCTGTCTGCCCGCTTTTTCTGAGGAGCCTGCACATTCTCCATTTGTCTACATGAGTTTTCCTTTAGGTGTGGAGGTTTTCCTCTCTCATTCCAAGATGTGCATGTCAGGATAGGTTTGGCTCCAAACTGACCCCATGTGAGTTAGTGTCATTGTACTCTGGCATGCACCGCTGTTCGCTTCGTGGTAGCCCCCTGTCTTATTTCCGATTCTAGCCGTACAAGATTTGGCCGTCTGTGACCCCAAAATTGGATGAAAAGGGTTTAGCAAGTGAGGAGATAGATGGATGGATGACTGTATATTTTTGAAATTCCATTTCCAGTGTTCTGATGTTTATTTCTAAAAAAGAATTATGTTCCTTTTTCCATACCACACATATATAATTAAATGCATTAATAAATTAATTTCTATTGAAACTTTATAACATCCGACAGCTTCTCACATTAAATTTTTCACTAGCCGAAAGGCCTGAAATGCAGCTTTAGTGAACGCTCATCTAGTTCTGTAGCTCCATTGTGGTGAAAGTGCCTGATAATAAGATTTAAATCTCATCTGAAAACACCACAAGCTTCTTTTCCTGATCTCATTTTTTTTTCTAAGTCTAGTGTGCTGAATTTCAGTTTCCTCCAATTGTTTTTATGTGATCAAATTTTTATTGAATCCATCAAATTCAGGAAATGAAAAATTACAACTAAATTGAAAACAAATAGCAAGAAACTCCCACACCCCAGCCTTGTTAAAGATGTGAAGAAAAGAAAAGAAAAGAAAATGAAAGGCGCTATGACCGTCCAATTAGAGGGCAGCAGTCCAACAGGTTTGTAAGTATAAAGCAAAAAATTAGGAGACTGTCATTTCATGGACCAGGAGCAATCATACAGCAGGCAGTCTTTTCCTTATATTACAATGGATGACCCATAAATCAGCAACACCGAGTTCAGAAACAACCAAGTTATGGAAAGCCAACTTCCAGAAATTAAATGAATGAGATTTCCAGTGAGATGGGTCAGTGCCAGCTTGGAAGCAAATGTGAAGAATGAGAAAAGCATTCACTAAATGGAACTGCGAGAAAAAGCAAAGATATGATGTGATAGAAGGGTATCAATGAAAAGGACAGAAAAAACTGTGAAAGGAAAATAAGGAGGACAGGGACGACGGTCCCTTTCATTTGTATTAGTCGACTCTGTATGTTCAGCTTATTGCTTTCTGTTCTGAATGATAGCTACCTATTTACCATTTCCTTCTAGAGTATTTTTGGAATTTATTAATATGAATTTTTACTTCATTCTATTGTATTTTTGTTTGCTTTGTAAAGTGTCTTGAGAAGATATTTGCATTGAAAAATTTGACAACCTTTCCAATATCCAGATTCACCCAGTTCAGGATTGTGGGGAGGCTGACTCTTTTTATCAGCAACATGAGGCAGGAGGCAGGAACCAACCCTGGATGGGCTATTGGAGCACAGCAGGTACCACTCACTCCTGCGCTGGGCCAAATGAGAGTTGTCATTTAACCAACTGTGTGTCTATAGGATATGGGAAAAAAAAATGAGCGTGCAGAGGAACACACATGTAGTCATGAAAGAACATGCAAACTCCACACAGACCGTAACCAAACTAGGACTGTGGAGCTGTGAGACAAAAGAGCTATCAAATGTGCCTTCCAGACTCGGACTGAGCCATTTGAGAACTGACCTGCACACGTTTGGAATTCTGGAGAAAAACTGGAGTACTTATAAAAAATACAAACATTCAGATATAGAGAAAACATGAAACTACAAGTGAAAATGACCAGGGTGAGGTCTGAATTGAAAATTCTCTAGGCGTGAGGAAGCAGTGACAACCACCACGCCACCCTGCCCTGAAGGTGCCAATACAGTGCCAATAAAAATATTCACCTCCATTGCAAGTTTTCATACTTTACTGTTGCTCAACATTGAATCACATTGGATTTAATTTCAGTTTTTTGACAATGATCAACAGAAGACTCTTTAATGTCAAAGTGAAAGCACATCTCTGCAAAACAGCATCAATCAATGGCAAAAATAAAACACAAAGTAATTGATAACATAAATATTCACTCTCTCCAAGTTAGTATTTAGGAAATAGCAGCCATGGCAGCCTCTGTCTGTGTGCACAAGTCTCAATCAGCTTTGCACATCTGCTCTTTGCAAAACTGCTCAGGCCCTGCCAGATTGCATGTTGATTGTGAATGAACTGCCTTTATCAAGTACAGCCACAAATTGTAAAGTTGGATTGAAATGTGGGCTCTGGCTTGACCACTCCAGGACATTAACATTGTGTTTTTAAATCATTCCTGTGTAGCTCTAGCTGTATGCTTAAGTAATAGCAAATCTTCTCTGCAAGGTGCAGGTTTCTTACAGACTGCATCTGATTCTCCTCCAAAATTTTCCTATTCTATATTCATTTGTCTTTACACACCTTCCAGGGCCAGCTGCAGAGGTACATAACCATAGCATGATGCTGCCACCACCATGCTTCACGTGGTGTTTGATAATGTGCAGTGTAACTTGGCATTAAGTGTGTTGGACAGAAAACTCCATTTTGGTCGCATCAGACTATAGAACCTTCTTCCAGCTGATGCCAAAATCTCTAATGTGCCTTTTAACAAACTCTAGCCAATATGTCATGTGCTTAGTTTTTAACAATGGCTTTCTCTTTCCCACTTACCCACAACACTGTGGCTTAGAAGCATTAAAGCACAATTTGTTGTCTACACAGTCTCTCCAATCTCCGACACTAGTCTGTAACTTCTTCAGAGTTCTCATAGGTCCCTTGGTGTCCTTGCTCACTAGTCTTCTTCTTGCATGATCATTTACTTTTTGTGGCAGATTAACAGCTGGGCCATAGTCTTTACATTTCTAATTGATTGCTATAACTAAACTTCAAGGGAATATTCATTGACTTGGATATTTTCTCCTCTCAATCCCCTGAATTGTGTTTTTCACAGAGATGCCCGGAGTTTTCTTATGTCTTCATTGTGTACATGAGGCCACCGTACTGACTCACCATAAGTTGGACCTTCCAGGTAAGGTGTATTTATACTACTGTTATTTAAAATCCCAGACAGGTGAACACCATTGAATTAGTTTTGTGATTTCTGAAACCATTTGGCTGCATCAGAGATGATTTAGGGGTATCATACCAAAAGGAGATGAATACTTATGTGATCATTTATTTTGTGCTTTATATTTGTAATAAAGTTATATCACTTTGACATTAAAGGGTGTTTTTTTCTGTTGATCAGTGTCAAAAGGCCAAATTAAATAGACTGTGATTTAATGTTGTATAACAATACATTGTGAAAACTTCCAAGAGAGTGAATACATATTTATAGGCACTTAGGACAGGCATCCCGACCGAGAGAGTGAAAGGTTCCTTTCCTGGAAGGGAAGCTCCAGGTGGTGAGACAGGAGTCCTGACCAGATATATTCACAATACCTTTCCTGGCTGGGATAGAAGGGCAGGGAAGAACTGTCTCTAGGGGCTGTTTATTCCCCCAGGATGTTAGATGGCAGCAGCCCTGGATATTGATACCTGTTCGATCACCAGCAAGGAATGCCAGGAATTGTAGTCCAGTAGCGTAGCCCTGCTGGGGTCTGTGGGTGCCACAAGATGGTGCTGCAGTTACACTCCCTACTGTTTGGGATTTCCATATGACCTGAAAGTGCTTCCAATAGGCAAAGCCTTGGCACCGTAAGTATTCCCGGATCCTCAATTAAAAAGACCGCACTACCTTGTCCATTCAAGTCAGAGCTGGCAGCGGAGACAGGCAGCACTGGAGGAGTAGCAGTGTGGAGGAGAGAGAGAAAGAAAGGGAAGGAGAAAGAGAAACATAGCAATTAATTTTTAGTACAAGGTATCTTTAATAAAAAGCCCCTTTATTTGAACCGGAGGCTGTGTTTGTATGTTTGTGTTTGGGGTTTGGGGCTCTGAGGCACCCCCTAGCCTTCACAATATATAAGATTGTTTTATTTGTTTTTTTCGATCTATAATACTGATTACTACTTTAAGAGGGTTCTCTCAGTGAATGGTTTCAAATAAAATAAAAACTGACACAGCATACCCATGATGGATTGGCTCCCTATTGAAGCTTGGGCTCTTGATAAACCTGAAAAGGAAACATCAGAATTAGTAAATTAATAGTGATTTAATTTAGCAGAAATTAAAAATATATAAATCGTTAGGCACCTGTGATCTAAAAGCAGATTACACCTTCAGAACTGATTAGTTGACAGACTGCCAGAGTTCTAAAATAATCCACATTCAGTTTCCATTTGAAAATTTAAGACATAGCTCAAACAAACCTTATTATTGCTCTCTGTCTGATTTAAATGGGACAAAAATGCACAAAAAAGATGTTAAGCCCAAATAACTTTACAAGTTTAGATGCTAGGAGTCACATTCCTGGTTTTTGTGGCACCGTAGGGGCGCCTTTCTATGTTCCTTTCCATTTCATGATGTGGCATTTCACTTCAATTTGGTCATCAGCTGCCATTTCCTAACACAGTTCTATAGTGCTAAAATAACTGCAGAAATGTCCTGATGTCATTTGTCATTATGGGTTAAGAAAATCTCCTGGTAAGTTTGTTAGGATCAGCACTCCGAGCTTTATTTAGAACTTGTGGTGGTTCCACTTTCTAATGTGGGTGTTTAAAAATATCCATACTCTTATCCGTTTTGTTAACCTCCTCCACCGCGGAGCGCACAGCGAGGGTGGGGCATTGGTGGAACAGGCTGACATGATCAGATTAAAGACATCGTTTTCTTTAATTAAAGCTTTGCCATATTATGTTAATAATCTCCTATGCAGACACGGCACAGGAAAAAACTGTTAGACATAAACATAACTAAAATTAAAGTTAAACTTCTATAAGGTAGGTTACAGAAATCAAAATCTCTTGTCATATCAAATTATTTAGTGTAAAATAGAAAACACAAAACATACCAATGATAATACAGTGATGTCCACTTTGAATTAATTCAGCACATTCCTCTCTGAAGGTGATCACATCAAACCCACCTCGCCAGGATATGTACCAGCTGTGGACAGCACTTGACACCATTGCTGGTTACATGCTGATGCAGCCACAATGAGCTAATTTAGAATCGCTCATCATCCTGACACGATATGCTTGAAGTGTGGGAGGACTCCAAAACGAAGACAAGGAGAACACTGCCTCAGCAAAGTGAGGGCCCACATGCTGATAGGCTGCAATGCTAACCTACTATCTAAACTGGGATCATCAGAGCAAACCAATAAAACTGGATTTTTGCAGAAGGATGGTCATTCTTGACTTTATGTGAAGTAAGTGGAGCAAGACAGTGACAGGTCCTTACAATTTCCTAATGTAGAACCACAATAGGATTGGGCAATATACCACAGTAAAGAGTAGAATAGTGGCAGTGGGGCAGTGTCCGTATATAATTAATGAATTCCACAGGCCTAGGGGAAAGGGGGGTCAAGCTGTAGTTTAAGAAAACTCTTACAGGTGGCAGTCAGGACATGGAATGGTTAGAGACCAGGATTTGAAGACAAAGAGATGGAGTGTAAATTGGTGTGGTAGTAAGTTGGGTAAGTGTGTAGCCACACTAATGGGCAGACAGAGGCTTATCTGTTTAGTTAGGACTAGAAAATGCATCAAGTATTTGTTATTTTACTGTGCACTTACTCCCTGTATTCATCCCTCCCTCTTATTATTTGTGCAACAAGCATTTCATTTTTGACTTTTTAACCACCTTATATTATTTTGGATAGCATACCATCCATTGTCCAAATTTTATATATTGCTTCTCAAAGTGCACACTGTCACAATTTACAAACCATTATGAGCAACCAGATCAAAAAATAAATTTGTCATTAAGTCATTAAGTTTGAGGTACCATCAATGATTAATATAAATTAATGTAAAATACGGAGGAGTGCGAGGGTATTATTACAGTAGTAATAATAATCTTATTTATATCGCACATTTCCTACATACAAATGCAGTTCCAAGTACTTTCAATAGATTATAAAAAATAATTAATATAGTAATAAAAATACAAGCTGTGATCAAAAATAATAAAATTAGACATTGCATAAACAGCATATACAAAATATGATAAATTAGATGTACTGTAAAAATAAAAACAAGAAACAGATAAAGTGTTTCAGTACCACAATTTACACCTTTAATGTCCAGTGTTGTAATCAGTGAATAAGTGGAAGACAAAATGCTATAAGTGCTGCTCTTGCTCATAGCCTGATTAAACCTCCAGCTACAGATTCAGGCTACTGATCAACAGATTTAATCCATCCATCCATCCATTTTCCAACCCGATGAATCCAAATACAGGGTCACGGGGGTCTGCTGGAGCCAATCCCCGGCAACACAGGGCACAAGGCAGGAATCAATCCAGGGCAGGGTCCCAACCCACTGCAGGACACACACAAACACACCCACACACCAAGCACACACTAGGGCCAATTTAGAATTGCCAATGCACCTAGCTTGCATGTCTTTGGACTGTGGGAGGAAATCGGAGCGCCCGGAGGAAACCCACGCAGACACGGGTAGAACATGCAAACTCCACGCAGGGAGGACCCGGGAAGCGAACCGGGACTCCTAACTGCAAGGCAGCAGCGCTACCACTGTGCCACCGTGCCGCCCTCAACAGATTTAAGAACTCTTTTATTCCCAGAGCTACAGGCATTTTGAATTCTTTTACTTGTAGAGATGCTGATAAATACTAAATTCTGAATTTACATTTGAGTTCTGTTAAAAGTAATTATTCTTTTAATATTGAGTGCGTGCACTTAGTTTGTCAGCTGTTGTCAGCTTTGCTTATTTTTTCTTGTATCTGTGTAACACTGTCTTATGTTTTTGTACTTTTCTACTGCAAACAAAAAATCTTTCTGTGATAATAAAGTTTACTTAACCTAATCTAACCTATAGAACACCCATTTTCAGAAGGAGATCCTTTCCAGTCAGTTACCTGAACCAGAATAATGTTCGATTTTCTGTGCCAATGAAACTTGTAGTTGGAGGAACTGGAAAAGGTGGGCTGATGGGTTGAGACAGGAAGTGACTTCAATAGTCTTACGGTTAGTTCTCCACCATTCTAGGGCTAACAGAAACTATGTTAAATGCTGTGTCTCACCTAAAACCATGCAACATGCTTGATACTCACATGCTTGACAATATAGTATATAAATTAAATCAACTTATTAGTAGTAAATTATTGTTTCATATAGCACCTTCTAGTCTAGGGCTGCACTATGAGAGTGTGTTTAACGTTGCTGACTCACAGCTCCAGCAGATCAGGTTTGACTCCAGGCCCCAGTCATGGTATGTGTGGAGTCTGAATGTTCTACCTGTGTGTCTGTGGGTTATGTTAATTGGTGACCCTAAAGTAACCTCATAAGGTTTTGTGTGTGAGTGTGCCCTGTGACAGACTGGAACTCTTTACATGTTTGTTTTTATTTTTGCACCAGATGCTGTCAGCAAAGATTTCAGTCCCGCAACCATGAGCTGGAAGAAGTGAGTTTGAAAAATGGATGGTCCATCCATGCTGCTATAAAAACAAATGAAGAACATGCTACGATAAAGTTCTAAACAGAAACTCACAGTGAAGGCATTATGAAAATAAATCAGATTTAGCCTTATAGTCAGATTTTGTTTTGGGTCTTTTATAGTTGTTAAGGGGCACAGCTCTCAGAGATTGCATATGAACCAACGCTTTACTGCAGATATTCTGGTGTCTCTTCCCTTTCAAAGTATTTGCACATAACACAGGATTATTTGGTTTGAGAATGTCAGGTGGTGTGGTGAATAAAGGGTGGTGTTTCAGCTTAAAATAGCTTAAAGATTAATTCACTTGTTTATTTACTAAACCCAGTTTTCCAAAATAGTGTTACTGGGGTCCACAGCTGTTCTATACAATATTGGGTAAATAACATAAACCAAGCCAGGATGAATCCAGATCTGTGGATCTACCTCCTATTCCGAAGTGCAGCTTTCCTCTTATGAAATGAAAATAACTTTGACAAGTTTGTTGTACATATTCCCTTATTCCTTCATGGGTCAATGAGGGCTAAAGCCTGAGAACCAATGCATTGCCAGTACATTGTAGGACACCCTAATGTTTGCTCCCACCAGGCTAATTTACAGTTGCAAGTAAAATGTATGTTTTTTTGGTATATGGAAGGAAAACTGGAACAAGCAAGAAAACACACAAGCATTTGACATTTCCATGCAGACCACAAGTGAGCTGGCAATCAGCAGCAGTGATAACCTGTGTAAAAAAGAACCAATTTAAAACAAATTAAAAAATGAATATGTTCTGCCCCGGGTTTGTTTCCTGCCTTGTGCCCTGTGTTGACTGGGATTGGCTCCAGCAGACCCCCGTGACACTGTAGTTAGGATATAGTGGGTTGGATAATGGATGGATATGTTCTGTTGAGAGCTAGCGCCTAACATGGAAAAACTGGGTGTAATGAAGGAACCAACCCCATAGAGGGTGCTGTTTCACCAGTGGAAATGCAAACACACAATGACCCCCATTCTCATTCAGGGTATTAAGAGTCAGGTAATCTAAAAAGTGCATTGTTGGAATGTGTAAAGGAAATGGAGAAATTGGAGAAGACTTCCACAAGACCAGCAACCCTAAATTAAAAAGCAAGTTAGAAATGAATGGATGGTTGGAATGTATAACCTTTTTATAGACAGTGGCTGGATCTGAAATGGCACCCAGATGCCTTGAGATGTGGGCCCATAGCAAAACTAACAATTTCTGCCTTATGTACCGGGGAGAGTCGTGGCATGTTGTATGTTGATAGGCACATGCAAGTACTCTATATACATGACAATAATTCTATAAGCATATGAATGAAAATAAAATCAAGAACAAAAACCCTACATCTCTTATTCAACAGTTTTACACAAAATAATAATACCCACCACATCATGTTGGCACAATGTTTAATCCTACTATCTCTAGCTCCAGTAAACTGGGTTTAAATACCAGCCTGGTCTTTGTCTGTGTAGAGTTTGCACCTCCTATTCTCGTATGGGTTTTTCTCTGGGTACTCCATTCTTCTGTCCAAAAGACTTGTTTGTTAGGTTAACTGTCTTCTATAAATTGGCCCCATATGAGTTACAGTGACCTGCGCAATGTAGTGTTTACTCCAAAGTTTGTTCTCTTCTTATGTTCAATGCCACCATGGAGAGGCTCCAGTCCCCTGTGATCCTGAATTCTATTAAGCATACTTGATAACAGATGGATTATTACAGAAACATGTCTGATACTCATAGCAAAGACTGAAAGGCTAAAGTCATACAACATTTACAACAACAACATTTATTTATATAGCACATTTTCATACAAACAGTAGCTCAAAGTGCTTTACATAATAATAATAATAATTACATAATAATTTAAAAAGTGTCCAACTTAAAGAGGGACAATGCTGACCTTTTATTGTATGTGCATTGAAAATACATGCACAAAAAAAATCAAAAGCAGAGTCAAAACTCAGGCATGAGCTCAATAGCGGTAGTCAAAAAAGAACACACACTAAAACCAAAACACAAGTCACAAATTTTGAAAGGCTGTTAACAGTTCAAAAACCAAAATGCAAACTGATAAGGATTTGTTTGAAAATCCCAAAACTCTGACACTGTGAGCTTGGTGCTGCCAACTTTTATATGCCACTGCCATGATGTCATAGGTCACATGACCTGTGTGTTACATACCTAACAACAATCATAGCAACTGTAAACAACATGGCAATACCAGTAAAATATCAAATTGGTGTTGAGTGAAATCAAAATATTAAACGAATACTCCACTTACACCATACAATACCATTTTTTAAGGCTGCGTAATCTTCAGCATGGTCATGGGGGACTAGAGCCTATCAAAGAAAGCAAACTGGGTACAAGGGGGGAACAATCCTTGGACATGGTGCCAGTCCAGCACAGGGAGATCCCATAGACACACACAACACACACACTAGGGAAACTTTAGTGTCACCAATCTACCTAACCAAAGATTTCTTTATATGTTACTTTAATCAGGTTTTCATGCAGCATGAGAAAAATACATTTATGATATAACAGACCCTAATGGTGAAACATGCTGCACAATGGCAAATAATGTAATGAAACACCCACATGAAAAAAAGATAACAGTTCTGTGCTTTGGAATTGAAAACAGGACTCTTGATCAACTAATGACAGGGAGAGGCAGATCTTCAATTCAAAAGCACTGGATTATAGGAATCCACCTTTCCTATTTACTGTTAATGTTTCCTTTTTTGGAAGTGACTGTTAATAATAATTAACAAAAATAAATAATTGTTTTGCATGTTTTGAGCATATGACTATATAACGGATATAAGGATTATGCAAAATATGTAACCTGAAAAGTTTTCCTTTTTTCCCATGGATGTTATTTTTTTTCTTCATTAGCTGTTATGCAACACTGGTTGCCATTATGGTCTATTGTATCATAAACATGTTCCTCTCATTCTGCATGAAAAAATTAGATTAAAAATTATCTCATCCATCTTTACAAACTATATGGGGTTAAGTAAAATATAAAAAAATATCACTTTTAAGTGGAGTACTTTAAGAAATGATTTAATAATACATGTGAAGGATTAAAAGGGCCAGCCCATGCTTTTACCACTGAATTGATTCTTGGAATTTGGAGTTTCTCCACCAGCTCAATGCTAGACAAGCAACATCAGGGTCTGTTCTTTTTTGCCGATTTATACGAAAACAACTGCATCATTTAATGCTGAGATTTTTTCAAAGATCTCACATAAAGTAATCAATTTTTCTATTAAAAGATAGAAGAACATAACTGTTATTTTCTGAAATAATTACAAATATCCTATATAATAATGACACCTTTGTACTTAGGACTGCAAAAGAACATCCTTCCTACAAATACATTTATGGTTTCCCTCTGTTTGACTCAGTTGGCATTTTTCTTTTTTTCCCATCAGCTAAGAGTCACAGCATGAAAACAGCAGAAAGGTTTCTTGGCTGGCCTATCAAGCATGCCCATGGTATAAGAGGGGCCGGGATCCCTTTGTTGCTTTGGGGTTGACTATGTTGTTTACACTTCCTCTCCATCTTTTCTCTTTGTTTTCTTTTCCATCCACACCACCTTTCTCTATATCAGGAAACCCTTAAACTCTTATCTCTTTTTGGCCGACTTGAGGGGAGCCCTACCCAACATATCTTGACTGGGGAAATTCCAAACTGTCCACCATGTTTGCACCATGACAGATTCCCCTCAACGTCTGACCAGTAGGTGTTGAACAAAGCATATGGCTAGTAAAAAAAACCTTACATGTTTTACATCCTGACATAGTAGGAAGCAAATTCTCCAGACTATGCAGACTGGTTCTCCTGACTACCTCTTAGAGGTTAGAAATTTCAGAGGGTCATCCATATAAATGCTCCTCCCTGGGGCATAGACAGGTAAACTATCTTCTAATCATGGCATTCATTCATGCCTTACTTCCCGTTCCTTCTTTGATACTCTCTAATCCTTTAACCATAGTTAGGATTCTGCATTTCCCCTTTCTTATTGAGTAATTTTATGGTGCACCCCACTTTATTTATAATTGACTGAAAGAGAGTTTGAATATGCCAGAACATAAATAGACTACATCTGCCTCACTCCAAACTGTAAATGTTTGATTTCTGGCTGGACTGCAGAGATCATCTATTGCTAACTGGAGACATCAGGCTCATGAAACAAAGCCAGTCTGAAAAATACAATACTTTGATGGCAAAGACCAAAAGAGAAGATTCTGTGTGGATATAAGCAGCAAGTCAGCTACAACAGCTGTATGGACAAAGAGCACAGTTAGGGCCATGGAAATGTGCAAGTTAGATAAAGAATATGCTGTGGCAAAGACTGACAGCCAAAGCCTCAGTGACAAAACAGCCTTTGACATGCAGCTCAAGACCTTCACTATGGTAAAGCCACTGGGTAGCAGGTGCAGGCAAAACAATATCACAGACGGGAAGACATCCAAATATGGCTGTATATAATACTGGGCATACTACCAACAATTGACACTGCAGCTATGAGGATTAAATGACAAAGAAGACATACCGCACTGTGCCTTCATGACTGAGATGTATGGACAAAACAATATAAAATACTCAAATATCACAGCTCCCCGTGACCCTGTAGATAGGATATAGCGGGTTGGACAATGGATGAAATATCATAGCTCAAATTTGCAAATCTAATATGGTCTCAAATTAGTGGGCAAAGTTTTACAGAGTAGACCAGGACCTTCTCCAACCAGCCCAGTTAGGCTTCAGCTCCCAAAGGACTAAAAGGATCCTGGTTTAATAGTTTAAAAAATATACTTTTAAATATCCCAAAATATACAAAAATGACTTCTAGGTAGAGGACTGTATCAAACCTGCGTAGAAGAGACATGTCCAATCAATTAAACTTTATAAAATTGGGAGTTTATTTTATATTAAACAAAAAGAATAACAAATGGGGAAAAAGGCAAAAATAAGGTAAAAAGGACTTGCCTAAAAAGACAACTGAAGGTAAACAATTGCTAATACATAATTCACAAGCAAATCCAAGAAGCGAAGTGAAAATATAACAAAACAGCAAAACTAAAGAAAACAATACTTACAAAATCTCCAACAAATTCAATGGACCACTGCTGTGACCCCCTCTTTGACCTTAATATAAAGGCAGAAGGAGGATCCAGCCCCAGTGACATCAGGGTGGCCCTGTCTCCTGAGGTTATGCCTAAAAAAAAAAACAAGGAATGGGAAAGCAAAGTACATTAATAATAAATAATACATGAACATAACAAAATTCACAAAAAAGTATGTACAATCTTTAAAAAAATAATAATACAAAATAAAATAAACCCTGACTGTAATACAACTAAGGCTACATTGGCAAAATACCAAGCCAGATAGACTGGGAACCCTATCTTTAGCATAGTTTTCCGCCTCTTTCAGATGGTATTCCTGGACACTTCCAGGAGAGTCACAATATTTAATCGATTGAGTGTGTCTTCTGTCTGTTTAAAGTGGGTTGTGCCTGGTATAACCATTCAATGAAGGTGCCCAGGAGACATCCTAAGCACATGCTGATAATACCTCAACTGGTTGCTGTTGATCTGAGAGGTAGAGGTCCAACTCTGAGGTGCAGTCTCAGTGCTGTGCTCCTCACTCTATCGTGCAGACTGAGCCCAACAACCCTGAGCAGCTATCTCATTTTATTTTCTTGTCCTTGCACTCTCATCCTTTAATTAACTACCCAGAGTTCATTATTATAAGCTGAAAGATTTGCATGAGATGTGAGCTCCTGCTTCAGTATAATGAATGTTCATAAAACTATTGAACATGTAATGATTAATTGTTTAATCTTACTCTCACCCTCTAGGTCTCCACTAGGGACAGCTGTCCATTCTTTACCTGTAAGGAACAAACTGCTCTTTTCTGGGAGGTTTCTAAATACATGTGCAGTAACAGGACCTTACCAGGATCGAGAATATCAGGACCAAAACCTGGAGTCAGAATTGAGGGTAGAGTTTGCCAATGAGTTCCCACTTGCTAAGTGACACACTTAGACTGACCAGGCACATCCTGAAAAGTCTGTGTGGAACCTCCAAGGCAAAGAAATATAGTTAGGTGTAATGATAGTTGGTCAGCCAAATTATTTTTACTAATTTGCCAATATAAGTATATCTGGACATGAATGGGTTTAGAAAATGAACACATAATTTTATTGTGCTGTACAGTTATCCTTACAAATAACCAATGGTTTTCCTTTAAACTTGTGCTGTTTTTCTCCACTATTATGCATTTGTTGTGGTGGCTGTATGACAATTAGCTGATCAAAACATAACTTGAAAACACAATTTGCAAAGGCTGAACCTAAATTCTCTTCGCCATTTAATACATGTAGTTTACTAAGTTGTCCTGTTGCAATAATAACAATTAGGAGGTTTGAAAAGCTTTGTTTTTCTGTCTTTTTAAAGCCTTAATAAAATGTTGGCCCTTTCCAAAATCCTGTTTTTTGCACATTTTTGAAAAGTCTTCAACAAAAATCTAACATTAGCTAAGTAACACCTAACTGAAATAAAATTTTCCTATTTCATTTCATTTATCTAATGAACAAAGTTATCCATCACCAGCTTGTACTGAGTCAAAATGCAATTGTGTATAAGATACACATACACTAATAATTTGATGGAACCCTTTCAGTCTGGTTTCAGGGTGCAGCACAGCTGTGAAACTGTTCTGCTACGGGTAACCAAAGATTTGTTTATGGCAGCAGACTCTGGACAAACCAGCATATTAATTCTGTTATACCTCAGTGCAGCATTTGACACTGTCAGACATTACATTCTACTGTCCAGAATGAAGAACATGCTGGGTATCTCTGGCACTGCCCTCCAGTGGTTCAAGTCCTATCTGACCGATAGGCAAGAGTTTGTTAGTCTTGGCAACAGCAGATCCAGCTCGGCACCAGTCACACAAGGAGTTCCTCAGGGCTCTGTCCTTGGCCCTCTTCTCTTCTGTATTTCTATGCTTCCCCTTGGCCATATTATTCGTAGCTATGGGCTGGGCTATCATTTTTCTGCAGATGATACTCACCTCTACTTCAATGTTAAAAGTGGAACTTCATCAGAGCTTTCTCAGCTCACAACCTGCTTTAGTGAAATTAAAACCTGGATGGAGCAGAACTCTTTAAAATTAAACTGCAACAAAACTGAACTCCTGCAAATTGGGACTAAAATGCAGCTTAATAAAATGAGTTCCTTCCCAGTCAATCTTGGCGGTGATCTCATCAGACCTGCCTCTACTACAAAGAATCTTGGTGTCATTTTTGATTCCTCCGCCCACATAAACCACATTAAGAAACTTTCTTACTTTCACCTCTGTAACATATCCTGTGTTCGCTCCTTCCTCTCCTTTTCTAATGCTGAGAAACTTGTCCATGCTTTTATCACATCCCACATTGATTATTGTAATTCCCTACTGGCAGGTGCCCCTTCTAATCTTATATCACAGCTCCAGCTTATTCAAAACTTGGCTGCAAGAGTCCTTACTCGAACCAGCAGCAGCGAGCACATCACACCCATCCTGCTCCGTCTTCACTGGCTCCCTGTGTCTTACAGAATCGAATATAAAATCCTACTAATAACCTACAAAGCCTTAAATAACCTCACGCCAAACTACATCAGTGACCTTCTCCATCACTATGTGCCTGCCCGCCCACTAAGGTCCTCTGATTCTGGCAATCTTGTTGTGCCCCACACTAATCTACACTCCATGGGTCACAGGGCCTTCAGCTGTATAGCGAGTGCTCAGACTCTGGAATGACCTACCAAAATTAATCAGGCCAGTTGACTCCATGAATTCTTTTAAAAAACAACCCAACACTCATCTGTTCAGGAAAGCTTTTGGCTCTACTTGACTTCATTCACCTTCTCTCAGTTTACCTCTCTGTCAAGATGCTCATGTAACCTGTATGTGTGTGTGCTGGACCATCAATTCTGTTGTCCGTTAGGCTTTCTCTGAATTTACTGTCTTAATCTTCTTTATTTATTTATTTGGTTTGTAATATGCTATATACGGTATACCCTGCCGTTCTTTCTTATGTTCTGTAAGTGCCTTAAGCATGGGAAAGGCACTATGTAAATAAAATGTATTATTACTATTATTATTATTATATTGTGACCACAAGGGGGCACCAGAGCCCTAAACACCAGACACAACTTGTCTGAACAAAATTTCAAGGTTTAATAAAATATTCATTTTTCAATAATAACTTCACATGGCTTAACTCAGTCCAGCACATTATAATACATAAATAAGTACCTCCATCTCCTTCTACTGTTCATCCACCTTCTCCCAACTCTGACTCTCAATGCACATTAGGTGGCTTTCTTTCATTGCACAACAGAACGCCTTCCGGGTCATATGGAAGTTCCCCAAAACAGAGACATCAACTCCACAGTAAACCCCCAACCCGCAAACCGCATAATCTAGTTGTCCCTCATCCATCCATTAATCGTTCTTCCCGACTAGCTATCCTCAACCCTAGTCAGGATGCCAATTCAACCACTTGTGCACTTACAAAATATATACATTTGCATATTCAAAATGTAAGATAATTACTTACAATTTAGTAAATGTCTGTTCATTCATTTTGTGTACTTCAACATTTCATTGAGTGATCAGGTGACTCCATGGAGTCTATCTGAGAAGCATAGGCCACAAGGTAGGAATCAGTCTCAAATGGGGCATCAGTCCATCATTGAGGGTACTCACTCATACTGGGCTAAGTTAGATGCCTAAATCATCTTAAAAAGTACAATTTTGGCATGTGGTAAGAAACAATTAGGAGAATATGCAAACTGCACATACTTAAGGGCTAGGTGTTGAATTGAATCAGGTTACCATTAGAAACCAATGTGCCAATGTGCAGCCTGTAAACAAATACAAGAAAAAATTAAAATTACAGATCACTTAAGTCTTTAAACTTCTTACATTAATATTTATCAAATTAATTTTCGCTGCAAAAACTACTTTATGTTTTTGGGGGAAGGTTCTACTAGTGGTTTAACACTATCCTATAGCTCTTAGATTATTTTGACTTTGGACTCTCATTAAGATGAAGCTTGGGACTTTGACTGGTCCACTCAAAGACAATCCCTATTTCATATTAGTGCTTTCTCCAGGTAGCTTGAGCTGTGTGATTTGAATCAGTCTCTAGCTAAAAGAGAATGACCAAAATCAGTTTCCTGCCAGCAAAAAATGGTTTGCTTACAGGTATATCAAAATAAAAAAACATAAAAAAGATTTAAGAGGAATAATCCATTCAACCCAGCATAATTTGCTGAGCCATTTCAAAATTTACCCTTAAGCATCTTCCATCTGTGCCACGTGTTCTAAAAAAACAATTTTAAAGCAGCAGTTGGCAACTGCTTCTCAAACTTAATGTGCCTTGCTCTGTTCCTACAATTCTGAAGTTTCTTAGTCTCCATTACAAAGGAATATGATACTGACATCTTCTTGCATAGCAGAGTCTAGAAGAAATTATTTTTCTGCAATGGACTGATATGCTACGACAGGTTGGTTAATAAATCCCATTGTAGGTTAACTGGTGATTCAGATTTGGCCTGGTCAGGGTAACTGTGGGTGTGTGCTTGGGTGTGCCATGCTATGGACTGGCATCCCATCCAAGACTAGGATAAGCTGTGACTCCCTGTGGACGCTGTAACATGTCTCACTGTGTTGATTTTACTTTAAAAATCTTATTTCTCTCTCCCTAAGGCATTATGCTTATTTGTAAATAACCAAGAATAACAAATAAAAAACATTGACTTAGAAACTGGAAAAAGCTTGCAAAGTGTCAGTTTTAATAATGTAAAAATTTTAAATGAAGCAAGAAGTGGCTGCATTCCAGCAGAGTGAACTTTTCCTGAAAGATCAAACATATGCTGCTGTACTAGACTGCCACCTGCTGGTCATTGCAATGAGAATAGCAATCCAAATATGCCTGTATAGCAAGCTAAGTGTTTATTCCCCCAGTTAGTAAAGGGGATTTTAAACTATTAGTGGGCCAGGGGCCTTATCTCTTTGCACAGGCCTGTATTTCATTAAGGTCACAGGCAAACTGACCTTTTATCATTCCTTTTTCCTTTTTTTATTCAGGGGGTTCTTTCTTACTTATTGGTAATGACCAGCTATTTTGTATTCTTAGTGTTTCTGCTGTGTGTGACTTGTCCTAAGCACTTCTCATCTCCCCCTAAAAAGAGGGAAGAACAGTTATTTAGCCAATACAGTCCAGCAAAGTGAACTCTCCTCAAAGAACAAATATGTGCTGCTGTACTAGACTGCCACCTGCTGGTCACTGCGATGAGGACCTTATACTGAAAACCACTTCTTGTTTAAAATGGCATTTATAGTGTATGGAGATATCTATGGTGCTGTGGCCAATGCTGATTGCAGCCTTATACTTGAAGCAGCTGTAAAAATGTGTCCTCCCAATGTTCATCCATCCATCCATTTCCGCTTATCCGAGATTGGGTCACAGGGGCAGCAGCTTGAGCAGAGATGCCCAGACTTCCCTCTCCCCGGCCACTTCTTCTAGCTCTTTCGGGGGAATCCCGAGGCGTTCCCAGGCCAGCCGGGAGACATAGTCCCTTTAGCGTGTCCTGGGTCTTCCTCAGGGCCTCCTCCTGGTTAAACGTACCCGGAGCACCTCACCAGGGAGGCGTCCAAGAGGTATCCTGATCAGATGCCTGAGCCACCCCATCTGACTCCTCTCGATGCAGAGGAGCAGCGGCTCTACTCTGTGCCCCTCTCAGATGACTGAACTTCTCACCCTATCTTTAAGGGAAAGCCCAGATACCCTGCAGAGGAAACTAATTTCAGCCACTTGTATTCGCGATCTCCTTCTTTCGGTCACTACACATAGATCATGACCATAGGTGAGGGTAGGAACGTAGCTCGACTGGTAAATTGAGAGCTTTGCCTTACAGCTCAGCTCATTTTTCACCACGACAGACCGATGCAGAGCCCACATCACTGCGGACGCCGCACCGATCCGCCTGTCGATCTCATGCTCTATTCTTCTCTCACTCATGAACAAGACCCTGAGATACTTGAACTCCTCCACTTGGGGCAGGATCTCGCTCCCAACCCTTAGAGGGCACTCCACCCTTTTCCGTCTGACGACCATGGTCTTGCATTTGGAGGTGCTGATTCCCATCCCAGCTGCTTCACACTCAGTTGTGAACCGATCCAAAGAGAGCTGAAGATCATGGCCTGATGAAGCAAACAGGACAACATCATCTGCAAAAAGCAGTGACCCAATCCTGAGTCCACCAAACCGGATCCCCTCAACGCCCTGGCTGTGCCTAGAAATTCTGTCCATAAAAGTTATGAACAGAATTGGTGACAAAGGGTGGCCCTGGAGGTGTCCAGCTCTCACTGGAAACGGGTTTGACTTACTGCCGGCAATGTGGACCAAGCTCTGACACCGGTTGTACAGGGACCGAACAGCCCTTATTAGGGGGTCCAGTACCCCATACTCTCACAGTACCCCCAAACGATTCCCCGTGGGACACGGTCAAATGTTATGACTAATATTATGACCTAATATTGGAAAAAAAGAACAAATAAATAATTTCAAATCTAGAATGTTGCAGTACATTACAACAATTTTGATTGGACAGCCCAGCAGTATTTTTGTACAGTACATTTATAAAATGTATTTTTATTGACTAATTATTTATTTTCTTGACTAATTATCTAATTAACAAAAATATTTTTTAAGTATATGAGTAGTTAGTATTGACTAATTTAAGTATGGACCCGTTTCACTGCAGTGCCATGTTCCAAAATGCAACCTGCTCCAAGTTACTCGGTTTCAGTGTATTTGCTTAGTGAAAAAGTGCCTTTAGTTACTGTATTGATACATTTTATAAGATTTAAATAGATTCTAATTCCTCTCTAACCTGTTAAGTGTAACAGAGAGAAAGTGCATATGGGAGTGGTGCAGGAGGAGATAAGCAGTTACACTGCAGCCTGTCACATGATAGCTCCTACGCTGATTTGGGCTGAAGATAATCTCCTCCACAGGGCACCACCCAGCCAAAAATTGGAGTCATTGCAAAATATTCACAAATCCACCAATTAGCAGCTACACATTTGTTGTTACTTATTCAACAACCTGTCCCAAGACCATCAGATGTAAGGCCTGAACGGGAAGCCAGTCTATCAGAGCACACTCACCCATACTAGGACAATTTAGGAATGGAAGTTAGTCAAACAGAAATTAAGACAATGTTTAAATATGTTAAAGTATTTGAAAATATGCTTAGCTCAACAGAACAAGGTCCTTGATTTAGTTTTTCAGCTTGAGGTTTTTGAGTTTGAGAACAATATATAGCTCACATAGGATGTCTGAACAACTCAATGGAGTTTATTATAATGGAACAAGTAGTTCCACATGATAAGTTCACCTGCCCATTCATTCATAGTTGTTCTTTCCATTAAAGGGTCCCAATGAGTTAAGAATATCAGGTAATGGGAGGAATGAATCCTGGGTGGAATGCTGTCCGTCACAAAGTATACAGTACTCACATACATTTCCAATTACTTTTACATTTATTTGCTTAGCAGATGCTTTTACCTAAAGGAACTTACAAAAGTAGTGTGGTAGATAGGGGGCGCTCTCGCTCCCTTGAACCCCTGTCCACGACTCCAAACACCAGGTAAAAGTCCTCAAGTTGACTTTATTAATTCGCCACAGTGTACAAAACACCCTCTCCTCCGCAATACTCATAAATACACAAAATAATCGCTATAAACCAATCCTCCAGCTCCCAGACGTGTTGCCACCCTTCCACCCAGCTCAGCTCGCCGTCTGGGAGCTCCCATAGTCCTTTTATATCTCCTGACCCGGAAGTGTTCCCAATCCCCAGTCCATGTGATTCTCAATCACTTCTGGGCCAGGTAAAAGTTCTTTTTTTTTTTCAACCCGGAAGCCCGTCGCTCTTCCTATGACGAACTTCCGGGTCATAGGGCACGAAGAAATCTTCGGTCCTCCCTGCAGCTCCCTCTTGTGGCCCCCATGGAATCCAGCAGGGCGGTGCATAAAAACTTCATTGTCCATGATGCCCTGCTGGTCTTCTGGGGACCTCCAAGCTGCAAGGAGGGCTCCACCTGGCGGCTTGGGGGTATTGGCCGGGATAAACGGCTGGCCATCCTCCACAGTGGTCAACATATTTGAGTGAGTACTGGTCTGACAAACTGCTTAAAAACAAGTGCTGCAAGACAAGGGTTCAACATTTATCATCACAAGTAAGGTGCTCAGAACAACACCCAAGCTTGTTACAAATCCTAACAGACAATATTAGTTAGACAGAAATTCACTAAACAATTGAGACTTCAAAAAAGCTTCTTAAACGCACAAGTCAGAATTTCAAATTTAGGTGGGTGGCTTTTTCCAGCAGAATGCAACTACTCATGAAAGGACTCCAGATTGAGATTTGATGCCATTCATCATCAGACCTGAGTGGTCAAGAAGAGGCATAGGACCTAACAAGTGTCTCCATATATGTGGGTGTTGACCCACTGACAAAGCTGCAGGCCAGCGACAAGGATTTCAATATATATACTGAGCCAATGTAGTGATCTGAAAAGAGGAGTGACATGTGCCTGCCCTGGCTGGTTGAACTCCAGCCATGCTGCTGCATTTTGAATCATCTGCAGTGACTTGGTGACACATGCCAGTACACTCCTGTTAGTAGAGTTGCAATAATCCAGATGTGACAAGACCAAACCCTGTACCAGGAATTGTGCTGCATATTGTCAGATACAGCCTGATCTTGCACATGTTGTGTATTGTGAATCTGCAACACCATGAGATTGTTACAACATGGTCATTGAAGGATTGATGGTCATCAATAACCATCGAAAGGCTGCATACAGACTTGGTGGGTGTTAGCGATAATGGACCACACTTGGGATGCTGAATAGACAAGTAGGTCTGTCTAATTGTCTGGAGATGTTTTTCAGCATTTGGGCTAGGTCCCTTGGTTCCAGTACATGGTACAGTTAATGCTAAGGCGTACAAAGACATTTTAGACAATCATGTGCTTCAAAACCTTGTGGCAACAGTATTGAGAAGGCCCTTTTCTATTCCAGCACATCTGTGTCCCTGTGCATAAAGCCATGTCCATCAAAACATGGAGGAACTTGAGTGGCCTGCACATAGCCCTGTCCTCAAACCTACTGAATGAACTGCAAGTCAGGTCTTCTTATCCAACATCAATACCTGACCTCATAAATACTCTTTTGGGTGAATAGGCACACATTGCCACTGTGGAGTGGAGGCTCTTATAGCTGCAATTAATGCCCATGGTTTTAGAATGGGTTGTCCTACAAGCTCATATGCATGTAATGGTCAAGTGTCCACAAACATTTGGCTATATAGCATACATATAAAACTCTAACTGCCTTTGCCCACTCTTTGTTTTGTATTGGTTAAATGCTTTCAGTCCAGATAATCTATTTCAGCTGGGATGAACAGACTAGTTTGGTCATTCACTTTGAATATGATTCACGTTAACAGACAAAAAAAAAAACATAAAAATGAAAAACTTCAAAATGATTTACTTTAATAAAAATAAGCCTGTCAGGAAAACTGTCAGTCTGGAATAAGCATGCATTGTAAAATATTATTTAAAAAAAGTTCAGGTTTGAACAGTTGGAAGGGTGATTATTTGTATTATTAACCATTTTAATATAAGGAAACTTCAGCTGGGAGATTAACCCCATGTTTATATATATATATATATATATATATATATATATATATATATATATATATATATATATATATATATATATATATATATATATATATATATATATATGGGTTCAAACAGCAAAGGTAGGATGCATGAAAGTTGGGGTGTGTTACAGGCCACTAAATACAAATAATAGTTTTAATAATGAGGTTTATAAATAAGACCTTGACAAGCATCAGAATAAAGAATGTGACACATTGCTTTTTTTGTGAAATTCCAAGGACATTTTATTTTATTTATTTTTTGTTCTACAGTCCGTGCCCCACTTCCTACTCCCTTTGCAGCTAGCAGCTACAGGAGATTCTGACAAAACAACAGACTTGCTGGATCTGTGGGATCAGTACTTATTCTATTCTCTCTCATTCTCCCTGCTCTCTCCTTCTGTTCAGTCTCTCTCTTTCTCCACTGACCATTGTCTATTTCCAGTCTTTAAGCTCTTCTTTCTGCCCAACTACTCAAGACCAAGCACTGTGAGGCAAGCAGGCCTTTTTATTGAAACCTGGGATGATCTCCTGCTGTTGGTTAGCATGTTACTTTATTAGAAAGGAGGTTTAGAGGGGTTTAGTAGTAATGGGAAACTTTATTATACAAATATACACTTTTAAAATCCAACAGCGAAACAAAAGAACTGGAGTTCATACTTGTAATAAGTGATTACGTCACCTCAGTGCATCAAGGCACTGACGAGAGGGAAATCCTGTTGTTGCAGTCCCCTCTTCCTCCCTGGCAAACCACACTGATAGCAAATGGGGAAACGTTATGAAAGGAGCCGAGAACATTAGATGGCTAAATGCTCGTTCTTCTCTCTTTTTTGGGGGAGATGGGAAGTGCTTAGGATAAGTTGCACACAGCAGAAGCACTAGGAATACAAGATAGCTGGCCATTACTAATAAGTAAGAGAGTGACCCAGAATAAAAAAAGGGAAATGGAATGGTAAAAGGCCAGTTTGCCTGTGACATGATGAGATACAGGCCTCTGCAAAGAGATAATGCTCCCGGCCCACTACCGGTTTAAAATCCCCTTTATTAACTGGAGAATAAACACAAGACACTTAGTTTGCTACACAGGCGTATTTGGATTGCTTTAAGAGCCCCTCTCTGTTATTTGATAAATGTTTAAGGTTAACTCATTCTTTGTTTAGCCTTGAATTTTTAAATAAATCTTCCAGCATGCGTGGAGGTAAATATACAGATTCTTGTCTGCTGGTTTGCTGAGTGCCTCCTACCAGTCACATTGTCTAGACTTAATATTCTGTACTAATTAAGATAAAATACAGAGTTATCAGAATCTAATATGGTTCAATATGATAAAGTCTTAACAGAAGTTATGTGCGGCTTTTTCCTAAATGTAGAGCTAGTTGAGGAACAATGGGGTAGATTTAACATTAAGTTTTATATAATGCAGAACAATTTCCACCCATTCATCATTTCCTGACCCACCTATTATTTGGGACAGTTCTGTCCTTCTAATAGGGTTACTTTAGAATAATCAATTTTGAAAAAGGCAATTATAATGGGAGCTAAACAATTAAATACTAACAATGAGGTGGAACACATTAAAGGTAATGCTGATTGCGTTTATGAACCCTACCCCATAAAAAAGGAATTTTCCACAATAAAGAAAGAGTAGCACCATAGCATAACAGGGACATGGGTTAAAATAATTAAAAACCAAAGAACCGAAGCATCATGTATAAAACCTTGCTTAGGTTCCATACAAAACTGTGCTTATGCTAGAAAGGCAAAAATAGTGCAAGCACAAAGAAAATCTACTTTAATAAAATGATAAGTGCCTGTGTGTTTGTGTGTGTCCCCATCCAGTTGCTCTATCTCTGTCAATCCAAAAGATGGCACATCACAAACATTTTTAGGGATAAAGTGCATTGCATTTGTCATTCTAGTAGATGGTGCATCACAAACATTAACACTGCTTTTACGAATCCCATAACAAATGGCATATAACAGAGCCATACACATTGCATTTGTAATTCTAACAGATAGCACATCATAAACACTTGTAGTAATGCATTTTTTACTACATGCATTACAGCATCTATTCCAGTAAATGATGCACTGCAAACATTAGCGCTGAGATCTACTGTACGTTGATTACTTAGATATCAACACATCTTAGATGGGTAGTACAGGTAGTAGGATTTTTAAAATATACAACAGATCCCACACCAAATTCTTTTATAAATCTCAAATCAACGTAAAACAATGGGTACATGCATGCACTTTTATCTACTCCCTGCCACCTTCTGCTAATAACCATGTATGACCTTAAAAATGCATATTTTGCATATTCATAACCTAACGACCATATAATTTTGGCCATGTTGTTCCTGAGAGATGTCTTTACTTTCAAACCATGGGAGAACTGTGAAAAACAAAACTTCAATGAATGTGAATTGGATTATTACCAGTAATTGGCTAAGTTTAAGGAGTGGCTGGGTGATTTGCTTTCACCATAAGGATGTATTATGTTACTAAAGTAAGTCTCAAATAAGGACATTTATTCCTCAGTTTTATCAGGCAAGTCTACAAGGAGTTAATTTTAGATTTCATGGCTTGGTTTTTGTCCTGATATGCAGAATGAATTCTACAACCTTAAATACACAGGCCTTATATATACTGCTGAATTCTGCTCTGTACTTGTAATATTTCTATTGCACTATTATGTTGTATTGAGGGTTACTTGTGTTCTGTTCTGTGCATTGTATTCACCCCCTTTTTTGATACCCACTGCATGTCCGACCTACCTGGAAAGGGAGCTCTCTCTTTGAACTGCCTTCCCAAGGTTTCTTCCATTTTTTTCCCTACAAGGGTTTTTTAAGGCAGGTTTTCCTTGTCTTCTTAGATTTTCAAGGCTGGGGGGCTGTCAAAAGGCAGGGCCTTTTAAAGCCCATTGCGGCACTTCTTGTGTGATTTTGGGCTATACAAAAATAAATTGTATTGTATTATATATGTGTTCCCTTCAAAACAAAGTCCAATCATCTCAATTGTCCACAGTTGGACTCCAGTCAAGTTCTAGAAACATTTTCAAGGCGAATTAAAACAAACAGGACACACCTGACCACAATTTCGAAGGCTACAGCAAAGGGCTTGAATACATATATGAATGAAAGATTTCAGTTTTTGATTTTTAATAAATGTGCAAACATTTATAAATGTTTTTATTTTGTCTTTATGGGTTATTGAGTGCAAATTGATGAACAGAAATGGCAGATTTATCCATTTAAAATTAAATCTACAACACAGTACATGCGAAAAATGTCAATGTATGTCTTGAAATGAAAGCTTTACTGCTAGTTCTCTTAAACTTATATCTACTTTCTGCCTCTGTTGCACACTGTCACAATATTTGCTAATAGCTTCAGCACCTGTTCACCATGGACATTTGGGCTAAACTGGCACTCACAACTCTGATCCATGGACTTTAAAGGTGTACATGGATATGATTTTCTTGGAATCTGCCTCAGTGTCTGCAGTCAGTGTGTCAAGTGCAGTACAGGAATGCATCCTTGAACCTTACCTTCTCTATGTTTACCAGAACAAACTAGCAATGCAAGAATGTTGCTGGAACTAAGGACAACTATTCAAGGTAAAGGACATGACCTTCTACATTTTCTGTAAAACATTGCGGATGACAATAGAATGACATCAGAAATTCAGATTAATCTTTGATTAATCATTTTGGTTTTGCTCAATGAATTTTGTATTTGGAATTGTTGGCCTCGTGTTGTCTTTGAGGCATACCCTTGCTTATTTTTTTGTCCTATACTGTACATCCATTTCTGTATTTATAGAAATTCTTGTTTTGAGTCGTCCTAACAAGCCAGACATTTATGATTTCCCTCTCCCTTGTAAGCTATTTTTGTGAATTTTGGTAAATTAGTAAACTATTTTGAACTTTTAAAGTTAGCTGTTCATTTTGGGCCTATTTTGGCCAAACTCTGCAGGACTGGCTGACTTGGGGGAGCCTTATCTCGGCAGGTTGGCTAAGGTTCTGGTCTGATTTGTGAGGCATTTTAGTGGCCTCACACCATTTTCACCATGTTCCTGTCTCCTTTTCACAACTGAGACAAATGAAAAAAACAAAAACAGATCTGAAGGTCCGGCACAATATCATTCATATGGCCAGGAACTTGCTGGAATATTTATGATTACAAAAAGAATGCGTGTGAAGAAGGGGCATATTTGAAAGTGCATTGTATGTTGGGCTAACACTTGCAAATAATATTTGAATAAGAGTGTTTATCACAATGCTTAACATCTGAGTGCTGTTTTGTTGTACGCCATCAAGCCATCCAGCTTTTGTACCATGTCACCTGGATGCAGCTGCAGATACAAGAAACCTCAGTGATGTAGGCAAGAAACTTTCCTTGCTGTACTAGAGACTCACTAATGCTGATGTGGTGCTTTCACGGCTATTTGTTACAAAAAAGTAAATATCAGCATTAAAATTCAAGCTAAGTCTTTTTTTTCCTTTAATGTTTGAGTGCTTTGTCCTCTGCCACCTGTTTAGAAGTGTGCAAGAATAAATGTGTTTGTGCTAGAATTAGGCTATAAAAAAGCAGTTTTTTTTCAAGTAGCACACTCCTTATGCAAAAAACAACAATATTTATTGTTTACAGCTGCAGAATGCAGAAGAGACATACAAGACTGTAAGACAATGAAGCATAATGAACCAAATCAAAGACCAAAGCAGAAGCTCATCCAGAGTAAGATTCTAAGTCACATAAATTGGACTGGTGCCCCTTTCTCTACTGATTCCTGCCTTGCATCAAGTGTTGCCGGTATGTTCCCTGTCTTGGAAATATTGAGGTAGTAAAGGTCCAAAGTTGCAAATGTCAGTCACTTCAAAGAATAAGGAGAAAATTTTGCCATTCAAAACAAGCAGAGAAAGACTTTAGTAATTGTTTATTAGTCTCTTAGGCAAATAATAATACTTTGCAGTCATTAACATTCTGTTGCATTAAACTGATTCATGCAGCTGACTAGTTTAAACCCTGCCAATGACTCTGTGATGCTCATTAAATAGTCATGTGCCATCTGTTGAATAAACATGCTAAATGTGGTAGCAGAAACTGTCCAATTATGTTTTCATATTCATTGAACAGTACCTTTCCATATGGTGGAGTAGTGCTTACCTTTGCTTCCTTACAGCCCTAGGGAGTTAGGTTCAGTTACCGACTTGGCCACTGTCTGTACTGAGTTTGCATGTTCTCCATGTTGTTGTGTTCATTTCTCTTCCCTATCCACATGCCATGTGTTAGGGGAATACATGGAAGTGTATTGTTTGTTGGACTAACATTTGTAAATAATATTTGTATAATACTCACTGTCTATCACAACATTTCACATATGAGAGCTGTTCTGTTGGAAGTCAATGAGCTATGTTGTTCCAGAAGAAGTGAGTCTGCCCTGTGACAGGCTAGAACCACCCAGGTCTGTTTTCTGCTTTATCCTCAGTGCTGCAAGAATAGATTAAGAATGGACTAACATAAAATAACACTGCATTATTAAATCATAGTCGTGGGATACTGGAGAAAATCCCAGCTGTATAAGCTACAAGAACAAGTTCCAAGCAGAATGTGTTAGTATGTAACTGACTAAACTAAGTTTGCCATATTCTATGTGTTCCTCTTAACCACAGGGCTAGTAGGCAGATGATGGTTCCATAATAAAACACTCTCAAACCAGCTTAATCCAATTCAGGATCAGGGAATCCTAAGTTTATCACTGGTAGAACCAAGCTTAGACAGGGAGCATATTCACCAAAGACATCACTCACACACACTACCGCAATCAGAATTTAGTATCGCCAATTTAAACACCACACGCATCTTTGGAAGGTTAGAAGAAAACCAGAATACAGTACATGGAAAAAATACAATATAGACATACAAAGAATATGCAAACTCCACACAGAAAATGAAGGGGGATTCAAACCCTGGATGCTGGATCCATGAGGCACCTGTGCCAGATTTTACTAAACAGTAAAAAAAACCCACAATACTAGAAAAACAAAAACAAAATCATGTATTGCATTTCACCACATGTTGATAACTTCAAAACATGTAACAGCAATTTCTGTATTGGTGTGTGTAAGTATGTCTACGTGTCATGAATAAGACTAGTGTTGAAGTGATTACTGATGAAGACAAAAGATATGAATTAACACATATTTGACAATATTAAAAAAATATCTTTCCAGCAAAACCCTCAGAAGGATGACTTCTTCTTGTGCTTTCCCCAGACTTGGAAAAAGATGCAATGTGATTCAATTTCACACCAAAAACAAATCCAGTTGATAAAGGTGGTTATATCAAGTCATAATAAAGTATGATGTTACAAGATTTCTGACTTATTTTTAAGAAAAGATAACAGATTTTCCATCCTCCCATTCATTTTTAATATACTTAATCCAATTCAAATCCCAGAAGGATCAGGCACAAGGCAGGAATCTACTCTGGACAGGACACCAGTCCATCACAGCATACATTCATCCACATATGCAGTCCCACTTGCAGAATTTAGAGTCACCAGTTAATAGTGACAAGTGAAACAGACAAGTTTCAATTTACACACACATTTTTATAAAACTGACACTAAAATTCATTTTTCTGTTGCAAAATGGAAAAGTGGAAAAAAAAGGAACATTGCTCCCTCAAGTCTCATTCACATGTCAGTATTCACCCATATTCTTTTCTGCAGCTGTGTTATGCATATAATCTGTCACACACCAGTAAAATTTATGACTCTTATTCACTTCACCCCAGAGGAGTGCAGTACAGTTTTTAAAAATGAAACATGCTGCATATTTTTCACGTGAATACACTCTGAAAGTTACCATCATGCACAATAATGTGTTTTTTTCCACAAGAAAATCTCACTACATAGATGGCCGCTCATCCCATCCTGTTATCAAGCAGTTGTTCTTTCCTTCTTTTGAATTGCTGCAGAAAAGGCTGAGGATCTGCACTCTCCAAGTGCTATAGAAGTTTGTTTTTCCTCTCTTATGCATCTTTAGGATTATAATTGCAAAGACTGTCATCATAATTGATAAAGTGGGTATTGATCTACTAGAACATGTCTGGCAGCTAAAGAAAATATATATATATGTAACAGAGAATGAGTCCTGTGATTTTTTTTTTTCCAGCAGAGATCTTTATTTTACATGGCAGGCACACACATTGAATAAATGCATGTAAATGCCTTCAGATAGGACTTAACATCTTTCTTTTTGTATCAGCGGCTCAAATTTTACTGGAAATGAAATGCGATCTGTTTTGCATATTTGTCTGCAAGGTGAAAGAAACATCAAGTTTCATTGAAAATTCGATTTCACACAAATTGTTTATTCATCGCCATCAGTTAACTTTATTTTGCACATCATTGCAGTGTTGGAGGAAAGTCAGGGTGGCTGGAGAAAACTAACTTGGACAAAGTGAGGGCATGTGACTGAGATCAGAACCAAGGACTCTGGCACTCTGAGGTAACAGCACTAACTACCATTTGTTTTTACATAGTTTGGATACATTTTTATATTTTGCAATCTTAGATATCTTAGGAGCCTATTAAACTCACAGATTATGTTTTGCTCTTTGACTAATGTGATGTGTTGTTTCACTAATCTTCAATGATAAATGTAAAGAACCTGAAACCAGAAGAATAGTTTCTGGATATTTTAAACCTATGATGTCAACCTGTACTGTAAACTAATCTGGTTATGTCACAGTCTTTAGCTATGAAGTTACATCAAACTGCATTCCTTGGTGAGATGTTTAACAAAAAGCTTATTAAGGGAAACACAGATGCTTTCTGGCAGGATTTAGCACATTATACTGATTACCAATACATCTATTATCAAACTCACCTGCTCCACCAATTCAGAGTTGCAGGGGAAGTCCTGTCCCAGCAACAGGTACTGTCTCTAGACTGGGTACCAGTTCATTGCATGTTCATTATTATATACTGTTTACATCTAAAACACAGTCACACTGGACTAATTTATAAGCAGTAATTAACATAAGAAAACAGCTGGAAACTTGTTTAAACCAAATTTCACACAAACATCATAAAGTTATTCTTCACGCAAAGAACCATGGGCACTTTCATCAAATTACTGAATAGTGTGGTAGACAGTAGGACTTTAGGGATCTTGAAATCTCAGAAATTTCAGTGAACGGGACTGTTAAGCTGAATGGTCTGTTGCTGTCAAAAGTGTTCATATATTTTAACACACATGTTCTTGGCATGCTGGAGAACCACAGTACCAGTAGAAAAACCTACACAGACACAGGGAAAACCTGCAAACTCCACAAACGGAATGACCAAACTGGGATTCTTCTTGGCATTAACCAAACATCAAGCAAAACCTGAGTTTTTAGTTTACTCAGGGACTTTCTTGTTGTGGTTTTGATTTCTTGGCAAGCTGTTCTTGAATCTTTACTTTGAACATGCTGCCAGGGAATTCCAGAATGACAATAATGCTACAGATATATCATGCACAAGTCAGCATTTCCTTACATTGTTAAGTCAAGTTGCACACCTGTTAGTTAGTTCACTACTACTTTTTACTGACTATTTCTCATACCTAGCCGTAAAGGTTTATAAAATAAATCATTATACATAAAATACTTTTTGAGAAATTATAAATATCATAGCACTGAGAACTGCCACTCAGATCACTGAGAAGGAGGATAATGGTGCATGATGAGACATCAACATCTCTTTTCTAGGCAGCACCAAGATTTCAAATGTCAGCAAAATTAAACACATTTAACCACTCAAGAGGCCCTTTAAGTGTCAATATTGCCTAAAATTCCTATTCTAGTTGCTTCTACATGTTTTACTGCGTTACCCGGGACCTAGTTAATTATAATTATTTGAATACTACTGTATAAATTATATAACCATGTTAAGATCCCTTATGAGATGACAGAAAAAGATCCTTACGTTAATTTCCACAAAAGTAAGCAGATCTGGAGTTTTATATTAGGGTTACTTGGCATTGTTTGTGCTTCATCAAGAAACTGGGTATTAGTGGCAAAGGCCACTAAGGCTAAATGATATTTAGCTTCTAAACCACTGTCTCCCAGCAAGCTGAACAATGCAGTTTTAGGTCAGTGAAGAGAGGTGACGGAAGCAAACTGTTTTTGTTATGATGGTTAGGTCTAGTTGGTGAGCTTCGATACAGTTACAGACATGACTCAGTGGCTCCTCACCTTTGTTCATGTGACCATATAATTGTAGAATATTACATATAGTGAGGCACAAATTATACCATTGTAATACCTAGAAGTGTTGCACAAACCAAAGCACGTCATATACTTTGCAGCATAAGCAACACATTAAGTTCTATTGTCAAAAAAGCTTAGACATTATGATGCTTTCATCATGCTGTGAGAGACGTTGTCATTTTAGAATTAGAACAGAAAATTATGATTGGGGATATCTAGCTGACCAACCATTTCAAAGATTTGATCACAATGAAATAGATTGTCTTTGTTCTTAGTGGTAATTGTTACTGAAGATGTCTGGCACCAGTCTGGCACATGAAACACAATGTTTCACAGCACATTGAATCATAAGTACCAATAACTAAATAGACTTAGAGCCCAACAGGGTTGGCACAGCATGGTTACTGGGTTTCATTTGATGCCTGTTGTAAATTTGCATGTTTTCATCATTTCTACATAGGTTTTCTCTGGGTAATTATGTCTTCCAATTACGTCAGCCATGTTAAGTTATTCAGCAATTCTGAACTGAAACTTATGATTTCAACTGGGGACTGACTAATGTTCCATCAGTGGTTAGTGCCACATTTGCACCCGATACCGTTGAAATAAGACTCTCATCAATCCTATAATGACAAATAATAGTTCAGAAAATGGAAAGTAAATAAAACGCAAGAACAAATATGACATCATTATTGGTGACAGACAGACTGATTTGAGTATTTCTTTAACTGCTGATCTCCTTAGATTTTCATGCCCAAACAGTCTCTTGAGTTTACTCAGAATGGTGTGAAAAACATAAAAACATCCAGCGAGTGGCAGGTCCGCAGACAGAAAAGTCTTGTTGATGAGAGAGGTCAGACTGGTTTGAGCTGATAGAAAGGCTATTATATTTCAGATAACCACTCTGTAATAGCTGTGGTGAGCAAAACACATCTCAGAATGCACAACATGTCAAACCTTAAGGTGGACAGATTACAACAGCAGAAGACCATGACAGGTTCCACTCCTGTCAGCCAAGAATAGAAAGTTGAGGCTATGGTGGTCACAGGTTCACTAAAGCTAGACAGATGGAAAAATGTAGTTTCAATTAATGCTAAGTCATCCCTTCATGGCTACAATTTATGCTTATCTTCTAATGACTAATTTCAGCATGATAATGCACCATGACACAAAGCAAAAGTCATCTCAAATTGGCTTCATGAACATGACAATGAGTTTAATATTATTTAGTGGTCTTCCCAGTCACTGGATCTGAATCCAATAGAACATCTTTGGGATTTGGTAAAATGGGAGATTGAAGGCATGAATGTGCAACCGACAAATCTGCACAAATTGTGTATTACTGTCATGCCAACAAGGACCATAATCTCAAAGGAATGTTTCCAGCATATTGTGGAATCCATACCATGAAGAATTGTGGCTGTTTTAAGTGCAAAAGCAGGCCCTACCCAGTATTATTATAGTGTTCCTAACAATTTGCTCAGTTGTGGTATACTGTATGTGCAGTTACCCACAGCAATTTATTATTATAGAAAACATATTCACATTTATATTCTTCTACAACAGGTGTTACAAATATTGGTTATTTTCTGTTACTGAAATCAGTGTACCACTCTTTGGCCAGATTAGTACAAAGCTCTGTCATACATTTTAGCAAATTCCTCTAAAACTAGGACATGGAAGGGTGTCGTTCACTTACAGACGACTGGTTAGGAATGTATCATCAGCAAACTTAATTATACGTCTGCCAGGGTATTAGATTACACAATTATTAGAGTATAAGATGAGCAGTAATGAGGACAAAACACAATCCTGTGGGATCCCGGTGCTGGTGGAGTGTCTGTGCAAAGCATACTGTAGTCACCCACTTTAACCAGCTTTGACTTTTCAGAAAACTATTTCTTTTAATCTTTAGAATCTAAATCATTTATGCTAAAGCCTCCAAGCTAAATTGTGCTTAGAAATAAACTACTAACAACTTATACATTTTGTGGATTTCTGTAAAATTATTAAGTAATGTTATGATGACATTATTATCTCTTCTCTGATACTATTATGTAAATTAGAGAGATATAACAAATTCTTGAGAAAACTAAGAATATTCCATAGGACAACTTTATTTAAATATTTCAAGGATGCCAAAACTACAAATGGAAAACAATTAAAAAAAAAAAAAAACTGTGAGCGTGGACAGGTGCCTGAACGTGCCTTGTGATTGACTGGTAT
This sequence comes from Polypterus senegalus, assembly GCF_016835505.1. Classification (NCBI taxonomy): domain Eukaryota; kingdom Metazoa; phylum Chordata; class Cladistia; order Polypteriformes; family Polypteridae; genus Polypterus; species Polypterus senegalus. Next base: position 35,169,193 of record NC_053170.1, on the reverse strand, counting down.
CCTGTCCATGACTGGCTTTAATCTTGTACCCAAAGCTGCTGAAAGAGGCACCAGCTCCTGTGACCTTAGCTGGATAAGTGGAACATAAAATGGATGGATATATCAACTGTTTTCAGATTAAACACTATTACAGATTCTGAATTGAAGACTATGAAAAAGATTGATGAAAATTTGGTACATATTTAGCACATGTTAATATAAGTTATCTGGGTCTAGGCTTTTAAGTACTTTAAAGCTTTGATAGCCAGTAACTGCTCCTATTTTATGTCAATGGTAGCATTTCCTCAACCTTGTGTAGGGTGCAATCAACAGACAGAAGCAGGTCATGGCAGAGTCTCCTGGAGAAAAATTCTTCTTTTTTATTTCTAGTCTTCCCTATAAATTAAAATGTTATACCCTCAAACATTATCCCTCTAAAAACTTGTTTGTGAAAACAATAACTGACATTTTCCTTTTTAAATGGTATTTAGCGATGCAGTAAACTGCTGTGGTTTGAGTTCAGAGCTGAGACAGACATAAAACCATAGCAGAATTGCCTTGTAATTGGGTATTTATTTATCTGATCTAGTTTTTTATCTCATTCATTAGCAACCTCCACTTCCAGTCTACCAGTACTTCATGAAAGAAGACTATTAAAAAGGGACATGCAGTAATTCAAGTCAATTAAATTCAATTTGTTGTCATTAAATCTTATGTTGTAATGAACTGTATTTGTTTCTAGTCTCAACGGTACAGGAAAAAAATTAAAATGCCACAACAATACAGAACATGATACTACTAACAGACACAAACTGTTACAAAGCAATGGCAATAAACAATAGCAATATGTATTAATAAATATGTATTGCTATTGCAAAATAAAAATAAAATAAATAAAACAATATGAATATTAATATAAAAAGAATCAGGATGAACAACGCACTTGTCTGCAATATGGTGGGTCTACAGGTTTTACTGCTTTATCCAGTACCTAGTTAATTATAATTATTTGAATAATATTGTATATATTTTGGGCAGCACAGTGGTAGCGTTGCTGCCTCGCAGTTAGGAGACCCGGGTTCGCTTCCCGGGTCCTCCCTGCATGGAGTTTGCATGTTCTCCCGTGTCTGCGTCGGTTTCCTCCCACAGTCCAAAGACATGCAGGTTAGGTGGATTGACGATTCTAAACTGGCCCTAGTGTGTGGTTGTGTTTGTGTGCGTCCTGCAGTGGGTTGGCACCCTGCCCGGCACCAGTAGACCCCCGTGACTCTGTGTTCAGATTCAGCGGGTTGGACAATGGATGGATGTATATATTTTATATAACCAAAGTGCATACTGTACTGTACTACAACATAGTGTTAATGACAGCATCCCCTAAATATTGATGCTTGTCAAATTAATTAGCTTTACCTGTAAGTAAAAAACAAAAGTTTATAGATGAAAATTCAGTTGAAAATAAAAATCAAGGGTTGGGGGGTGTACAGCATGTGTCTCTTGGTATCACTGAAATTTCCACAACTTGAGACCAATGCAATAGCGGCCTGCAGGTATATAATTTTTCATCTATCCATCCATTAATTCAGAGCGTATCTTGGTAACACTGTGCACAAGGTAGAAGCAAACCTTGAATAAAGCATCAGTCCTATACAGGATACATTTATACACAACACCCACATCCACTTGTAGAGTGCTAATTTTGAGTCACTTGTTAACCCAACATGAATGTCTTTTGGAAGAGTGTGGAAAACTGAGTTACCCAAAGATAAACCAATATGGAAATGGGGAAAACAAAATTCACAAAGACAGTGGCCAGAAACCATTTTCAACCCCAGTTCTTGTAGCTATAAACATCCCATAAATTGTTATACATAGTAGACTTTACCTGTGTTACTGAACACCTGTCATCTCTGTTGTATTTAATAGTATGTTAGGCATGGTAAAATGTGGAGGAAACACCTTTCTCCCAATTAATTTTATTTTTGGTTCAGCTATCTGTAGTATGGGCTGTAACAAACAAGCATGCAGACAGGAAGTTGACAGTTAGCCTCCCATGGCATCTAGCTTGATATTTTCAGATCCATCACAAACCTTTCAGTTAAGCTCACTAGACGGTATTAAGGCTACCAGAAATTACTGAGCTGTATTAGCAAGAGAAGATTAGTACCTTCTACCTTTCCAGACTCTTTTGCAACAAATCCCTTCCCAGGAAACTGGCACTTCAGTCCTGCTCTTTGCTAGGATTCTGTAAGAACAAAAGGCAATCAATTAGTCTGCACATTCATTTGGGTTAGCATCTATCATGAATAATACATTTCAAAAACACTTTCAATAGCAAACAATTCACAGAAATACTCATTCTTATATTTGGATTGCATATAATAAAATGTCATGGACAGAGTTACTGTGTACTTTAAACTGAATTTTCTTACCCAATACGCTAGACTATTAAGGTAGTAAATTCATACAAGGATTTCAATGACAGAGCAACACAGTTGTATACTGAAAAGTTGCAGCCCCTATTTGGCTTACTCTTTATTAGATGAGTCATGCTCCAATTTTCACTAGGCCGTTTAAACAATCTTTAATAGGTGTGGGTTAATCTTCTTTAATACAGCAAGATAATCATAAAGTTGCTGCCAAAGACTTATTTCCTCTATCTTTGCAAAGCTTGATTGCTACACAACTCTTACACAGAACAACAAAGGTATAATATTAAAAGGACAAAAGTGCAGACTAATGAATCACAAGTAAAAGCATAAAAGAAGCTTTGTGCTGCAATTTCTTGGGATCATTTCCTCTATTTTATAAAGTGTTCACTCAATTCCTATTTCATGGATATTTGCAAAACTGGTGTCAGTACTGTTTTTGCACTCTGATACTGTATCACATTTTCTTAGTCATTGTGGTTTGTCTTTCAGTCTTAGAAACTTAGAACTGTAATTTGTAGAACTTGTAAAGAACTATGAATATTCAGATTTTTTTGTTTTTGCAGTGACAGACATACATAACAAAAGCTTTACCTATAATTAATAAACTGCTCTTTTCCATACAATGCTTTCTAACAGGGTAATATACGCCTACTTTATGTTTTAGCAATTATTTTGTGTCCAAGCAAATACTTTTACCTTTGACTAAAGCATTAAGAAAAACCTGCCTGACTGGTACTATAGAATGTTGCAATGAGTAATTATTACCAGGGTGATAAATACTAGAAAGCCTACCTGCTGAAACTCGAGGAATCTACGCATTAACTTGACACATAGTAAACACAAATTGGGTAATTCTTAAAATGAAAGATTAGAAAAACTGGCCAAAGTACATATCATATTAGAAGAAAACTTTTACCTTTATGCAGTTTCAGTAGATTCAGTACAACTTATATTGTAATCCTGCTTAACAAATCAACTCAATGTCAGCATGTTACAAAATTCCCACGAAATATGTTTAAACCTCAGCCTCTGTCTTGCTATCTGCCAGTTAAAGATATTACCTGTGTGACAGATAGGGGGCGCTGTCATCCCCTTGAACCCTCAGATCAGACACCAGATAAAAGTCCAATTATTAAATTTATTATAATAATAATGTGCACAAAGCACCCTCCACTCCACTATATTCATAAACAATAAACACAAACAGCAATCAATAATCAAATCCTCCACCCTCAGACGAGTTGTTCCCGTCCTCCCAACTCAGCTCGCCCATCTGGGATCTCTCACAGTCTCTTATAGTTCTTGACCCGGAAGTGCTTCTGATCCCTCAGTCTATGTGATTACCCAGCACTTCCGGATCAGGTAAAAACTCCTTTTCTTCAACCCGGAAATACGTCATTTCTTCTGTCCATGGGACTGGGACGTACTTCCGGACAGTAGGGAAAATAAACGTCTCTGTGCCTCCCTGCAGCGTCCCCTGGCGGCCCCGACGTTATCCAGCAGGGCTGTGCATTAAAACTCCATGGTCCATGATAAAACCAGGTCAGGGCCTTCCTACCCTGCCTAGAATAGACCTCACCCTAAGCAGCCTCCCACTGCAACAGGCAGCTTCCAAAATCGGGGAACAGAAAAAAATTTTAAAAAAACTTCTCAAGGGAAAAGAAAGAATCTTTTGGTTTGAGAAATATGGTCACAAATAATCTTTATAAAAGAAGAACCAATTTATATAAACAAAAGATGAACAAAAAGGCAAAAAATGACAAAAGATCTTGCCTAAAAACGAGGAATCCAAGATGCACAAATTCAAATCTGAAAAACAAGAGGAAACTCAAAGAGTAGCATTCTTATATACAAAATGATAATTTAAGTGTCTAAAGATGAGTCTGGTGATAAAGTCAGATGGCCAGGAAGATACAAAAAAAACAAAAACCTCCAGTTACATAGGAGAAAAAAAAAATCTGCAAGGGTCCTAAGGTCAAAAGTCCGCTCAGCCACTACTGGGAGTAGTCTGAGGGGATTTGATGCCATCTTGTCTTGTCTCGTGCACAGCTGAGGCACCCACCTTCCTTCCAGTATTGCAGGTGGCTGCATAGTGCCTTACCATTATCCATTATCCATTCCTATTGAAATTAGAACACAGGTCCTTTGCCTTAGCAAGTCATTGTCAGACATTCTTAATATCAGCTTCTTTTTGACTAGGCTTCCCTTTGGAATGCAGCCTCTGTGCCTTAATTGATAAAAAGATCACTCAGTGACACTCCCGAGATGGCTCTGTGAGTCACCATCTAAATACTTGCTCAGAGAAAAAGCACAATAACTGAGGGATGGGTAACACTGATGGACAAAACTTTGCTCCAATTGTCAACCAAAAGAATGGGCTTATTTGCACCAACGAAGACAATGGCAAGATACCCACTCATGCCTTTAAAAAAACCTCTGCACATCCCAAATGTTGCTTCCTGTATCAGTTTACTGTTCTCAACCTGTCTAAAACCATGGATGTCCATACCCATAGCCTATATGGTGTGGTCATAACAAAGGTTAGATCAATCCCTTCCACTCCAAAGGGGAACTGCCCACAACAGGAAAAATGGGGGATTGTGCATAAAAGGAGCTGGACAAGGGGTGCCATTAGTCCAAAATCTGCTAAGAACGCAAGTGCCTGAGCAGAGGAAGACAGTAAATAGGGCCACGTGTTTGCCTTGCTAATGATGAGTGCTTTTAATTAATTAAATTAATTTAAAAAGTGATAATTAACTGAATGATCACTCAACCCCTTTTCCTACATTATGGTGTTTGGTTTTTGGCACAAAGTGGTCCTGCTTGGATGAAACAGAGAGACCAAGAGATTGCCTCTCCTAAGGGTGGAATATGGCAGAGAATGACAGCAGAATGCAAGCATTGATTATGTTAACCTCTTTTGTAAGCCACTTTGGATAAAGGTGTCTGCTAAGCAAATAAATGTAAATGGAAGCCTCCACTAATTAAGACTAGTGGGATTTTTGAGGTGCAAATGAGTTTAGAGAAGAACCAGCAAAAAGTTTGGGGTCACACCATTTACTGCCAGTGTCCAAAACAAAGAATAAAAATGAGTGTATGGTGGCATACTAGAAACCTGGCACAATATATGAGTGCTATTATATGGGACTGTGTTACTCAGACTAAGACACAATCTTTCGGGAGCCCTTGAAATGATGCTGTCCTGACCAGAAGAGGCTGGTTTAATTGAGCGAAAGTGCAGATGAGGTGCCCTCACTAGGTGGTTTTTTGGAGCTATGAAGGAGAAAACAGCTGATATTGTTAGAGTTGCTGTCCGCCTTGTTCTGGTGGGGTGTTGCATACCTTGTCTGAATCTGGAAGGTGATCCTCAGGTGCCCATGCATGACTGGTTGTTGCATTCACCTATGAAATAGCTCGTACATGATTCAGCCAAAAGTTCAGCTGGTTTGTTCCTGCATGTAAGCATCATCTCCAATTTCAGACAAGCAAGAAAGAAAGGATACATTGGTAATTAGGTTGTAAACTACCTTCTCAAACCTGTTTCTCTTCCAGTGCCAAAAATCTACTTGTCCTTTCCAGTCCAGGCTTCCTGGTCTCACATAATGTACAGTATAGTGTCCCTGTTTTTGATATATGAAGCTCATACAAACTACATTCATTCTGACATCAAAAACAGAATATCAAAGTACCAGATTCACATTCAGCATGTAACATATAAACTAGTGTACATCATGAATGTCGAGTGTTATAACAAAGCATTCTTGTGCCATTAGTTATATTGCACATCCTGAATCAGCACTTCATAGAATTTCCTAAAGACTCAGAGGGAAGTAAATATTGGTAACATCATTAAACATAGCTGTTCTTATCAGTAAAACATGTAACTCTTTTTATAGTTTTTACACTTTTCACTTAGAATGTACACCTACACTGGTCATGCGTGCATCGGTGGGAAAAAGCATCCACGGAATTTATCACAAAACTGTAATGACTAGTAAATTATTTGTCTTTTGCTCATGGTATGCAGCATTCAAACTATAGAAAATGCCATTTAGATGCACACAGGTAAGCAACACAACAAACAACATGGAAAGCAACTCTTCTATGTCTAATATGTTGGAATAGGGTTTTCTTACAAGAAGGGAATTAAACTTTGTAATGAGCAGCATCCAATTGTGGACAGGCTACCTAATAAGCATGTAACAATCAGGGTGTGATTAGAGTCTGCGTTTTTAAAATATCTACATTTTAATCCGTCAACTTTACATTGCTGAAGATGTGTGTTCAGTATATAGCTCTGGAGAGCGTTTTCAAAAGTCTTAATTTTTGGGGGTTAGAAATACTGGGATAGTGTGGAGAAAAGGCAAAAACACAGACTAATGTCTGCATTTTTAAACAAAATGTAGCAGTATGGACAGGGCCTAAGAATAAAGACTAAGAGACACCAATGGTGATGAGGTATGGGCTAGAACTGCAATTTTCAATTTCAAACCACAGCCTTGATGGAGTCTAACACTCAAAGTGGGACATATTCCTGCAGCATCTCCCACAACACATACTGAGGGACACGGTCATATCATTTTTTAAAATCTACAAAATACATAGATTGGGTGATCATTCTTCCATGCACCTTCCACAGCAAGTATGCCAGAGAGCTTGTCTATTGCTCCATGTCCAGGATGGATTCTTCTCTCTTGTACCCTTTAATATGCCTTACCTGGGAGGCCAAGTAGTGTAATCCCTCTGTAAATGCACATCAATCTGCAATTCCAAGATTGTTTACCTGTCTAACGCGTCTATCCAATGTTGCATGGAAAAGATGCTATCCCAACAGGTTTTACACCCTACCTGTTGGTGACGTGGCTCTCCTACTTGTCTACCATAATACCACACCAAACATTCTCTTTAACCCTTGTCTCTTTCTGTCTCTCTCTCCAGACCTTGGCTCCTCTTCTTTCTGCCAGATGAATATCAAGCCTACTCAGCTCCTGACTAAGTACTCTGTAACCTCCTGGCCCACAAGGTAGCTTTAAACCATATCCTGGTGTCACCTCAGATCAAGGCCCAGAATGACTATTGGTGACCATTTACTCTGCTGACACCAGACCAGGATTCTCTCTATTGCCTCAAAACGTCTGTTACCCTTAAATGGGTAGGCCTTCAATAAAATTCCCAAGCTGCCTGCTCCATTAGAAGGATATCATACTCCTATAATTTTCCCTTCTGTGATTGTGTACCATCAAATATCAAGAATCTGTAAAACTTTTAACTTATTGCAATGAAAAACATATTCAAAAAAGCTTAAAAAACATAAATATCCGAAGCAGGAAAGGAAGAACATTGTTTAAAAGTTTGGAGAAAATAAAAAAAGATAGAAAAATATATAAATATAAAAAAATTGTGTTTATACTAATTGGGAGATCTATTTCTGTTATCAAAAAACCTGGTAACCTCTTCAATTTCAGGAAAATTTGATGGAAGAATTAGTAAAATCAGACAACAAGGAATGGAGAAAAAGCTTTGACTAATGGTGGAAAGGTCATGAAAGTCTATCATGAGGAAACAAATGACATGGTAGGGGCTTTATGATTTTTTTTATCTTATTTGTGTGATGCCTTTATCAAGGTGACTTACAACATTTGACATACAATTTATCATATTTCTTTTGTTTTTCCAATTGGAGCACAGGCAGGTGAAGTGACTTGCTCCTGGTGACACGGTGTCAGTAGTGAGATTTGCACCCACAAGCTCAGGGTCTGAAATCTATAGGCCAAAGTTTTAACTACTATGCCTCACTTCCCACCTGATTATCTTAGTCTTATGAGTAATGGAAATAATGTAAGAAAAGATCAAAGACTTTTCAGGTTACCAAAGAATTAACATGCTTGTGCTTTAAGTTATTTAAATGATCCATATATTAAAACTATTAGCTCCAGTGATTAGACAGGGATATTAGATCCATTAGATACTTTAAAATGAAGCACAACCAGAAGAGTAAACCAGATCAAGGGTGTGGCCTTTTGCTGTAAGTGGGGAAGGTGATATAATACTTGACACCATGGCATTTGGCATTAAGAAGACTGTTATGAAATTGAACATGTGTATTAAACTCACAGAACATCACAGAAGTGTTGGAAAGGAAAACTTAAGCAAATAAAACTAGCAGTTCAAAACTACAGTTTGCTAGATAGTTTAGGGAGGGGGTGATACAGTGCAATGATAATCAAAAGTTTACTTAACAGGATAATCAAAATAAATTAGCAGCTAAACGATAATAGCTTAGGATCAATTTTAAGGCACATTAGGTACACTGTATGCTTAGTATTTGCTCTTGCATTTTGTATTCTTTGCCTTTAAGACTTTATTGCCTATGCTGCATCTGCACCCAAGTAACTCTCCCTTAATAATCAATAAACGACTGTCTATCCATGTTCTCTACGTCCACATTCAGAAGATTAGAGACTTAGTTAACTCATTTTGATAAAAAACAAAAGATATTTATATTACAGGATCATAAAAAAATACTTAATTTACTGTTGTTAGGCCCATATCACTGTGGACAATGTGCCCATCCCTTAACTCAGATTTAACCATTTAGGGATAAACATCCATCCATCCATTATCCATCCCGCTATATCCTAACTACAGGGTCACGGGGGTCTGCTGGAGCCAATCCCAGCCAACACAGGGCACAAGGCAGGAAACAAAACCCAGGCAGGGCACCAGCCCACCACAGTGGGAATAAACAGTTCAGCTAAAACCAAATGCCTCAGAAACAAAGACCATTAAAAAGATTTTCAAGTCCTACCATGCTTTAGCTATTTTATTACTCAAAACTTGTTCAGTCCACAGAATATACTGTATGACCTTTCTTTCTCAGTTATCAGAATGGGAAATCTTAAAGGAATAAGTGCTTGGCAGGCAAACTCAAATATATTCACTTGGACTCCTGGCACTCTTTGTGGTCTTAGCTGAAGTGCTCTTCCCCAATAGTGGCCCTGCATTATACAGCTGCTGGGAGTCACACTACCTGAAGGGGCTGTTTTTCTAGCTTTCCCAATTATTAGATAACAGGAGAGGCAACACCTAGTTATCCCTCTTGGGCATTTACTTATTAAACATGATTTTAGTCCCTTTCTTGAGTGGAGAGCAGAACACGTTTTAAGCAATATAGAGTTTTCAGTTGCCTTTCCAAATCTGTTTCACATAGGATTAGAGATCAAATGATGGACACTGAGAACATTTAGCAGGGAGGAGAAAGGAGACTTGTCCATTACTGTATTTAAAGGAGGAACAAATGAAGCCAATGTGACAGCAGGAAGGAACAAACATAATGACCTATAGAAAAAAATGCTGAAACATTACTATTACAAAAACACACAAAAGAAATTACCTAAAAGTAGGAAACATGGGTTATTTCCTTCCCCCAGAGGTTTATTTGTCCATAAATGCTGTAGAATAGTCTTTTATTTTTTTCTCTCCTTGTCAACTGGCCAAATCTCAATTACAATATTAATGGAATTATATTGTTAAGATTTGCTTATGTTAATTAAACTGAAAATTTTCTACTCTTTGTTTAACCTAAAACATGTATTCATGTATATAAATGATGTATGGTTCAAATATTTATGTTTTGGCATTCTACATGTCCAAGCACTCAGCTGAAGAGTGCTATACAAAAATTAACTGAAAATTGAACTGTGTCAGGCAAACTGTTAATAAAAAGGTAAAACCGAAAACAAAAACAGAATCAAAAACCTAAAAGCAAGAGTCAAAATATAGGAGGCATTTCAAGAAAACTTCAACAATGGAGTACTTGCTGCCTGCTAGGAGCCAGCTTAAACACTATAATTGGCTGAGCTCAAAACAAGCATCAGGTAATGGCAGAGTAATTGAAGCCACCTAGCAATAGCAAATGAAAGATTTGACCCTATGCAAACAGCAAGTGAGGGGCACAGATATCAGGAAAGCATGACAACCCTTTTACCTGTAGGGGTGAATTAATACTATTGACTAACAAGTGAGAACTGTGGCAGAACACCAAAGCAAGGTATAAATTACTTTAAAACAGTAATGACAAAATCTGTCTTTGTAATCATTGAGCCTGAAATCAGTAAGACTTGCAGAAGAAGATAACATTTTTTCCTCCACATAACTTTTCAATCCTGTTAAGAGGATCACTATAGACTTGCACCAGAAATTGTCATAAGATGGCTTGTTGACATGTTTAGGCACAAAGAGGGTGGAAAAAACAATGTTTCTTTCATCAAATTTCAGATTAAAAGAAGTCAAGACACAATCAAGACCAGTAAGTATATAACAGGGCTAGAACTATTATTATCTCCATCTATTTAATGATTTAATTTTTTCCCTCCAGTGCAAAATCAGACTTTCTGACTCAATTCATTATGGGAGCAGTGTGCTAAATTATTCACTTAGGCAAAAAAGCAGCACTGAGCTTATGTGTGGCCTCTGTAACTTATTTTACTAATTGAACAAGATAATCTAAAATTGTATGATGCAATCTAAGGAGTAAGCCACATTTTATAAAGCAGATAAAAGTCATCCTGACTTAATAGTAATCATTTCTGTATTACTCCATCACAAGCCAACATCATCAACCATCATCGCAGCCTTAGTTGAAGCATCCATTTATTTACCACGATTTGAGCCTTTGGGGGTAAATTGGCATACAGGATGTCTGTCAGCAGGAAGAAATGACTGTTGCTAAGAGCATTATTTAATAGTCGATTAAATGAAGCAGGATGGAAGGCTGCTTGACATAAAAAACATGGTCACAAAGAAAAAGGTTTTTAAAGTGAAACGTAGTACAAAAAAGGGGTAAAAGCATAGTCACAAATGAGCAATATATCAAAAATAAAGATCAGGTGAATCTGGTGCAAAAGCAAAAAAATAAGAGTGATACAGTAAAAAAAAGATATACAAAGTATAAAAAACAAGACATTAGATATGTAAGGGAAATGACTCAACAGCAATACACTTTGAATCTGCCAAGAGTCTTTTTAAATATTAGGATAAATAAGGCTACCAGAGTGGACTAATGCAAAGCATGTGTATTTACTTTGTATTTGCTTATATTTTTAGACTGTCATTTGTTGAAAGAATACTTACAGCTCATGGGTGAAGAATATTTAAAATTGTCTCTAAAGTGATTGGATAGTTCTTATCATTTTATATCCCCAGCTAATGTTGTTCATGCACAACTTGCCAGATGTTAACCTAGATATAATAGTGAAGCTCATATTAGTGATCTGTATGCACTAATGCAAAGTTAAGGTAGATTAGCAAATATTTTAACAAGACATCCATTTTCAAAGATGAAAGCCCTAACATCTCCCTCAAAAATAAGATGCTTCATAAAATGAGCTCACATTCAAATATTGCAGGCTCTGACACAATCCTCAGATATGGCAGATAATATGTGGTGGATAAGTAACCCACTCAATAAAACCTGAATAAATTCCAGTTACAACAATTGGAAAATCATGATGTCTACCCTTGCATTGTTCTACAAACTATAACTCTTTTAGAACAGCACGCTAAGACCTGCTGGTTTGAGTTAAATGCAGACTTAAGTGAAGCACACACTGGTGATCAAACCACATTTAGTAATGTAAACTGTGAGACTCAGTAGATAATGATATAGAGATCATCTCAGTCTCATTATCATTCTCAGCAAGCCCTGCCATCTCTGTCTCATTATGTGACGTTGTCAGTCTCCATTTAATGGTGAGTCTGAAACTTTTAATGTCTTCAGCTGCTGTTGCTAATGTGTTACATAAAATATTCCTGAACAAATAGAAAGTCTTCTAAAAAAGGCTTGGCCACATTTATGGCACTGGTCACTGTACTGGGCTACACTGACAATTTTTTTACAAGATCACATTAGCAGTGTCACCAGCCACCAAAGTGGAACAATGCAATCCATGGTCATGAACTGCTTAAGCAAATTTTAAAAATAGTCTTATACGCTTTCCATTCAACTTACATTTAACCACAGTCCTCTTAACTTACAGTTGCCTGGAATTTAATGTTGCCCTATTCCTGTTGACACCCACTAGTCTTTGCCACAGCCCATGTCCATATCCAGGTGAGCCAATCTGTCAATACCCAACTAAACACCCCAGTGCTGCTATAATATCCCTTTTTTATAAAATCTCAGGATGTGCTTTTGATTAGGTGTTGGCAGTGTGAAAGTTAACTTATTATAACGTAACAGACTAATCAAAAAAGGAACATAAGTAAACTAAAGCACAACTAATTCAACAAACCAAATACAGTACACAAATCACGAAAAGCAAAAAAATGTTTATGTTCAGCATATGACGTTGCCTACATGGGTTGTTATTTTGAAATATTGACCACATCATAGTATTTTACATAAACAGTATACTGTATATACAGTCTAGTACACTCACACAGACACACATGCACACAGTTATGATAAGTAGAATTAAAGTTAAAAAAAACATCAGAATGAAGTTTGTAATATTGAACTGTAACATACCCATTATAATGTACTTTTATACTCTCATGCAAAATATGTCACTTTTTATGCTGAAGTTATGAATGACTTGCTCTGTAACTTTCCACAATTTGTGTGCTGTTCTGCCTAAATCCCAAAACTTGCAATAGTCTGACATTTTCTATGTCTGCTAGTGAATGCTGGTGTGAAATTGGCTATTAGGTATATTAATCTGTTTTTGTTGATTTTCCTGGAAAGGAGCTATAGTTAATAGAAATGTTTAATGTTAACAATTTTGGAGACTTTTCCTAATATATTTTTCTTTAAAGTTTTGTTGACCTACTGCATGAAACCTATGGTGCATGTTTCCATAGAAAGTAACAAGTTAAGGTGCAACACAAAGATGTTGTACTTCGTTAATTTTACAACAGCTCCTTAATTCTACTTGTTTTAGAATTAAGGCTTTCCCGCTGGGTTATTACCTAGTCCCATGTATTTTACAACTGCTGGCCTAGTCCTCAGTGAAGAAACCTGTCTATACAGTTGTTGACCTAAAGCTGGGGGGAGATTGTGAGAACATGTTATTACTCTTACACATTGCTGATTGCCATCACTATCTCACCCCATGATGTCGATGCTCTGCAAAGAGTTAAAACCGGTTCCTTATTAGAACTCTCATTATAATTCTGTTTACTTGATGTTCCCTTTAGCTCTACGTCTGGAACAATATGTAAAGATAACTGGACCACAACCCATAGAAGTGCTCTGCAGCCCATATTCATTCCTGGGAGTGCTCTCTTCTAGTAAGAATACGTCTCCCAATTATAACCTGTTATACTTATGCCCTTACTCTCAGTCATATTTCTTGCTAATATGTGAATAATTATGGAAAAACATCCAGTGATGGCTAGGACTATTTTTTTGCTCTTTTGACCAGTGTTATACAGATGGGATGCAGTGACTTATGAAACTGTATTGGAAGGTGTTAATCAAAAAATGAATGGCTGGATAATGAACATTTACCTGCAAGTTTAAATTTTATTTTTATTTTGTGCAACAGATAAAATTTGCCAAGAAGGCTATATTTTACACATAAACAAGACAGAAAAAGAAAGCAGGCTTTAAAAATATAATTACAATAACTACATTTTTTATATCATTATATGAAATACTGAATACGGTAATCTGATATGTATTGTTCTAAATAGCATCATCAAACCAAAAAGGACAACTCCATCATAATTTCCACTGTGTTGCATGGAAAAATATTTTCCAACTGAGGCCAACCCTATGGGAATCATCCCATAGCTGATTAGTCTTAGACAGGAGTGTGCTCACATAAACCACACATATCATTACAGGTGTACTGTATATAATTAGAACTGCTATTCAAATTTAGAATTCTAACATAAAGGTAGACACATAAACTAGCAGGAATTATGTAAATAAAGAATTAAAAACAATAAAAAATCAACCAATAAGACAAGGCAAATATTGGTAATATATGATAAGATATACTGCTAAAGTACAAAAAAATTCAACACATTAAAAAAGGTCAGGATTATTTTAAGGTTTATAGACAGACAGAGGGTAAAGCACAGTGTTGGAATTTCTGATAACTCCCCTTGCAAAAAATAGTTAATCAAAATAAAACTGTTCATCTAATTTGAACATAACTGATAATTTTTCATTAGATTGACTATATTTGCAAGAAGAGCTTTTAATTAATGAAGAGATATGTGACAGAATACTGCAATGGGTATTGCTATTGCCTCTCTGCTGCCAAAGTGTAAGGGTTTCAAACCAGTCTAAGTTACTGCCTGTGTGTTTTTTCTTTGGGTATATTAGTACATTAGAAACATTTAGACGAGAACAGGCCATTCAGCCCAACAAGGCTTGCCAGTCGTATACATATAAATCCCCCAAAATAACATTAAGTCCAGTTTTAGGTCTATAAATGCCCTGCTGTCTACCACACTACTTGGTGACTTATTCCATGTGTCTATGGGTAGCCCAGCTTTCTCTCAGATGCAACAGATGTGCATATCAGGTTGGACCTACAACTCTAAATTGACCATATAAGAGCGAAAGTCAGAGTTGGTGCCTTCACTACACTAAGTACTGCTAGAATAAACTCTTGTTCTCCAAACCTGAGTATGAATAAGCAGTTAAAAACTGATAGACTGATTAAAAGAATGCAACTTGACAGAGAAAAAAATATTCATACAAATAACCTGAAAAATACTACAATAGAAAGGAATAATTAGTAAAACAGTGAGACTAAAACAATAGCCTAGCATTAAATAATTGACAGAAAGTATTGATATTAAAAAACAATTGTTTGCTTTCATTTTGTACTTTAATGTTAAGAGTTAAAGGGCTTCATAAACTGCAAGGAGAAAGTTCCAGGAAATAGGCATCTTAATGTTGACAAATATAGAAAATCTTTGGACTACTACTACTACTACAAAACTCAGAGGCACAGGTTATATACACACTGTAAACAGTAATGTTGTATACACAGGTCTGTTGAATGAGTTTTTGTAGGAAAAAAACACAATTCTGTGAAAGATTCATAAGCAGAATTGCCTAGTGCAACAGTTGTAGCCACAGAGTTGGACTGTAAACTACAAGATGCTGGTTCAATTTCTCATAATTTTGTCACTGTGGGAACCTTTAGCACAGACTGCACTGCACGAGGTAAGTAGAAGGAATACAGAACCAGGAAAAGGATGATAGAAAAATGTAGCAGATAAACAGAGCAAGGAATCAAAACCACGAGATCAAATGAAAGAAACCCAATAGGTAACCCAAAAATTCATAAACCGGAGAGTCACAAGAGTGTTAACCCAAAAAGACCTTAAAGCATGTGAAAATTAATTATAGTAAGATTTCCAGAAACTCAAATGATTACTAGCTGCAACAGGGTTTTAAAATATTGCCATTAACAGTAACATCAACTTCTGGTAAATGTCTCTAACAACCTATGATTGTGTCTTGACAACTCAAGCTCAAAATATTGGCTATCATCAAAAACCAAAGATGACATTACAGTAAAACAGCAAATAATAAACAACTACTTATTAATTACATAATGAGACAGCAAAATTAAAGTAAAATAAACCTCAAGGCATAAGCAATTAATAAAAGATTTAACCAGCTATGAGAAAAATTATTTGGATGAGACAAAAATGTATAAACATACGTCCTATTCAGGACACCTGGAAGTGCACCTTAGCCTATCAGAGTTATACCTGTGTACAACTTACAAAGATTTGCATTATGAACTAGGGATCTGTATCTCATTTTGGACGAAACTAATCCTCCATTGGGTCATGGAGAGATTAAGCCTATTTTATAAGTATAGGATGCAAGGCAGGAACAATTCCTGGATGGGATATCAGTCAATTACTAGGCCTACTTATGCACATACCTGAACTCATTTACATCAGGACCAAACCTACACAAACAGAAAGAAAATATGCATAACTTATGAAGAGATAAGCAAATCAGGCCTAGGACCTGGAGCTTTAAGGCAGTAGTGCTTAAAACTATACCACTGTGTCACCCAAAGTACATGCATAAGTCATATAAATAAACATAAACATGAATAAACTGTTATTTTGAAATGGGTACATACCAGTGAAAAATGGTTTCTTTCTCATCCTCAGCTAAGTGCCTAATCATTCCAATTAGTTTGACTTTTAAACTTCATGAAAACAAAGTCTCCATAATAAAGCATCAGAATAGGACTCTTTTAAACAATAAAACAGAAAAAAATTAGAAAGTTTTTGTCTGTTGTGGAGTTTGTGGCTCTTCAGCTTAGTCCAGGTAACTGGGTTCTGTGAAAGGTTGCAAATTCTGAATGGCAAAGCCGATTAGCAATTAAAAGTTTATCCATTCTGGCAGACAACTAGCATCACTGTGTAACTGTTGTTCTTCTTATCACATTATTCAATGTTCTTTACAAAAATTACTCCAGTAAACAATGTTCCCATTGGAAATAACAACTTTTCTGTCTGCATCTTTCCCTTGCAGGAAAATCCTAACAAGTTCATGGTTAGGAGATCCAGTGCCCAATCCTTGGCTTTATCTGCTTCTGAAGTCTGTCTCTTGATATTTAGACTTGAAAAGGACCTTGCAAACAGTTGAAAGCATCCTTAAAATTACTGTCATACTGCATCTGACATTGAGTGAAAGACTTTTTTTAGTACAAGATATATGCTTTAATATGCGAGTATAAACTTGAACTAAATGCATTTAGATATGTAAAAACGCAGTACCAAAAACACAAGCATGTGGTCTGATATGTTATCCCAACATATCATCTGCATATTTAAAAGATGAATGTTTTCTGCTCCAACATGATTAAATAGCTTTTTTCTAGAACCCCTGGACCCTTTGTGTGAAAATATGCTTCCTGGTTCCCACTTTGAATGTGCTTTCCTTTAATTTCCCCAGAGGTTTTTGAGTATTTGATTCACTATTTAACTTAAAAAAAGAGTTAAGTTTTCAGATTAAGTCAGGTATTTACTGGTCATTGTACATCACCATTCATACATATGATTGAAAGCCCTGGATGGTGACCAAAAGAATAAGATAGTGATCTCAGCTGCAATGAGGTTCCTGCACAGGCTTGCTAGGCTCATTTTCCAAAGAAGTCAGGGATATGGCAGGAACTGCTGCTTCTCTAAATTCTCCAGTGTCAGGACATAGCCCAATGGAAACACTTCCAGGTCAAGTGGAAGCCCTGTAAAACAGGGATCATGAATCCCTGTGGCACCCCATGGCAGCACCAATGAGACCCAGCAAGTCTAGTTCGTGGCACTATGACACCCATCATGCCCTTCTGGTTTCCGCATGGTTAACAAGGTGCTGGGATACTGTCATCTAGAGGGCTTGGAATAAACATATTCTGGAATAGGAGTCTGCTTCCATTGATCCTTTGTTTTTGTCCTCCAGTCTAGGTAAGAGTCCCATAGTCATCCTGAACAGAATGCCAGTCCATCACTGTTCTTCTATTCCGGCCTCCATTCTCGGCAAGGGTCTACCATTTCTACTGAGTGGGATGCCAGATATTACTGCCGGGCATTTGCATTACATATTGTGTGGCGATTAACTACCTTATACTCACATTTTGTGAATAACCACTGATGCCAACTGGTTCAACCATCAGGATTAACCTTGTATCGAATGCCTTTTGCAAAACTAAGAAAACTGTATCAGATACTTTCATTTTCTTTACTAATCCAGCTGGCTGCTCAAAAAAGTCTAACATATGTCAAGTAAAATTTCCCTCCCTTGAAATGCATACTGGAAGTCACTCAGAATGTAAATTTCCATACAAGCAGTGTTCAAGTTTATTTTTGACTACAGTCTCTACATGCAAAAGAATTTAAACTTATTGTTCATCTGTTACTGGAATCCAGTTTTTCACTCTTGCAGACAAGAATTTTCAGTCTTCCTTTTACCTAAATACATCTGACTCATAATGCATATTTTAAAATCTTCAAAAAGAAAGCTCAGTTTACCTGAGGCATTCTTTTATGGTAAAAACTTGGATGAAATAATAAGTGAATGTGTTATAACGTGTTATTTTATTTCAGGGCATCAGGCATATACAGTATCACAAAGGCAATGGTTTGTTAAAACTATGACATTAATTATCAAAGTAAAACTAACAGGGGGGGAAATGAACTGAGAAAAGTTAACAAGTATAGGAAAATAGCAGAACATATAAAGGGAATACTTGAGTACATGATTTATTGATACACATCATACTGAAAGGTAGTACTTCAACACAGATCAGGTCAGTTTGTGAAGCATGCACTGGTGCAGCATGTAAAGGTGAAATAGCTCGGAATCACAGATGGCAACAGTCCCCAGGTAATTTTATAATAATTAGGTGTTTTATATCCCACGTATACTAAGAAGTTTCCTATTTTCTGGATTATCCTGTGTTTTGAAGAAGAGATCTGGGGGTCTTTTTAGGAAGTGTTCATTGTAGGGAAAGATTTTGTGGGAAATACAGTGACAAACACTACTCAACCTGCTGATGTTTTTTTATGAGGGAAGGTGGAGAAGGTGTTTATGACATGAATGTAGGAGTGATAGACATCATCATTTAGAGTCAATCACCACCAAAAACTGATACTGTTTGTCTATGTTTTCCATCATTTGGTTTAAGATGCATATTAATTTTTCCTTGCAACTATAAATCATGTGTCTGCAAATACTATATCATTCTAAAATTTAACTAAGCACAGTCCATTGAAAAATCCACATGAATTTTAAGACAGAGTTGAGATGCACAAATACAGTATGTTATTACAACCAAAAATGCACAAACTTTCTGTCCTCTCTAACCTTTTTCTGAACATGTTGATTAGTGTATGTACATGGTGCACACCATGAGAAATTTACAGGCCTGAATGCTTGTTTACCAACAGTGAAGGATGTTGTTGACTCTCATATGTTATGGGGAAAATTCTTCTTATATTATATGGGTGCAAAGGTTGCCTTTATAATAAATGAGGCAATAGGCATTTACTCTTGAGTCACTTCTGTTCTCCTCATCTCCCTTATGTACTATAGCAGCACTTTGCTTTTTAGCCATCCTCATCAAGTTATTTGCCCTAACCTTGGAACAGAATCTTAGAATGCATTCTTTATCACAGATGACAGACACTATGCCAGACAACTATCGAATTCCACCAAAATTACTGACATTTCTCAGCATCAACATACATTAAAGAATGCCCAGGGACATGCTGGAAGATTAATGGAATCTGTGTAAACTGATTTTTTCTCTCCTCTTTCAGGTGGCTTAAACTTAATATTGCATATCTGTACTCCAATGCATGAATTTACTTAAAAAGTCTAGATATGTAAATATACTTGTGTATATATATATATATATATATATATATATATATATATATATATATATATATATATATATTGCATGTCATTTTGTTTTCAGAACTGTTTATTATGAGTCAGACGTGTTATTTTACATTTTAACTATACTATATTTGTAAACAGGTAAAGTGCTGTGGGCTTTGTTGGGTGTAAAGGAACTGAAACTTGATTTGGAAACCTTTGTCAAACGCAGCTACATATAAGTCAGTTATATGTTAAACACAGATAGCATTAAAGGTAGATATGTATGATATGTAGATATATGTATTATTGTCCAACATTACACGTCCATGTCACAGTTCCTTTGATGACAGATGGATATACACTACTGGTCAAAAGTTTGGAATCAACCAGAAATGTTCATGCTTTTGATAGAAATCGATAAAGGTGCCATTAACTATTTAAAAATATAAACATGATATTACTAGTGTTGCTAATAACTATTACTGTGTGAAATGACTGATTTTTAATTTATTATTCACATACGATTGCAAAGCCCCATTTTCAGACACCATTTCTTCAGTTTCCTAATGGTAAACTCCCCTAGTTCATCCTTTATAAATCACATTTAAATGCTAATTGGTTATTAGAGAAACATTTGTAATTGCATTAGAACCACCGGAACCTGTTATTCTGTTCAATAGAGCAAGTAACTTGTCTTTCCTTGGGTTGCAAGCAAAAAAATGGCTAAAATGAAAATGCTTTTTTTTGTCTTTGTCTTGTGTTTTTTTCACAATTAAGGTTATTCCAATTGACAGATTGTCTAGAAACTGAAGATTTCATACAAAGGCGTCTATTGCTATCTTGAGAGAATGATGCAAACTGGATAAAACCAGAATAGTAAAAGAAGGGGTTAGGCCCAATTGCATAACTAAATAAGAGGATAGGAGATAAGAGAAAGAAACGCCTTACAGATACTTAATTGGATTCCTCCTTAAATACCCACCAAATAACAAAGGAAGGATGAATCCAGGATGCTGACTATAATACGCTTTTCCAGTCGTATTTCATTCAATGTCTGTGTTGTTTTGCCCATTTTAACCTTTTCTTCTTATTTGCCATTTTCAAAAATGCCTTTTTCTTTGAAACTGTGCCGCAAAGGCCAATATCCTGGTAATCATCTTTTCACTGTGGCAGGCCTGGTTAAATATAAATATACTGGTAATATATGTCAGTCAGTCACTGTCTAACCCACTATATCTTAACTACAGGGGGTCAGCTGGAGCCAATCCCAGCCAGCAAAGGGCGCAAGGCAGGAAATAAAACCCTGGGCAGGGTGCCAGCCCACT
The DNA here is from genome assembly GCF_016835505.1 of Polypterus senegalus. Lineage (NCBI taxonomy): Eukaryota > Metazoa > Chordata > Cladistia > Polypteriformes > Polypteridae > Polypterus > Polypterus senegalus. The sequence continues at coordinate 35,148,089 of NC_053170.1, read as the reverse complement.
GCTGGGAACACACACACACTAGGGACAATTTAGGATTGCACCTAACCTGCATGTCTTTGGACTGTGGGAGGAAACTGGAGGAAACCCTCGCAGACACGGGGAGAACATACAAACTCCACACAGGGAGGACATGGGAAGTGAACCCAGGTCTCCTTACTGTGAGGCAGCAGCGCTACCACTGCACCATCCTGGTAATATATATACATAATAAATTAAAAATCAGTCATTTCAAGCAGTAACAGCCAATAGCAACACAAGTACTGTCTTAGTTGTATTTTTAAATCAATTTAATAGAATTTTGGTGAAAAAGATGTCAATTTCTATGATTACAAATTTTTGACTGGTACAGTACATGTTTTACTAGCATTAAAGATAATACTTACACCTGTCCTTATTTACAGAACAAGGTAGTATTTTGAAATGGGGTAGATAATGTCTAAGAAGAATAGGCACTACACAAAATACTTAACAGTATTACTTTGCTTGTCACATGCTATCCCTTACAGGACTGGTTCGGACCTTATACTTGATTCTTACCATGACAGTCTGGTCCACTATGGCCCAATATTCAAATGAGCAGTTCTGAGAATGTTATATTATTACTCTTACTAAACTTTTGTATTCAAATAACAAAAAGATAGCCAACAGAGAATGCTGAAAATATTTGCATCCATTTTTTAACCCACCGGAGCACAGTCTTGGGGAAGGTTGCATCCATCAAAACCCAGCAGTTTGAGGTCACAAACAGGGGAACTGATCTTGTTTATATATATATATATATATATATATATATATATATATATATATATATATATATATATATATAAATATAAATATAAATATAATATTCATCCATCCATGGCCCTCCAACCTGCAGGGAAAACCTGGTGGCAGGATTAGTACTCCAGCCACTGTAAAAAAAGTGTGGCGCTAATAAAGGTGTCACCCATTGCGTGGCTGCACTCGGGTCCCAATTCGGGTGGTTCGTCATGTGGAGGGTGCATCAACGCACTACATCAACGCCTGCTCCCAACCACCTCCTCCTCCATGAAACATATAAAAATAAATGTCGAGCTGCGACATTTGACTCGTTAAAATATTCCAAAATATCAATCATAGAATTCACATGGTAAGGATGGTGCTCACCGGTTCACGTATATTTACTTGCAACGAGTGTAAATTTGTTTTAAAATGTCACAGTTGTCTAGTTATTGCATTGAACTGAATGTACCTCGTTTTTTTCGATCTCTGTATTGATTTACGCTTGACCTGCTCCGTCATTCCTTGGTATTCCATACCGTTCATTTGGTGGTACTGATAAATTACCATGTCTGCGCACTTTCTTTGATGGAACAGGTTTAATAAATACGTATGCCGTGCCTTAATAATACACAGCAAAATGTGACTGATATGAAGAACAGAACATGTTAAAACCCGCTTTCTTCCGTACTTACTGCACGCTCTACAGCATAGCACAGCACGCAGCCACACAGACGCACAGCGAATGGTCCGCATGCCTCTTCTGGTGACCCGCAATGCAGGCAGGCGGCGCTGCCTGGCAGAAGACGGAAGGCGCTCGAAGATGTGAATTTAATGCGCGCGCAGAGAGGAGAGCCGCGAAGAACTAGGAGGCAGTAACCCGACGTTAAGCCGCTTGAAGCTTCGCCTTTTGAAATCATCTCCAATATATCCTCCCTACCAGCAGATGTCACTCCCCCTGAGTAAAAAAATGACAGAAACGGCAAGAAGGCTCCCCCTCCTGTACGTATCCTGCCTCGAAGGGTGTGTTTGAAGGTTGCGTTTAATAATGCAGAGACTGATTTTCCGGTGAGACAGCGAGTGAGAGGCTACCTAGAAAGGTGGCAGAGAAAGGGAAGAGGAGCTGCCCACTTCTCCGTCCTGCCCAAGAAAAAGGAGGGGGGATAGTTCGCTGTGAGCCGAAGCAATGGAATAAAAGCCAATTTTAATCATTTGCACTGTGTAAGGTCAGAGCGCGGGTTTAGCATAGGCTTTTTTGGGTATAGTCTGCAGCTGCACAGTGTTCGCAGAGTCCACAAACTTTTTATCAGTCGCTTTTAATTTTTTTCCAGTTCGTTTCACTGCTGCTTTAACTCCTCCCGATAGCTCAGTTTAAGCTCACCCCCTGTCGCTGATGTTTTAGACCCTTTTGCGGTTGACGATGAGGAAGCCGAAGGGCGTCTTCTGCTTCGTACTGCAGGTCGCCTTCGTTTTTTCGCTTTACCGGTAGAGACGGGCTGCCGCAATCGTACATCTTCAGACCACGGTTCATTTTTCTTGTTTTTTGTTTTTTTATTTTTTCCGATTACACACACACGAGTGAGACATTTCATCCTGACATTTTCTGTCTGTCATTCACTTCATCTTTTAAAAACATGTGGCTTGGTAATCTCCCCCGTCCCTCCTCACGAAGGGGCACCTACCTTTTCCTGCTGGTATTCCTGTTGGGTACGGTTTTACCCCTTGGCGTTGCCAGCTCCCCAGACAGTCATGGAACGGATGCGCCTCACGATACAAAGCACGAAGCTTCCAACGGACACGGGCATCACGGCAATGAGTCTCACACAAAAGTCAAGAAAGCCTTCCCTGTGCTCAACTTTGAATATGAAAGTGTCAGGCTGCCCTTCGAGATCGCTCTATGGATCCTGCTGGCATCACTCATGAAGCTAGGTAAGGCGACGTCATTTAGTGTTTTGTTTTGTGACCAGAGTTTTAATAAATTTACGAATTGAAAGTTTTCCAGATTGTTGTCAGTGTTTTTGCTGCACTGGTTTGAACATGTTACTCCCTTGATTTTTGCAGTTTTTCAGTCTTTTACGTTCTTGCAAATTAATTGTGAATGTACAGTTATTTATTCTGAAATCAAGCCTTACTCTTTTCCATTTTGAGAATCAATTAACATTAAACTGGCGTAATTCCTTAAATAGCGAGGTTGGGGAATTGCATTTAATTGGCATTGACTCCTGCCTATTTTTTTTTTTTTTATCAGGTTTTTCTTGTACAAGTTCAAAAACGAATAAATGGGGCTGTTATCTTGAACATGTACTTTATATGTTACTGAACAGACATTGAATCCATATTGTCTGTGTCTGCATCTTCAGCCCAGGCAGCAGTTTGTCTTTGTACATGTTTGTACTGGAACCTGGCAGTTTGCTATTATACAGAATGAAAATAAGTAGTTGCAGTGGCATTGTCATGTAACTGAAATTGGAGAAAATTAAACATTTCAGGAAAAAGGGAAAAACAGTGTAATAAGTTTAAGTAAGAATGATCCATACAGCTGAACATAACTTGTTAATTTCTTATCACATAATCAGTCCAGGATAAAGCTAAGTTGAGATTTAAATGTTTTAAGGAGTGCATTTCATTACTGCTTGATATGGTGTTTCATGCAACTTCAGATCCCCATGAGAAGAAATATTTTTAAAAATTAGTTACAAATGTACTTTGTTGCTAATGTGGCCTTGTTACTGAACTCATTTTAAGGAACTGGTTTAGATCCACTATATCTATTAATGTCCCTATTTTAAATACTTCTCACATCTCTGGTTAGTTCAGAAATTTTACTCATCTCTCTTGAACAATGCCAAGATTTAGTACACTCCTAGGCTATTATGTACAAGACCTCTTACAATATTTACATAAGTGAGATGCAAATGTGTTATTTATCTGAAATTTGATGGCTTTTAATCCACACAAGCTAAATAAGCTATATAAAACATTAACCTCTGAGCTGTTTCAATGACGTCTGTACAGTGTGCACTATAACTGTAAAACATTCTTCATTTGTATATACTGTAAGCGACCGTCCTTTGAGTAAATGGGCCTAGAACATGGATGGATGTAATGTAGTGTAGCTTTTCTGAGTTTAAATCACCCACTGTGTAGTCATGTTTTTATTTTTGTTTTCCATCTGTAAGTGAAATTTGATAATTCTTAAAACATAAATTGTGCATTGTAAAAAAGAAGCATTCAAAAGGCAGTACATATAGAGTTTTTTTTGAAAGTATAACATTTTACAAATGTTCTTTTAAAAATCCACAAGTAATATAAGTACCAAGAGGTTGGATTACGTACCTTAGTTAGCACAATTGTTGTGTACTTCACAAATATGATCAAGGCATTGGTGTTCAAATTAAAGTAGCCCTGTGCCTTTTTGCTTTGTCCTGTGACATTTATACTGTTAATTAAATAGTCTGTGTTTTTTGATTTTTCCAATCCATATGTTATGTCTTGTATTACTGTTAAAGGTCTCCTGCAATGCTGTTAAATGTCTCATAAAATTGTGAATGGTTCAATGGTTCTCTTTCAGGCTGTGAATTTACACAAATATGGCTCAACATGTTCTTGTATGGTAGTTGTGGAGCTTGTAAAACTGGTTACTGAAAGATACTTTTGGTTGTACAGCCACAATTAAGAGAACAGAAACTCACCCCTGCATTGTAAGAGCATGATTCTTGTTGCTCGGACTAGATATAATTTGTGTAATTTATCCCACAATGAGAGAGTTTATTTTTTCAAGGAGCAAGCAAAGCCCATACTGCATATTATGACCTTTAAATAGTCTACAAGTATTTTTTTCTAAAGATATACCTAGATTGTTGTTGGACAGTAGTATTTGTAAGCCTAATTTTACAGTGGCACAATGCCCATCATAAATTAAAAATCCACAAATTCAATGCTAACTTGTTCAATTTGTAGATTGCTAACACAACAGATACAGGACATTTAATGGGTTCTTATTTTGCCATATATGTTGGGTTCAGCTGCTGTTCAAGATGTTTGGACATAAAAATTCAAAGGCTTTTCCAGAATTTTAATATTAATAGAAATTTTACATAATGTTTTAGAAATATGTTTTCTGAAACATTTAACTGGATTTAATAGGTGAATGTTACATAATCCACGGTATCTGTTTTTAATTGTTTGCATTGGTATATAAATTGCAGATACTTCTTAGGCCATATTTGACACCGTCTATAAAAGATTTATTAGGGAGACTCCATCTTCTGCTGGATACCTTCAGGCAGATGCTGGTTGTACAGATTCTTGGTAGAATTTTCATTTTCATTTTCTAATTACAGTTTGTACTGCAGTCATTATAATTCTAATTCAATGTTTAGTTCTTTCAAGTAATATTTTTTTCTAAAGATGATGTTTTGCAAATGTAATATTAAGGGAAAGGCTGTAAATGTCCTAACCAAACCAACACTTGCTAATATTAGGAAAATCATAATTTTCTATGTTGTTGTTATTATTATTGTTAATTATGTTACCCATATAATTCCCATGGCTCATATTTTGTACCTCACAACATACAGTGATTAGTTTTGTCTACTGGAAAGAGCCAGGATTAAGTGCTCATCAAAGACACTCTTGAGGGAGCTATCATTTTCCAGTGCAGTTAAGTAATACATTTGATTAGAACTAACCTATGAAAAGTACACATTATTAGTTATTTGTGCATGATCTTTAACTTAGCATAAAATCTCTCATGCTTTGCATTGTATTAGGTAACATTTCTGCAGTTTTGTAGCTGTTAGCAGTTTGAGTTGCTTTGTATTTTTACTATTTTTTTTTTCATCTAATATTTACAGTACTTAAATGATGATTTTTTCTTGTGACCAGTGCATTGTTTTACTTGCTTATAAATGAAACATTGTAGCAAGTCTAACTAGGGACTGTAGAATTTTAAAATAATGTAATGAATACACATTCAAGTCATGTTATGGTTATTATCATGTGTCCATAGTACAATGAAATTCTTACTTGTAAATCTCCTCAGAGCAGTTCACAAGAATACAATCATTTAAAAAAAGTTAAATAGTAATTTGATAAATATACATAGCATGGAAAAAGAGATATTTATATACAGTGTATTTATATATACACAGTATGAGTGGAATGAACGTAGGATGCCCGTATGAAGAGTTGTGTGGTCATTCTGGTCACCTCCTTTCATTTCAGTGGAAAATAAAGAACAAAATAGGCACTCGAGGCTGTTAAATGGAGCATAAATAGCCTTTTCTGGCATTATCAAAAGCAAGTCTTATGAGCAGGTAGAAATCTTGGAGCTCTGTCCTCAAGGTTGTTCTTGTCCATATGAGACACAGACTTTCCAGGGCATTTGATTTTTATACCTCTGAGGCCGGAAAGGGAGGGGTTAGTTGCTCTCAAGGGTGGTCATGTTGCTGCTGTGGAAGAGAAAAAAATGACACTGTTAGTGGGAGCACTGCATCTTGCTTCCGCAGGATACTGCATACCTTGGATGAGCCTTGAAGGTGTCCCTCAGACACGCATACGTGATAAAATGTATATGCATAAATACTGTTTAGAAACTATTCCCGAATCTGCTGCTGTGAGTACCAATCATCCTGAACTGTTTACTATAGGGAAGACTAAGAAAAGTGGCTGTGCAGGATGATGGCTAGGATCTTTAATAATACTGTTTGTCTTTGTAATTCAGAGTGTGCTGCATCTGTCCTGAACACAAGGCAGCTTTGTGCCAGTATCCTCTGCAGTGCATTATGATCTTGAGCCAGAGAGGATGGACTCAACAGTTTACCTGTAGACAATACTGAGAACAGAAGGAGAAATGCGGAAGCATTTGAGCATCTGAGGAAGCAGCCCATTTAATTTGATAAAGATGGATGAACTCTATCCTAATAGTTTTGAGTTTAGGATATGAGTAATCCCTCAAAACTGTGCTAGTCCATTGCAGGACACAAACCGACACTTTCTTATTTAAGGACATTTTACAGGGGTCTGTCAACCTATTATAATCTTGTTATGATGTAGGAAAAAATCCTCACAAATGAGAGGAATGTGCAAAATACATGCAGACTGTACACTTTTTTATGACAATAAATTTGTAAATAGTACAATTAATTTCTTGCTTGTTTGTCTTCTGTGTAAGAATTACAGTATTACAGTACAAACAACAGGCAGTGTATGCATGAAGTGCTAATGCAGTTGTCGTTATGAGTAGCGACTGTGCAGTCTTACAAGCTTTTGCTAAAAACTGCCCTTTAATAATGTGAGCACTATTGGTCCTGAAACATTTGCCAGAATAGATGGAGGAAGAAAAGTGACTATGTTGGATGGCTGACTTCTTCAGTAATATATGTAACCCTTTCTAAGAGAGCATGTGTTATGTATGTTCAGAAAATGATGGGAGCAATAATATTCTATGTCAATTTCACAACCATATGTGGTGCTTTGTGATCCTGAGGTGAGAAGTTATTGAACCAGTATACTATGCAGGAAGCGAGGATAGACTTCACTGTTTGGGTTTAAAAGCTGGTGAACAAAGGGGAGAATAATTTAGGCTCTCTACAGATGTCCAATTAAGTACAGGTGTTTCTGAGCCGCCTTGATTATATTTCGAGATGTGTAATGCCCATTTTGTGTTGTAAAGTCTTGTTTCATTAATCTTTCCCAGGGCTTATTCAGCACTGTCTTACTCAAGTTCGGAACTGTTTGCTTGTCTTTAAAGCACCTTTAGTCCTAATTTTCATTTTCAGTTTATAAAAGTCAGCTCTTCTCTATTGCACTCTGAAATGGAGATTCTGCTATGATGCTGGTGACAACTAATTTATTTCCACATTTGTTACTTTATATTTTACTGTGCTGTAGATTTATTGCTGTTCTACAAAGTTGATGCTTTATATGCTTTATGGAATGTCATATAATAATATGTATTATGAAAGATGATAAAATAAATATTGGTTGTTGATATGCTGTGTCAACGTTTCAATTGTAAGGGCTAGCTCCTTTCTGGTACATTAAAAAATTACATTTTTGTTCCTTATCAATGATAGTTCATATTTTTTCTTGTATGTGTAATATGTTTTATATATTAGCATTGTCACAGAGGATGTAGTTTGGCTGGCATCCTAGATGGGATGGATAGTTACTTGTCCACCCAAAGCCATGTGCTCTTTCAGTGAGATAGATAGCAGCATCCCTCAGGTGTATCTCCCATATGCACACCCGCAGGGCTGCATGGGTTCCAATTGGTGGACCTGCTGGGTTTCTTGAGAGCTGCAGAAAGGAGCATTCATTTGTTTAGGGGGTTTCTGCCTGGCCCAGAATTTTTTTGTGGGTGTACTGTGGTGGCACAGGAAGTTTTCTTGTGTCTGGTATAATGTATACTGCTCAACCTCACCAAAGAGAGTTGGAGTTGGATGTGAAAGATGAGAAGAATTCATTTGGGAGGAGTGGAGTAGGGAAAAAAATGAGAAAGGTAAAGAATTGTATTTTTTTTTTGTAAATTCTGGAAGAAGGAGGCTGCTTGTAGGTATTTCCTTAAAATAAAGCATTGATTTGAACCTGGGATTATGTGTAATTGTGTCGGTCTGTGGTTTGGGGCTTTGCTACATATTCTACAGGCCACAGCATCTTTGTATGTTCTCTTGCATCTCTATTCCATGCTATGTACAGTATGCAGAGTTGACCTAGTGGAGTCAGCACATTCTCCCTAGTCTGTGTTTTCTTCCTGGTACTCAAGTTTTTTCCACATCTGCAAAGACATACATTTCATTATTTGGTGATTCTAAATGGACCCCAGTGTGATTATGTGTGTGTGTGTGTATGTGTGTGTGTGTTCATGTGTTGAATGGTCCCTGTAAAAGCGCTCTAAAGCTTGTTTCTGTCTTATACCTTATTCTGTTGTAATGGACTCTGGTACCTGTGCCCCTGATTGTGAATTAAGTGGGTTTGTGAATGTCATGTACACTGTACTAATGCATTTTTTTGGATTCTTTTTGAATATTATTTATAAACAGATGAAACATGATTGTTTATTTTCCAAGTGAATTCTGTGCTCCTTATTGCAGAATATTAAATACTAGCCAACCCGCGGCGTACCATACACCGCATAATCAGGCCGGTTTTTTAATGATTTTTAAGCACAGGGAGAAAATTAACATTTGAAAAATTGGTAATGTAATAAATCGGCAAGAAAAGCAACATTGTAACAATGCACGGAACGAACCAACACACAATCGTCTGAAGTGACTGAAAACTGGCGCACCGTCCTTGCGCCTTCTCCTGCCAGACGGAGGGATAGGGGTGCACGGCTCGGAGTGTGGAACGGGAGGAAAGGAGAATGACGTCCATTCAGCTCTGTCCGTCATGCTAGTCTGCTGATTTCTCGTTCAGTATGCACTGCCCGCTCATGTGCCCACCTCCAACTCGTCAAGTCGCCGTCTTTACATAGTCCAGATGTACCTGTGAGTGACGTAGACTTTTCATTGCTCTGTGCGGATCTGGCTGCTTTTCTATATATAATCCACCAAGACACCCGACCACGGTATTAGCAAGGTGGGAGGGGGGTGTGTACAAAGGGTTGGGACGCAACCAGTAGGAGCGTAGGAGTCGCACTTAGTGGGACTTAGTTTGCAGCCCGAATGGGGTTCAACGGCTTACCCACGCCGGTCGACACGCTCAATGTCATGCATAACTATTTATTGAATGCTAAACACTTCTGGAAAGACACGGTTGTCTAAAACGGGTTGGTGTGAGAATACAACAGTAAGTGAATGAAAAGATGGAACTCTGGAGAGAGCAAAATACAACACAATAGTGAACCCGCGGCATAAAAAACGCTGCATAACTAATGATGGTTGAACACTTCTGGAAAGATACAGTTGTCTAAAAAGGGAGGGTTTGAGGATACAACAGAATGAGAATGTAAAGATGGAACTTTTCATTGCTCTGTGCGATTTTGGCTGCCTTTCTATATATAATCCACCAAGACACCAGATCACGGTAGTAGCGAGGTGGGAGGGGGGTTTGAACAAAGTGCAGGAGCATCTAAGAAGACGCATGTTTGTCGCTGAAGCGAATTGCTGCATGTAGCGTGTAAAACAGTTTGCTATGGTGCATGCAGGCGTGCGTCGTAACCGAATCCTCTTTTTTTTAAAGACTGCCTACTTCATTGTGTTTTAACCTCAGTTGTAAAGGAATGTTTTAAGGACCCCATAGGATACCCCTCGGTTTTGGCTGCTTTTCTATATATAATCCACCAAGATACCCGACCACGGTAGGAGGGGGGTGTGCACAAAGGGTAGGGACGTAATGAGTGGGAGCGTATGAGTCACATTTAGTGGGAATTCCACGGCTTGCAGCCCGAATGGGGTTCAACGGCTTACCCATGCCTGTTCTGCTGGGTAGACACACGGTCAATGTCATGCATAATTATTTATTGAATGCTAAACACTTCTGGAAAGACACGGATGTCTAAAACGGGTTGGTGTGAGAATACAACAGTAAGTGAATGAAAAGATGGAACTCTGGAGAGAGCAAAATACAACACAATAGTGAACCTGTGGCATAACAAACGCTGCGTGGCTCAGACGTGCATGTGGACTCTTACCGCAGATGAAAGGGACTAACTGGGTGGTCAGTGAGTTTTTGTGTCCGGGCAAATGGGCAGGCAGTGTGAATGCCTAGAGAGTGAGGGTAGACGCCGGCCAGTGAAAAAGGAGCGTTGGTGGGCAGGAAAACGTGTTCCTGCAGGAGCATCTAAGAAGACGCATGTTTGTCGCGGAAGAGAATAGCTGTATGTAGCGTGTAAAACAGTTTGCCATGGTGCACGCGGTCATGCATCATAAACGAAAAGTTGGTTTTTAAAGACTGCTTACTTCATTGTGCTTCAACCTCAGTTGTAAAGGATTGTTTTAAGGATCCCATGGGATACCCCTCGCAAACCGTTTCACACTGCATATGGCGATTCACCTCCGCGAGAAACATGCCCCTATGAACAGTCAATGCACATGACATTAACCTGACCTGCACTGCATGTGGCCTCTACGGGAGACGAATATAAATGACGCCATTTTTTCTGTCGTTGCATCCGACACCCTATATCAAGGTGTGCAGAATTATTAGGCAGCTAGTTTTCCTCAGGCAAAATGGGCCAAAAAAGAGATTTAACTGACTCTGAAAGGTCAAAAATTGTAAAAAGTCTTTCAGAGGGATGCAGCACTTTTGGAATTGCTAAGATATTGGTGTGTGATCACAGAACCATCAAACATTTTGTTGCAAATAGTCAACAGGGTCGTAAGAAACGTGTTGAGAACAAAAGACGCAAATTAGCTGCCAAAGATTTGAGAAGAATCAAACGTGAAGCTACCAGGAACCCATTATCCTCCAGTACTTTCATATTCCAGAGCTGCAACCTACCTGGAGTGCCCAGAAGTACAAGGTGTTCAGTGCTCAAAGACATGGCCAAGGTAAGGAGGGCTGAAACCCAACCACCACTGAACAAGAAACATAAGTTGAAACGTCAAAACTGGGCCAAGAAATATCTGAAGACAGATTTTTTTCAAAGGTTTTATGGACCGATGAGATGAGAGTGACTCTTGATGGACCAGATGGATGGACCAGTGGATCAGTAATGGGCACAGAGCTCCACTCCAACGTGGAGGTGGGGTACTGGTATGAGCTGGTATTTTTAAAGATGAGCTAGTTGGACCTTTTTGCATTGAAGATGAACTCAAAATCAACTCCCAAACCTACTGCCAGTTTTTCGAAGACACTTTCTTCAAACAGTGATACAGGAAAAAGACCATGATTTTTATGCAGGCCAATGCTCCATCACTTGCATCGAAGTTCTCCACTGCGTGGCCAGCCAGTGAAGGCCTTAAAGTTGAAGGAATAATGACATGGCCCCCCTTTCTCATCTGACCTAAACCCTATCGAGAACTTGTGGGCACTTCTTAAACGCTAGATTTACGGGGGAGAAAAACAATACACCTCTCTGAAGAGTGTCTGGGAGGCTGTAGTCACTGCTCCACAAAAAGCTGATCGTCAACAGATCAAGAAACTGACAGACTCCATGAATGGAAAGGCTTATGACTGTTATTGGAAAGAAGGGTGGCTATATTGGTCATTGATTGATTGATTTATTTTTTTTGAAATGTCAGAGATGTTTATTTGTAAATTTTGAGGTGTTTGTTTATTATTCTCACTATAACAGATGAAAATAAACAAGTGAGATGGGAAAAATTTTCATTTTTCCTTTAGTTGCATAATAAATCTGCACACTAATAGTTGCCTAATAATTGTGCGCACATATGTATTCCCCTGATGATGTTCACACTCACATTTCCGTTGTGAAACATTCAGGTTTCAGGTTTATTAACATTTTGGATTGACTGATAGCACTATGTTTGTTCCATATTAAAATTAATCCTCAAAAATTCAACTTGCCTAATAATTGTGCACACAGTGTAGATAGCAAGGCATTTCCTCTCAGTGGTGTTTTGACATTGTAGATATTAATTATATTCAAAAGCTCATGTTCCCATTCACAACTATTTGTAAATTTATTCAAGTTGATATTTTGATAATTAAGACCCCGCTTAGATTAACATCCCCATCTAAATTTGCTTTTGTGATGTTATGAATTTCGGTATTGACATTGTGGGGTTTGTAACACATTCCATGTATGATACGTCAATTCTTGCAGCTTTCTGTAAAAACTCAGATATCCTGGTTTGTCTTGTATTTGATGCAGGGATGTGTTTAAATGTACTTTTTTGTTTTGCCTCCCTTTTTAGGGGTGTGTTTTGCATTTAATGTGAAAAGCACTTATCGGTAATTGCCCTCTCTGACTCTCTGTTCACTTGAAACTATTCAGTTATTAGTGGACTAAATTTGTTGAAATTTGGCCCACATTTTCTTCAAGAAACTTTGTCAGGAAATTTTAATTTTGTTCATTAGAAGAACAGAAAAAATTCCAAATCTCATATTGAAAACTATTGGAAAATTGATAAACTTGGTTTATCAATGGTTCAATGTAGTGAAGCAAAATGCTGACATAAAAATGTATTCATTGTGCTTTTCTTTTCAAGCGTCACATATTCCCCATTGTAATAATGCAACATGTTTTAAAGGTCTCGCATACCATCTTCTGTACCGTCTTTTTTTTTTTTTCCCCCACACCTTCACAACAGCATGTACAGAAGTGTATTTAGGACACAATGAAGAGGTCTATTTTATGATTAAAGTGGAAATTTGACTTTAATCTCGAAATTTCCACTTGAATCTCATAGTTTATTTTGTCATTAAAGTAGACTGTCATAAATATCCTCTTAAAACCGACCCAATTGTTAATCGCTACATGTTTCTGGGGCAACAATTGCCATACAGAGCACATTAAATTTATGATATTCCAGCTCTCTGCAAATTTAGAAACCTTAGATTTATAGTTAATATCACTTTTGTCACGTTGCGTGAAGCATAAGCCCAGTCTAACATTAGGACCTAAGTCGATTTCAATTTTTACATTATTTAAATTTCAGTCTGCTGTCTTTGAATGTTATTGTGATATCACAAGCCAATCTGAGCTACATTTGTAACTACATGTTATTGTAAAGTTCAGTTAAAAAGCATGTATCTAATGTAGTCCACTAACAAATGTAATTGCATTCTTTTTTTAATATGACTCGTTACAACAATATTTTAACAAAGAAAAATGTGATAACTAATGAAGTAACAAAAAAAATTAAAATGCTCCAACTTTCAAATCAGTTAACTAAGTCCCCAAATGCACCAGTATGTTACGCCATGTATACATTTTTGAACTTATTTAAAAAATATTTATAGATATCTAAGACTCCACTAAGTTTCTATTACTGCTATAGTGTTGTATTTATGTGTAGGTAGATGCATCTCCAATTTTTGTTTTATTTTTGCTACTTCTAGCATTAATGCAAGTATATGCTAGTTTTTGTAATTAAATAGTCGCACATAATATGCAGGACCCATATTCTTTTTCTGTTTTTTTTTTCTGGTTCATGTCTTCTCCTAAAAGTGGTAGACTGTTGATTTAATTTTTGAATAGTTTACTTCCATAGCGGTCTAAATTTTTTTTTTTTGTGGTAGTGTAAATGCATACCCACTTGCTAAAGACAATGCATTTTCAGTACACAACAAAAACAGTACTGTAGATACCATTACACTTACGTACCCTTACATATGTTTGAACTCTTGATCCTTGTCTAATTATATATATCTATCTCTATCTCTATCTCTATCTCTATCTCTATCTCTATCTCTATCTCTATCTCTATCTCTATCTCTATCTCTATCTCTATCTCTATCTCTATCTATCTCTATCTATCTCTATCTATATCTCTATCTCTATCTCTATCTCTATATATATATATATATATATATATATATATATATCTCCAGCTCTCTCTGGATCAGTTCGCAGGTGTAGTGCCCTCTAAGGGTTGGGAGCGAGATCCTGCCCCAAGTGGAGGAGTTCAAGTATCTCGGGGTCTTGTTCATGAGTGAGGGAAGAATGGAGCGTGAGATCGACGGGCGGATCAGTGTGGCGTGCTGGCTCTGCATCGGTCTGTCATGGTGAAAAAGGAGCTGAGCCGTAAGGCAAAGCTCTCAATTTACCAGTCGATCTACGTTCCTACCCTCACCTATGGTCATGAGCTATGGGTAGTGACCGAAAGAACGAGATCGCGAATACAAGTGGCTGAAATGAGTTTCCTCCGCAGGGTGTCTGGGCTTTCCCTTAAAGATAGGGTGAGAAGCTCAGTCATCTGGGATGGGCTCAGAGTAGAGCCGCTGCTCCTCCGCATCAAGAGGAGTCAGATGAGGTGGCTCGGGCATCTGATCAGGATGCCTTCTGGACGCCTCCCTGGTGAGGTGTTCCGGGCACGTCCAACCAGGAGGAGGCCCCAGGGAACACCCAGGACACACTATGTCTCCTGGCTGGCCTGGGAATGCCTTGGGATTCTCCCGGAAGAGCTGGAAGAAGTGGCCGGGGAGAGGGAAGTCTGGGACTCTCTGCTTAAGCTGCTGCCCCCGCGACCCGACCTCGGTTAAGCGGAAGAGGATGGATTAATGGAGATATATATAGTAATCCCTCGCTATATCGCGCTTCGACTTTCGCGGCTTCACTCTATCACGGATTTTAAATGTAAGCATATCTTAATATATATCACGGATTTTTCGTTGGTTCGCGGATTTCTGCGGACACTGTGTCTTTTAATTTATGGTACATGCTTCCTCAGTTTGTTTGCCCAGTTGATTTCATGCAAGGGACGCTATTGGCAGATGGCTTAGAAGCTACCCAATCAGAGCATGTATTACATATTAACTAAAACTCCTCAATTCTATAAGATATGCTTGATTATTTGCTTGTCTCTGCATCTCTCTCACCCTCTCTGACATTCTCTGTGCCTGACGGAGGGGGTGTGAGCAGTGGTGCTGTTTGCACAGAGGCTGTTTGCTTAAAAGATACTGACGCTCCTCTAAAAAATGCCGCTTTATTGCGGTGCTTCGGCAAACTTAAAAGGACACGTATTGATTTTTTGATTGTTTGCTTTTCTTTGCGAGGCTCGTGCTCTCTCTTAAATTTTCTTCTCCTGATGCAGACACTCCTTTGAATAAAAGATATATTTGCATTCTTTTAATTGTGAGAAAGAACTGTCATCTCTGTCTTGTCATGGAGCACAGTTTAAACTTGACTAAAGGGTGTTATGTCATGTCTAGAGGGCTCTAATAATGTTAACAGTGTGGGAGAGTTTATAAGGGCTTAAAATATATAGAAATAACCATACAAACATATGGTTTCTACTTCGCGGATTTTCATCTATCGCGGGGGGTTCTGGAACCCCCGCGATCGAGGAGTGATTACTGTGTGTGTGTGTGTGTGTGTGTGTATATATATATATATATATATATATATATATATATATATATATATATATATACATACTAATAAAAGGCTAAGCCCTCACTGAATCATCACTAATTCTCCAACTTCCCGTGTAGGTGGAAGGCTGAAATTTGGCAGGCTCATTCCTTACAGCTTACTTACAAAAGTTGGGCAGCTTTCATTTCGAAATTCTACGCGTAATGGTCATAACTGGAAGGTATTTTTCTCCATTTACTGTAATGGAGTTGAGCTCGAAAGCCGTGGGGGGCGGAGTTTCGTGTGACATCACGCCTCCCACGTAATCACGTGAACTGACTGTCAACGCAGTGCGTAGAAAACCAGGAAGACCTTCAAAAAGCGCTGAAGAAAACATGCATTATATAATTGAGAAGGCAGCGAAACAATAAGAAGCGAGCGACTGACATATACTACCATATTCATGAGTGCTGATACTTCGGAAAGAAAGCAAGGTGTAAACCTAAACTTTAAATTAAGTTCATAGACAGGCTGCTGCTGGTGTTTCTCATGCCCACGGGTAATGCAGGATACAAGTTTAATGAGAGGACGCAGGATATAAACGAGAGTTTTGATCACTTTGTAGCTAAGTTAAAATTGCAGGTGAAGGGGTGTGCTTATGCAAATTCCGAGAGACTGTGTTTGTGGGGGATTGACACTTAAGGCGGGTGGGGAGTCACGTAATCATCTCCCCTCCCATTTACCTAATTTCGGTCTGAGCTGAGCTCCGTGGCTAACGCCGTCTTTCGAAGCAACTTGGTCACACTGCCACCAAATACTCCCAGAAAAATCCACAAGTTAATACACACAATGTCTCTAGAGTTTCTCCACACTGAATCCTCCGGGCACTACTTACAAAAGGTTACATTGACAATCGTGTTACGTTATTTTTAAAATCTGAGAAGCTTCGATGCATGTGCTCCATAACGCGTTAAAAATAATGCATTTAATCACACTTTGCATTACAAGCAAAGGGGAACTTCTGCCAATGCATGATTTCCTGGTACACCGATTACATTGATCAGTGCATCCCGATTCATTTTACCCTCGCACCACCTTGGTTTGAGAAGAAGTATGAAAAAATATGAGGTTAACACAGAAAAACAGATCACCAATTCAAGCTTTATGAATAATCGATTCGCCATCAATAATTGTTTTGGTAAAGCCATACTCAGTGTAATCCTCCTTCCATTTTCTAATTTTTCTGCCACTAGCCATGATTAAATGAACAGTAAAAAAGTAAGAGCGAAGCGAGGGTGACTTATTTAGGCAGGCATATACATGACAGCAACACTCATGACAATGTCAATCATGTTACGTTATTATTAAAATTTTTCTTTTTCATTACTTCTTTAACACACTACTTTTTCGCTGCGAGGTGCGGGTATTTTGCTATATATATATATATATATATATATATATATATATATATATATATATATATATATATATATATATATATATATATATATATATATATATATATATATATATATGAATGACCTCTAAAGAGCTGAGACTTTTGATATCGCGTGAACGTGTCTGCAAAAACTGGGGTCTCCTGCCCAGCAAAGTCGAGCAGCCGGCGCGTGCGCGCATAGCTGTGCCGGCCTTTGAGACGCTGACTGCGCTTCTGCCTTAAGTCAAAGTGAGCACTTTTAATTTTTTTCATCCTCCCCCTGCGCTATAGCCCACACAAGTGCAAACACGGGACCCCTTTTCTACACCGCGGCAAAGTAATATTAAGGCGATTCGAACTTTCTTTTGCACTTATACAATTATGAGGTCGTCAGCTCGGATTTTGAAGACACGCACAGGAGTGGAGGACTGACAGTGCCATCACAGCCGATTAATGGCGGGGACGTCTCACCAGTCTACACAAGACCCACCGCGACTATCCCCAAAAGGCGATCATATCGTCAGCAAACACATCTCTCTACTATATAAAAGAAAAGGCAACTTTCCTTTTTTACACCTTTTTCCTTTTATCCCAAACCAAAGCCTTTCTCTTAACACTGCAGAAGACACAAAACTAATTTTCTTTAATTGCTGGTAATGCCGGTAAGGCACATTACCAGAGGCAGAAATTTGAACATTCACATAGAAAATGTAATTTCTATACCACAGCCGTCGTGTAGCGCCTTTCAAAAGGGATCTACTACCGAGAGATGATCCATATACATTTTAGCTGCTGTTAGTACTACTTACCTGTTGTGTTACACCGTCTTTAAAATGTAGTTTACCCGCAACCACTCCAGTAGTGCTCGATGTACCTGTACTTCTTAAAACGTTAATGTTTTACTGTTTAATAACTTATAGACTATATTTTATTATTTTTCCCTTGCACTTAGTGACCAAAGCTATACACACACATCCATCCATCCATCCATTTTCTAACCCGCTGAATCCGAATACAGGGTCACGGGGGTCTGCTGGAGCCAATCCCAGCCAACACAGGGCACAAGGCAGGAACCAAACCTGGGCAGGGTGCCAACCCACCGCAGGACACACACAAAGACACATACATATATATACACATATATATACCTGTGTATATGTTTGTGTGTGTGTGTGTGTATATATATATATATATATATATATATATATATATATACACACACACACACACATATATAATTTGTGTGTGTGTATATATGATGTAGATAGGTGTGTGTGTGTATATATATATATATATATATATATATATATATATATATATATATATATAGATATGAGAACAACACTCATATCAATGACAAAACAATTACATTAACAATCATGTTATGTTATTTTTAAAATTTTTCCTTTTCTTTTTCATACCTTCTTTAACACACTACTTCTCCGCTGCGAAGTACGGGTATTCTGCTAATTGTATGTGTGTGTGTGTGTGTGTGTGTGTGTATATGTATGTGTGCAAATTTGTAAATTTAAAAAGGGAAATTATGAAATATCTCATATATGCAGTAAAAAAAGTTTGTGGGTTTTGAGTGTGATGAGGTAATTTTATTTGGAGTAGTCCGCTATTGCTCATTTACCTCTTTTCATTAGGGAAGTTACATGACATGAATGTGCTTCATTTCAAAACATCAATGATGTACGATCACATGTCCTGTGCTTGGCTTGGGGCCTGGGGGGTTATGGTTGTTAGGGCATATGGAAATTTTAATTAATACATAATCATAAATAAATGATTACAGTATATACTTACAACTTCATTTAACAGTGAATTATTAAAACATAAGGAAAAGAACTGAATGTTACTAAAGGTTAAGTTAAACGTGGTTTAAAGCTTGAGCATGTGAGGTCAGCTTAATCTCGGAGAAACCACTAGCTTGTTTTTTCAAGGTTAGAATGAGGTAAATGAGTAAAGAACACTCCTCTGGAAACCTAGGATAACCTAGTGGGAAAGCCCAAATACCCCTCGTACAAAGCACTGCAAAGATTAATAAAACAATCTACAGAACCCCCCTATTTACGTGGAAGCAGTCAGGTGAATGGGAGAGTCGAAAGGAGTCAAAATACATGTGGCACTAGATGATTGGATGAAATTATAAAGCTATGCATATTAAGAGTCAGATGATGTGATGTATTAGATGAGGTGGTAATTGTAGAAAAACAGAAAAGCAAGTAAATTGTATTATTGATTGCTCACTACATGGACCGAGACATTTATGCATATCTATGAGTAAATAAAGAATTGTTCTGCATTCTCATCTGGAAACCATGAATGACTTCTTTCAAAATAGAGAACATTTTTTTCCATGACAGGCATTAGAGAGATGTTTGTGGATTACAAATAATCAGCTGCTCTATCCAGGCACTGCCTATACAGTCTACATGGGGAGGGGGCTTTTATTCACAGCAGAAGGGATGAATTATAGGCAATATCATGGGTAGTTTGTTTTGACCAGTTTATTTTTTCCCAAACTCTTGTGTGATTTCCACAGAAATCTGGTTTGTGCTGACCAAAACAACCATACCAAGACCCTTTGGAAAGAATGGAGCGGATCACATGAGGTATGAATGTGATCTGACATAGGTACTGTGCCTGAAAATGTCCATGCTGTGGTAGTCATGCTAAGCATGTACTGTCAGTAGTAGGGAATTTCATTCACAGTGTAATGAGTCGAGGGTTAAAATGGAGCATTAAAAATAATATAAAGGTACACATGTAACACAGTAAAAAAAGACCAGTCAAACAGAACAAGCCAAACACCTGTTCCAGGTTTGCTGCTTCTCAGACAGCAGTTGTAAATTAACTTGTGATTTAAGTTGATTAAAACGCATATTGAGGTGGTGAGAAAACAAGCAAACCCACTGATCTTACATTATGAAAGTGATGTGCACAGTTGAGGTCAGGTGTCCTTTCAATGAGCACATTAAGTTTGACATATGTAGTAAATGAAATGATTAATTCCAAAATAAAAATGATTAATAATTATATACATGAGTTAAGAGAGTACACGTATGATTTGAGATAAACTTAACTGAGGTTATTTTCATATGGTGGCTGCTTGAAAGTTAAAAAGGAACATCATACATTTAAGTGAAACTTGCCTGCTACAGCAGAGCTGGCTTTCTTTTGTACACCTTCTTATTTCATTTCTTATGTCATTTTCTCACCGAGCATAGTAGTGCATTGTTTTCAAGCTGTCTTCCATTGGTTTGATAAAAAGCATTTTGCTCACACAGCCTAGTTTGGTAAATAGACCAGTTAATTAGGAAAAGTGCAGTGGTACTCAAATGTAATTGTTGTCAACCCACCAAGATATTTACCCTGGAAAAAACATTTCTGCCCAGCGAAAAAGTTCATGGTTATTGATATGTTTAGTTCGCTTGAAAGTTTGCGTGTAAAACGCAACTGAATTAACTAGAAATTGAAACAAAGTAACAAATCCTCCCCAGATTTAGAAAACAGCAAATAGAAAAAATGTGAAAATGACTTATATGTGCTTGACAGCTTTCTTGTGATGCACATGAGATAAAAAAAAAAGTGATGTCTGCAGTTCATCTCTTTGAAGAAATTTCTGCAAATGTTTGGAATCTATTAATAATTTTTTTTTTTTTAAGTTGATGATGTGGCCTGCCAGTTGACAATTATTGATGTCAGTGACTATTGTCTCAGCCCAAACGACCACATTAATTTGTGAAAGTGACCAAAGTTGTTGCTCAGCTAACCACCTCTTCAGGGATTTTTGTGATTTTTCACAGTTGTATTGAAAAGAAATGTATGAAAAAAGAGGTATGGCTTTATACCAAGAGGAGTTGCATGGGGTCAGTAGGTTGTTTGTTTATGTGATGCAAAGAAACCTGGACAGAGAAACCATGTGAAATATAGGTTCTCAAAGGCCTCGGAGACCTGCGTGTGATATGGACTGGTCAATATACACTGAAAATTTAACTTTTAGTATAGCCTATGTTACATTTATTTTTGTTTATGTGCACTTCAAAATATAATAAATATATAACGTTTAGTACAACAATAAGAACAATCTATATATATAATTCACTAAGGCAAGAAGACACCCATGGAAAGCACGCCGGAAGGGGCGTGGATTCACTAAGCCACCGACAAGTAAGACGCCCATGGCGCACGCAGGAAGGAGCCACGCCCACCAACTCTAAGACCATTGGATACGAAGACAACTCGCAGAACCACATCCACAAACTCAGACGCGATGACACAGGAAAAACGGCGTCATTTATGTTCGTCTGTGGTAGAGTCCACATGCACCTCTGAGCCACGTTGACTGTTCATAGAGGCATGTTTCTCGCGGAAGTGAATCGCTGTATGCAGCATGTAAAACAGTTTGCGAGGGGTATCCCATGGGGGATCCTTAAAACAGTCCTTTAAAACTGAGGTTACAACACAATGAAGGAAGCAGTCTTTAAAAACCAATAAGCCCTGTGTTTCATTACCGTCTCACCTGCTTCACCAATGCAGGCCCTGCAACAATCGACATGCTCTCTCAGCAGCTGACCTTCATTGTGCCTGACCGGTTCACACAGAGGCAGCATGAGAGAAAGCCGTGCACACACACAGGCAGCGCCAGAGACAGACAGAGGCACACACACAGGAAGCTGGTGGGCGGGTCTCCGTGAGCGGGCACATGACCAGGCGGTGTGTATTCTTCGAGAACAAGGGTGGACGCGGCAGGACTATCTTAAGAAGAATCATATTTGTCGCGGATGTGAATCGCTGTATGCAGCTTGTATAATGCTGTATTGTATGTTGCCCTCTCCAGAGTTGCATCTTTTCATTCACCTACAGTCGTATCCTCAAAACCAACCCCATTTGGACAACTGTGTCTTTCAGGAAGTGTTCACCCATCAATACATAATTATGCGGCGTTACGCCGCGGGTTGGCTAGTTTTATTAAAAACTGAATGAGTGTTATAAATTGCACAGTGCTGTCATTCATAGCAGTAGTACGGGTATGGTCTAAAAGGGCTTTTCCCAAAATAGTGCATAGTTAAAAGACTTATTACTATTGTTAAATGTTAAGCTTAACATTTTTAAAAGTAGTTGTCAACAGCATGAGAATGAAGGCTGGAACCCCTGTTAAGAATTGACAAAAGTTTGGTAGAATGTATTATATGATTTTATTTCGTCAGATGGCAGCAAAGACAATGAAGTGAACTAAGTGTCACATATTTCATGCCTCCTTTTTCTTTATAGTATGGAATCAAATGCTGACTATCAAATTTATGTTGCTTCAAAAGAAATAGTTTGCAAAATATGAATTTACATTTTGATGATGACTTAGATTTTTAGATTAGAATTTTGAGCTGCAAGAAGAAATCAATATTGACAGTGTTGCTTGATTTTCTCCCAAGTGTAAGTGAGAGGGGGATCATAGTTACTGTGATGTCTTGGAATGACTGTACTTTTGAGTTCTTTGGTCTTCGACCTTCTACCAGATTTTCATCCTCCCTCGCCAACAAATCCCAAAATATTATTAACGTTACTATTTATGATTAAAGTGTTGTATGTAGTATGCAACTTGTCAATGAAAACAAAATTTATTGGCAACTATTTTAGTAATGGATTATTTGAGAAAGTATTGCAGCCCTACTGGATATTATTAATCATCTGATTATATGCACTATTATGAGCGCAGTAGTACAAAATTATTCAGCAGTAAATGTAACTACTGTTCCTATGTCCCCTTCTCAATATTAAGTATTGTAATAGATAGTCTGACACTGCCATTCTAAGAACTGAGCAATGTGAAATGTGTGTATATATATTTATATTATATAAATATTTAAAATTGATATTAAATATATATGTGTGTGTGTATGTATGTGCTGCACTCCGATCCCAATCTGGGTGCTTCGTTGTGTGGTGGGTGTGGCAATCCATATATATTACTTAATTTAGTGATTTGTTATCTTGTACTGCTTGGCTCCCAGTCAGATTTGCTTGCAAGTTTCTAGCTACATACTTACACACTCATTTGTGGTAACCAAGAAATGATTGGTATTTGCTTTAACGAATACTTGTTGGGTGCAGCCAATCTGATAGTACCAGGAGGACCAATGCTACAAGGTACTGCATTGTTCATTTTTGAATGGGTTGTAGTTTATCACAGTGACTACCTGCCAGGCACCTATTTAGGCCGTGGGATTTGAAACTGTGATAAGTATTTTGAAGAACAGGACTGATAGTTATGTAAACTTTCTATTTAATCTAACTGAAAAGGTGGGCTGAGTTACTCGATAAAATTTATGGCAGTCTTGTTGACTATTATAAGAGTTAATACTGCTATATCTGATAGCATATTTTATTCTTTGTAACTGTCCAAAGGTACAACTTCTGTAATTTGAGTAAGTGTGTAGAATGCAGATCTGAAGCTGTGTTTAGATTTAAGTTGTAGCAAGGGAAGGGCAGGCTAATTGTGATTATTTCGATAAACATTTAAATTATGATTAATATGATTGAAATGCATACATTTATGCACTGAAGATTAATTACATTGCAGTTATTTTTAATGCATCTTTAAATACCAGTTAATAATAATGTTTTTATTGTCCCCTCATATACATTTATTTGTTAGTTTATTCTTAGACCTATTGCGTTCAAAGAAAGAACTAAACCTAGAAGAGAAGGCAACTAATACTTGTTATGTTCACACACATTCTAACCCTCTGTTAGATCAGGCTAATGTAAAGAAGCCATTTAATCAACGTTTTTAAGATGAAGGAATAGTTTAAGAGTACCTGGCGAAAACTTATGCAGATGCAGGCTTTCTCCACAGAAGATAATAGAGAGCGCAGGAATGAAACTAGCATCTTTTAACTGTGAGACAGTAAGAGTAACTTCTGTGCCAGCCAAATTAAGATTTTAAACTGAGTACAATATTTTTCTGGTGTAATCTTGTGTATATGCACTTTGAGGACACTTGGTTTTCATTTTAAAACAGTTATCACTGTGATATACTTTACGACTGAGAAAATGTTTCATTGTACTTCTCAAGTACAAGTCAGTTGTGGCCCAATACTATGCCACATGTTCTGACTCAGTTTCTGTTTGGTTATTTGAAGTAAAGAACAAGGCATACAACTAAGAAGCAGTGATTGTGGTAGAGGAATCTATGTGTCTTGTCCAAAATAGTGATGGTCGTTTCAAAACAATTTTTGCATACTTTTTTTGCTTTAGTTATATCTTTCAAGAAATGGAATAACATGGCTTTATCTCACTAGGTATATGAGTCTCATAAATGATCTGCTTTTCAGAGAATTTGTAATAGATGCACACTACAGAAACGGGATTGCTTAGACTTGATTTGTTTTGCTGGTGTATGATATTCAGATGTTTGAATAAATTGTAATGTTATTTTATGAGGCTGATACAATCTTTTGAATTTCATTACACTTGAATGTTTTAGACCATGGATCTAGTTTTATCATCTGAAATTTTGTCCTTGTCTGGAAATTACATTTTTGTACTTTTTAACTTAATTGAGTTTGAAACAGCCACCACAGACAAGAAAAAGCTTTCTTAAGTTTTTTTTTAAGCCTCACTGACTGGTGAAAACTGATTACAAAACAATTTATAATAATACTTAAAATTTCTTGGCTCTGTCACAAAATTTTCATAGTAAATAGAAATTTCTTTGTTTGTTATTGTTCATTTAGTGATATTTATTCAAATTTTGTTATGGTAGGTGTACATTAAATAGGATATAGTAAGTGTATTTCACAATTCACATCACAGAGGCTACTATTAAAATTTTTACACCAATTAATGGACAATAAAAGTGTAAGTCTATAATTGATGCATATACACACTCATACAATCACACTGTATATTGATAAATTCACAAAGTTAGATATTTTCTTATAAACACAAATGCTTAGAAGAGAAGGACAGCATAGATAATTTTTACCTTTGTGTTTTTTCTGGTAGCCACTGTGGCGGGCGGCCGGGTCCCATGCCCAACTGGGACATCCCTTCTGTATATGTTCCGGGGGAGTAACCATGGCAGCTCAATACCTCTCCCAGGCCGCTTGGTGGCAGCCTCCCGGGCCGACGGTGGTGCCTCAACCTCCCGCAGGGCTCCATGGGAGATGGAGTCCTCCACAGCCCGGTCGGGAGCTGGGATGGCCGCCAGGGGGTGCTGCATGGATTCCACAGCCCAGCTGGACAAATCTTCAGCCCCACCCGGAAGTGCAATTGGAACCAGGTGGTCAAGCACCTGGAACACTTCCAGGTGGGCTATAAAAGGGGCCAGCCACCACAACTCAGTGGCCAGAGTCAGGAGGAGTGGTGGTGCCAGAAGGGCATGTTTGTGTTATTGGTGATTTAGTTTTGTGCTTTATTTGGGACTGTGTTGGGCCTGTGGGGTTCACAGGGAAGACATGCCCCACAGGTGAAGAAAAATAAACTTTTGTGTTGTTTTTATACGTGCCTCTGTGTGAGTCTGTGCCGGGTCAGGCGCTATTGTTACACCACACACAGATACTTTGTTTTGATGTCTGGTGTTTTACCTAAACCTATTAAACACATTTTATTCCAAATAGAAATATTTTGAGGTGCTAAAAAAGCCTAGAACAAGCTTCAGAAATCTGCACCTTTAATAATAAATCATTTAAAGAAAAAACATTTGTGTAAAATTTAATTGGGGAAAAAATGGATAAAAGTAGAAGTGTAATGCAGTACAAGCTCACAATTTTAAAAGTATGACTTGTATTTCAAACTTTTTGAATTTTCCAAGAAAATGTGGTAATATAGGATGCAGCATCAAAATTATTTAAGCAAAGATGTAAAGGAATTTTTGTGAGAATGTTTGGATTTTTATTTGAAAACTCACATGCAGGAAAAGTAGAATGCATTATATACAATATGTGTGAAACCTCAACATCAGATTCAGCTCACACTTCTATTATTCAAATTGTATAGTAAATTAGGAATTACATATTTATTTTTGAACTTTGATTTATAGTAAGAGTCTCTGTTCTTTCTAATACATATGATGCAGGGAACTAATTGAATGGGCAAATGTTGATTAAAATGTAAGACGGACTGTCAGTTTTTATAAGCACATTAAACAATACAAACTCATTAATAGTTACTAATGGTCTGTGTTTCTAGTACCACCTACTGTACGAGTAGGTGAATATGTAGTGCAATTGTAAATTACTTGAAATTAGTATATGCATTAAAAATGCATTGTATTTACTTAAATTCAAAACTGACACAAGTGACAATATGACTGCCAGCCTGTGTCCGATTATAGCCATGACAGAGTCATGTTTAAACTATGATAATAATCTTCCGTGCATAATAGTGCTTTACAGACACTACATATGAATGAAGTCCCCTTTATGAATTTTATTTTTTTGTTTTAAAGGTTATTCACTTGTCAATCAACAAAGTTCAATACAAAAAATAAAAACTCAAAAGCATTTAATAATTTAGAAAAGAAGAATATTTTACTTTTTAAAAAAGGTGTCGACCTGGTATGTGTAGCAACTGAAAAAGATCTGTATCCAAGAAAGGATACCATATAATGCAGATGTGTATTGATCCCTGTATGTATGTATGCATGCATGCATATGTGTGTGTGTGTGTGTGTGTGTGTGTATGTGTATATTTATTTATATATATATATATATATATATTTGAGGCTGACTTTATATATTCAAGTTTTCACTTTATACAGTATATTCCAGCGCTGACTTTATATATTCAGAAAAAAGTTTTGACTTTATATATTCTGACGCGGACTTTATATATTCACAAAATCAATGTATTTGCCTGTTTAGCACCCCATAGTATAAGTGTGTGTATATATGTACACATGTATGTATGTGTGTGTGTATATATATATATATATATATATATATATATATATATATATATATGCCAGCAACACTCATGACAAAACAATTACATTGTCAATCATGTTACGTTATTTTTAAAATTTTTCCTTTTCTTTTTCATAACTTCTTTAACACACTACTTCTCCGCTGAGAAGCGCGGGTATTCTGCTAGTATATACTAACAAAAGGCAAAGCCCTCACTGACTGACTCACTCACTCATCACTAAGACTCCAACTTCCCGTGTAGGTAGAAGGCTGAAATTTGGCAGGCTTATTCCTTACAACTTACTTACAAAAGTTAAGCAGGTTTCATTTTGAAATTCTACATGTAACGGTCGACAACGTCGACATTTATGGCCCCATCTTCATGAAATTTGGTAGGCGGCTTCCCTGCGCTAACTGAAACCAATGTACGTACTTATTTCGGTGGTAAAACGCCACTGACGGCCGCCATATTGAACATTCCAACAGTCTTTGTTACTTATGGGCCCATCTTCATGAAATTTGGTACGCGGGTTCCCAACGCTAACTGAATCCTTCTTACGTACATATATACATCCTGCAGCTCGGTCATTGTGTGAGACGGTGTTGGGTCCCTCATCCCAACGCCTCCCACGTTGTTGGCTGCCTGCCTATATAAGGCCGTCCGTTGCTCCAGCCTCTGCATTCCCTTCATTGCTTTGCCACGGGATTCACTTCTCCCTGCTGATAACTACTTCCTTTTTATTTAATCCACGGCTTCTCCGCTGTTTTATTGTTCGTTTATTATGATTATAGTTATTGTGTAGGTATTTTAGACTTACTTTACATTGTTCAGGTACCCATTTCCTTTATCGTTCCAACCGTACCCCCATTAACATGTCTATCGAGGTGATCACCATCGATCAAAGAAGTGTCACTTACCGAGTGGTTTCCATGCCCAGAGATGGCACCTGCCTTTTCCATTCTCTTTGTTGCATATCGCACGGCCTTATCAGGCTCACTCTTGATATCCGGATGAACGTTGTGTCTTATGTATTGAATGACTGGGACAGGTTCAAGGTGTGGACTGATGATGGTACAGGAGATAATTTTACTACACAGAAACACTATAAGAGGGAAATGCTTAAGTCCTTCACCTATGGTTCTGCATGTGAGTTGATGGCTGCCGCTGAATTGTTCGGTTGTTGCTTTCAAGTGTACCGAAATGGCCAAATATTTTACACCTTTGGACAACCGCCAATGCCTCTTAAACATCTTAGATTGACAGGTGACGATTTCAGTAGTGGACACTTTGATGTTTATGAATGTTTAAACCCTCAAATGCTGGATGCGAAGTTTTTGATGAAACCGGTTGTATGCTTAAAACGGTTGACAGATGCCGAATGTCACTTCAACACAAGTCCCGCAAATACTGTCGTAATTGAAACAAACCATGAAACTCAAACTGATTTTGACAGCAGCAATTCAAGCTGTGAGATTTGAAACAAGATTACTGTTCACATGGCCAACTGTACGTTGCATGCTCAAGAGTAAGCTCAGCGCACAGCTTGGTCATATTACAACCGGAGGGCCGAACTGACAACGTGGCATACAAAGAGATCCTTAACAAATAATTATTAGTATATTTTCCCTCAGTTTAAAAAGGTTTAATTTTCTTCTTAATAAAAATTTTAAGGCAGTACTTCGCAGCTGCGAAGCGCGGGTATTTTGCTAGTTTTTGAATAAAAGCGCAATTGTTGTGTTAGATTTGTAGCTTTTGTGAAAGTATTTGTTTGATACTTCAGGCTTCATACATTATATAGTTTATGCCTACATTTTGTCATCTACTAGTAGAATATAAAAAACATTTCTGTTTTAACAATGTGTTTACACAGATTACTGTTGAAACGGAACAGACATGAAATGCGTGTGTTCCAAACAACAATCTATTATTTCCAGTCTAAAACTCCACTTCACTCCCAGAAAACCAATCAAGGCATGAGCTGGGAGAAGTTTGTGCACGTTCTACGTCAGTGGGGGGATGGATTAGCCGGATTTTTATCAGCACATTTAGATTAAAAAAAACGCTGGTGGAGAGCTGTGAACGATTTTAAGAAGCGATTTAAGGTGGGACGGATTTACGAGTTTTTTCGTAGGCTCTGGTAATTCTAGTGTTAATGATATTCAGAAGTTATGTTAATGTTTAGAATTGTAGTAACTCGTACATAAAGCATGTATGTGGGAGAGGTTTTCTTTGAAGAGCTGTTTTCCACTCGTTTTTTCAATATTGTTTTAAGAAATGTGCAGAGTTGCTTGATTGGGAA
This sequence comes from Polypterus senegalus, assembly GCF_016835505.1. Classification (NCBI taxonomy): domain Eukaryota; kingdom Metazoa; phylum Chordata; class Cladistia; order Polypteriformes; family Polypteridae; genus Polypterus; species Polypterus senegalus. The sequence continues at coordinate 35,118,752 of NC_053170.1, read as the reverse complement.
GAGGTTTCTAGGAGTAATAGCTCCTATTGGGATGGATTAGGGCAAGGGAAATTCCTAGACCTCTGATAGTGAGTGAGTGACAGACAGAGAGAGGGGAAATTGGCAGGGGAGAGTGGGAAGGCAGGGTTTGCTTGATGGCAGGAATACCTACAAGTATGAGATATGGTATTTAAGGGGATAAACAGGCAAGGGGCCAAGTCCAAGAAAGAGAAAGTTGTGACCTGACTGGAAACATATTATATATATCCTCAAGGCATTAAAATACTTGCAAGTCAGGAACTTCCAAGGAGGTCATATCCTACACAGAGAGAAAAAAAGACATTGAGGCTGCAAAGTGCCAATAAAAAGCCATAAGTTATCTTGGCAGTAGTTTATAACACAGGGTTGCTAGTTTGGGGAAGCATGAGCCAGACTTACAATTCAGGGATGATGTGAGGAAAGATCATAAATCTTTTTTTTCTTTTTTCTCTAGCATAGTGTTTGTAATATGGGATAGTTTTGCAAAATTAAGTTTATTACAGTGAATAGAAGTTATCTGTAGACATTTTCTCAGTACTCAGGTTTTCATACCCAAAAGACATGCAGCATAGGTTAATTTATGTAAATGATTTGAAGTGTGTCCTGCACAAGACTGACAGATCATCCTAGGTTGATTCCTCTGCTGTGCCCTGTGCTGACAGCATAGACTTGCAAATGATATGCAAATAAGAGTAAGCAGTACAGCAACAGAATACTAGAATTGCTGGATATCCTGTTGAAATTTCATGAGAAATACTGTACACATTAATTTTCTACTGATTTATACATGGATTCTGTTTTTCATCTTAAATCACCTCATGCTCATTATGAAAATGGAGAGAAAGTAAATAAGATTCTAATAAACGAAATGTTGTTATCTGAATAAATAACATAGATAGTCCATGCACAACATGAAGTGAATCTAATATTATGTGTCCTATTTAGTCATCTTCTGGATTTTCCGCCTGAAGTGACATTTAGAGGCAAGTTAATGTACCATTGGTATGGATGTGTTTGCGTGTTTTGATATGTATAATAGGGAGTACAATTAAGGTTATTTTTGTTTTCTATTAAATAAAACGAAGTTATGTATTTTAATACATTCTTGTTTATCATGGAAACAGTGAGAAGTAACATGTTGCATTTTGGTAGTGCAAGATTTTCACCAAACCCTTACACCTGATATTACTCCTGCTACTCCTCCTACTTATTCTAAGTATCCAGTAAAGTTGCTGTTCACTCTGCTGCTTAACGTACAGTATTTGATTGTAAGACTTTATTTAATATGTAAGTACATTAGAAAAGTTTTCATTTAAATTATGCTTAAGAAGCAGACAATGGGCAGACACTGTGACTGTTGAAGCCCAAAATAGCAAATGGTTTGTAAAATGAGTCTGCCACTCACCTTGAGATGGATTATGTATCTCTCAGTCCTACTTATCAGTTTTAAGAAAAGATGGTACAAATATATGCTCCATTTTATACAGTAGTAACGTGTGGATTGATTTTTGTCCTTCAGAAATCTGAGTCCTGATTATACATCAAATATGAGCAGCGGTAAAATGTTTTTATTTTGATATTAAAGTTTTTCATTTTGACTAAAGGAAAAAATTGAAAGACATTAAATATCAAGAAAACACAAAACTGTTGCCAGTAATGAGATATAAACAGCAAGCATTTGCAATGAATGTTGTGAAAGAGGTCCTGTGTCTTCAACTCATTAGTTCATGGTTTATGGTTTCATTTGACAATCCGTGCCTGGTAACGGAGGTGGTGGACAGGTGCTGTGATTTCCTGTTACACAATCTTCTCTGGAGATATTGTTTTGAGCCTATAAGGCTGGGATGGGCAACTGTATTTCTTATATGAAGAAAAACAGCTTGTTGAGGAGGGCTGAACACATTGCTGTTACATTACAATAAACGTGTTATATTTCTTTTTTTCCCACCATAATAAAATTCATATCGGCTACATTTTTTTTCTATATAACTATGGAATAAATATTCCACACTATAGCATGCTTTCTAACACAATCTGCGGTTCTTGGATTGTGTAAAACCAAACAACAAAATAAGATATACATTTTACTGCATTCATCACTGATAAAGATTTTACTGTCTATGTACCTTTGATAATTTAGTGGAAAGAATTAAGTCTCTGATGAGCTGAAACACTGACTCAACTAGTGCACTGAAGTCAGGTGTAATTCTTGATGTTGCTATTTTCAGTACAGCAGACAGATGGTCATCACAGAGAGAAGATCTGTACCTGGATTTGTTGAATTTTGTTACTGAGAATGTCTGTTCATATATGTATATTGATCCAAAGAGGACCAGCATTCTCTGAGGTAGTCTTCTCAAGTGGGGGAAATTCTGCTTTTGAGAGAATTGTAGTATGTCGGTAATTGTACTGACTTGAAGTGTTGTGCCAACAATGGATCAGTCTGCAAGTCACCAAGTTCAAGTTGTTCCTCACTTGGGACACTGTCCACATCACATGTAAAAAAGAGTAGATAGGGAATATTGCAGTTTCCACTTCTTTAAAGTCTTACGGTGCATGGAACATGGCTGCATGTCTGTTAAGTTGATCAGTAGACAGATTTCTCCCTCTCAGTGTGGAAATGTGTGCCAATGTGTTCCTCTCTACTTGTTTGGAGAGATGCAGCAGTTTCCTCAAGAAGGGCCTTGACTAGGCTGTGCATATCATTTACAAAAAGACCTTTTCCTTGCAATTTTGTATTCAGTTCATTAATACGTGCAGTTACTTCAACAGCAAATGCTAAATCTGATTTGCCCAAGCTTAGCCACCTGACAGCTGTGTGGTAGCGCTGATCAGTGTGATCAGTCTCCTGCTTCTCCAACAGTGTAACAAACTGTGATTTATTACCCCTAGCCCTAATGAAAATCACAGTATTTATTACAACATCAACCTCATGATTAATTTTCCACACTGATTTACATAGCATTTATTGGTGAATAATACAATGTAAAACAAAATATTTTGGCCTGGGTTAATCTCAGCCACTTTTTCCTGCATTCTTTTTTAAATTTTACATTTTACCAGTCAGATTAGGAGAAGCCTCAGTTGTCATACCAACTAACTTTTCCCACTGCAGTCCTAAATTTTGCAAGCATGCACTGACTTCATAAATAAATCCTTACAGATTGTTGTCCCTTTCACTGACTGCATAGAAGTCAGTTCCTCTTTTATTTCTAAGACTTTATGCAAAAAAACTGCTAAAACACATTATTTCAACACATTATTTTAACATGACTTTCTCATAGCTTCATTTTAGTTTAATTCTGATACTCCGTATATGCATTCAATTATCATTTTCATTCATTGTGGCTCCGAAATCCGTACTAATCCTTATTTTCTCTGCTGTTCTTTTTTCTGTGGTGGCGATCAGTGCCAACACCATCAGATCAAAGCACCATGATGTCACTACATTGATGGATTAAAGGCCAGAAGTCGACATGACCATCATAATTAAGTTCTTCCATGAGAACTCTGAATACAATGAGGACTGATTGAGGTCATTTATGTTAGGTAGAATGCCTAGAGGGGGGCTGAGCGGTTTCGTGGCCTTGGAACCCCTGCAGATTTTTTTTTCTCCAGCCATCTGGAGTTTTTCTTGTTTTTTCTGTTCTCCCTTGCCATCAGACCTTACTTTTGTTCTATGTCAATTAGTATTGCTTTATTTTATTATTTATATATATATTTTGTCTTTTTTCTCTTTCTTCATCCTGTAAAGCACTTTGAGGTACATCATTTGTATAAAAATGTGCTATATAAATAAATGTTGTTGTTAATAGTTCTTTCACAAAAATCAGCAGCTGTACTGTGTCACAAACATCACAGCCCTCATCCATGGCCAAGGAGAAGAGTTCAACATTTTCCACCATGCATTTCATCTGTACTACCAGATTCTCTGAATTTTCCTCAATCCATCTTGTAACTGTCCACTGTGAGATTGACAGATGTTCAAACTCATCCTTCTTCTCTGGGCAGAGGATTGCAGCCAACTCCAATAAGCACTCTTTAACAAATTCTCCTTCAGAGAACAGTTTGCTTCTTTTGGCAAATTTTGTGAGCTGATATAGAGCTTGTTTTTACTGTTCTTTCCTTTATTATATGAAGCTTTGTAAAAACTTCGCTGTTTTCGCAGTTTAGCTAACAATTTCTCTGCAGTCCTCACCTTCTCTTTAGATAAATTTCTGTATTTTTTGGTGTGCTTGGTCTCAAAGAGATGGCTCAAGTTGTAGTCTTTATATGCAGTGATATGCTCTTTGCATGCCAGACAGATTCCTTTACCACTAACATCCATGAAAAATACTTGGGAGTCCAGTATTTGTTGAAATTTCTATTTTCTGCATCAACTTTGTTTTTTACTGTTAATTTTTGTTGTGTCTTTGTACAAAATGCAGATGGGACACAGATTAATATTATATGTCGTCTTCGTTTACTCAGTATAACATGAACAATCTCTATATCACCCCTTTCTGTGATGCAGTCTCCTGTAGTTTCCCTCTTTTATATCCTGTCCTTTCTGATGCAGTCTCCCACAATTTCCCATATATATATCCATTTTGATCTATGTTTGCATGGTCACATCTAGCTGTGATGCAGACTGATGCGCCCAGGCAAGTACTTGCTCACTGCAACTTCCATGGGCCAGACAGAACTAGACCACAGACCATATTGAGCCTGCAGGCCGTACAATGTCCACGTCTGTTCTATGGTCATCTCTGATGGGTATAAAAGTCTTCCCACCAACATCATTAATAGCATCAACAAACTGCCATATCTGTACTGCCAGTATTCGTTGTCATATAATGACCTCGCCATATAGGTGCAAGATTATCAAAGATTCAATTGTATAAAATTTACTTCATTACTTGAGTATGGTTCTGATGTGTCCAAAATCTGGTTTTAGCTATTTATGACAGGCCTCTAATGGAGGCGCTAAAAACTTAATGGTTGTGCAAATCTAAATATTTGTATATCTACCGATGAAAATTCATGTGCATAAAAATTGCTTATGGGTGGCACTCTTTTTTTGTCATCACATCTTTAGGGAAGAATAAAATCTACATTTTAATATGTATGTTTATCTTTTTATTTACTTAACCATATTCTTGGAAGTTTGCAGGGACCCAAGCCCACCCTGACAGGATTGGGGTAAGAAGCAAAGCAAACCTAGAGGTGGTGACCGTGTGTTAGAGGGTGCCCTCCCACATAAATCCATGCTTAATTTTACTGGTTTGATTATGCTCTTAATAAATATATATCTATATATCTATATCTATATATATATATATATATATATATATATATATATATATATATATATATATATATATATATATATATATATCTTTAAATTAGTGTAATAAGTTATAGAGTATAAAATATTTGGGTCCGAACCTATACTTTTAAACTAAATTGTAGTTAAGGCTTTTAAGCAAGAAACTATAGAGCAAACCTCTAGACATTTTTTCCTGATATTTTAAGCTTTCTGTTTTCTTTTACAACCTTTGTAGTTATAACAGTATTTCCTATTTTGTTAAATGTCGATTGCTGTTCATGAGCAGGCCTGGAAATGACAATTACGAGAAAGAAGTTACTCAGCATTGCAGGTTAATAGTGGACATATAGGTTTGTTACTACTCATGTTGTTAACATCAACCTTTTAACATTTGCCAAAGCCCCAATATATTTTGTCTTATTGAAACAGAGGGAATAATAATGAAATTTGTTTTAACAAAACAGGTAATTATTTTGTACTCTTCTTCCTGTTTTGGAACATTTTTTGTAGTTATCTTGTATTGTAAACATCCCCTTTCCCCTCAGTATTTAACTGAGATTCATCCATATGATCAAATCTTAAGGTATGCAGTGTTTGGAGTTAGGGTTAAGCAAGAAGAGTAGGGATTAAACAGAGTTTCCAGGATTTTTGTGCAAACTTTTAAAAAAAAAAAAAACTGTTAACAATGCCCTTTAGTGCCGTTCATAATCATAGAACAGATCTTGAGAAGTGTGCTAGCGAGAATTTATTCAGTTATATTTATTGGAATCAAAAAAGAGTATGAAGGAACAGCATGCTTAACATTTTTCCTTTCATGGATATTTTGGTAACATTTCTCTCTGCTTTTGCTACAGTATATGCAGTATGTAAATAGTACCTAATACAGATATTGGCATTTATTGGTATTCATACTGAGCTTTCACCTGGTTTACATCTGTCAAGTTATACATGTTGAGCCTTTTTTAGCAGCTCACACCTCTGTTTGTACCAAAATGTAATTAACTGTGAAATGTTTTCTTGGACACCCAAGGTTGCAGTTTGATGTTCTTTATTAAGCAGAATTGTTACTATAAAGCAAATAAAAACTAAAAATCAGTGCTGTGTTTTATCGGAGTATACCTCATGAATGACAAGCCTTGAAAATGACTTTGTATTTGCAAAGGGGCAGGAAAATGAATGAGTCATTTCGCTAATCATATTTGTTTCCATGGTGATGTATCAATCGTGTGGTTCTTGCATACAGTTAACTTCCTTGGGTAACTATTTGAATGCCTGAGTTAAGATTTGATGGCTTCCACAATGTAAACAGGAATTTTCTGAGCCAGTTATCTCATTGGAGTGACCTGGTACATTACAAGTATAGAGATTATTTGTCTGTCTGTTATATAGTGTCTTTCATACCTATCTATCTAATATAAAATGTACTTCTGTCCACAGCTTACAGATTTTATTTCACCCACTTAAACATAGAGCTAACTTCAGTCCTCTACATCTGCTAGAATATGTGTCCTTAATGTATCTGTCAAATGTTGTGCAAATTCTGTAAAACTTTTGCCAGAAACTGTTACCATCATATCGTTGCATATACTGATTAAAGCCCACACCTTTCAAAAATATTTTGTGTCATTTGTCACATTTTTGTTTGTATTGGCTTATCTTTTAACAGCTTTTGATGATTGACACTTTAGACCAGAGGAGCCTAATTGTACAGCTTTATCAGATATTACAGCAAACACTTAGTAATGGGCTTTAAAGTCCACCTTTACCTGCTTCTTTTGTTGGAATTTCGATACTTTGTCTATAGCTCCTTCTGTGAGTTTGTTGTTGTATGTGATTCGTGCTTCGTTGTTTCAGTCATGTTAAGCAAAGAGCACTGGAAATAAAAGAAGGACCCTAATTGGAAGTCTTCACTCTAGAATTCTGATCTTGCAAAAGCCTAAGTGCTCCTAATTGTTAGATTTTTGGTGTTTAGTGTTTTGTCTTTGATAACAATTTGCATTTTATTTGGACTCTGAATTTTTTGTGCTTTTGGTATCTTTTTTTTTTTTTTTTTGTGGCTGCTGTTTTGAGAATACAGTGATCCCTTGCTATATTGCGTTTCGACTTTTGCGACTTCACTCCATCGCGGATTTTAAATGTAAGCATATCTAAATATATATCACGGATTTTTCACTGGTTCACGGATTTCTGTGGACAATGGGTCTTTTAATTTATGGTACATGCTTCCTCAGTTGCTTTGCCCAGTTGATTTCATACAAGGGAAGCTATTGGCGGATGGCTGAGAAGCTACCCAATCAGAGCACGTATTACGTCTTAAATAAAACTCCTCAATGATAATATGATATGCTTCCCGCGCGGTGCTTCGCACACTTAAAAGCTCTAACAGCACGTATTGATTTTTGATTGTTTGCTTTTCTCTGTCTCTCTCACTCTCTCTGACATTCTCCCCTCCTGACGGAGGAAGTGTGAGCAGAGAGGCTGTTTGCACACTGGCCTAGAGAATACGGACACTCCTCTAAAAAATGCTGAAAGACTACCTTCACATTGCTCTCTTCCTTGCAGCTGCTTTGTTCGGCGGTGCTTCGCATACTTAAAAGCCCGAACAGCCCTATTGATTTTTGATTGTTTGCTTTTTTCTCTCTCGGTCTCTCTCTCCGACATTCTCTGCTCCTGACGCACACTCCTTTGAAGAGGAAGATATGTTTGCATTCTTTTAATTGTGAGACGGAACTGTCATCTCTGTCTTGTCATGGAGCACAGTTTAAAGTTTTGACTAAAGGGTGTTATTTCATGTCTACAGGGCTCTAATAATGCTAAAAAACGTATTTAGAAGATCGTAAACAGGTTTTCTATGCTCTAACTGTGAAAATATTAGATTTATAAATAAAGAATCCTACTTCTTGGAAATTCATTTATCACGGTAGAGTCTGGAACGGATTAACCACGATAAATGAGGGTTTACTGTATATTTGAATATGGCAGTCTATGGATTAATTAAAATTTTTACAGAAAATGTTGGCTATATATTGGCAATTTCCGGCACTATTCAGTTAAATTCCTTTAATGGAACTGACCAATGCTCATAATACTAGCAAGTGTCCCACCATGCCACCCTGAAAAATTAAGAATTTTTCCATTAGACTGGCCTTCTCTAATATAATGTATAGAATTCTATCATACCATTTTTGCCAGTTACAGTCACATATACTGTGCAACCGGAGTATATAATGTACAATTGGGAAAAGTGAGGTGTCCTCTGATAGAAGAGAAAACTCCTAAACTCACGCACTCACCACAAGAGTATAAAATACCACACCATGATTATCATTGGTGAAAATGATGAAGCAACAGGCTGCTCTAGAGTACACTAATGGAAGTACAAGTAGTATGGCATCTGAAAAGACAGGATGGTAGCTGACCAACTGATTGTAGATTTAGGACATATCACACTGTTTTTTCATATAGAAAGATCTACTACTAAAACTGCTGGAAATGCATGCATTTACAATTAGTTGTATCATTTTTTTTAATTTAAAAACTTTAGAAATATTTTATTTATATTTAATATTTTTATATACATTTTATATTTATGTAATTTACATTGATACCAGTTAATCTATTATA